>NC_083230.1:5163942-5467115 GCF_032191835.1 Heteronotia binoei
AATTTTATTTCTTTGATAGCAAGGAGTTTACAAAATATTGATGTTCAGATACTGTGTGCAATATTTAGTTGATCTGGCATCCAACCAAACATTTAGCGGAGTTTATGTCTTGCTCAGTTTTATTACTTATATAAATTGCATTCCCCCCATCAAAAGGCACTTGATATAGCATATAATGTACCATAAAACACTGCTAAGAAGACTCAGCTAGATTTTTAAAAAGACTTGAAACAAAAAGCATCTGTTAGTCAGCCACCCAGCTGGAAATGCCTTTTGGAACAGGATGATGGAGGTCACAGCAACAGGCACTTCATGCTTTGCTGGGCAAGGCATAATCTCCACAATGGAAAGGGCACAGCCCTGAGTCCTCACTTTAGAAAAAGGCAGGATACATAATAAAGTCTCCCCTCTTGTCTCAGGAAATATGGAAACACGTACATAAGGAGATGTGCTCTGAATTGTACATGCCCCCAAGGCTCTAAACTTGACCGGGGTCAGAAATTAATGGATGAGATAGGGGAATGACCAGGTACCTGACAGACTGGCACTCTGTGTGAGGGTCAGGAGGGCTGCTAAAGGCACAGTGTAGAGAAATATTGTCAAGCCTATAAAAGTCACATTATGGATGGTATTGAGAGAGAGAGAGTTAAGTATTCAAAAGTTTTGTATAATTCTGCATTTATTCAACCAATTTCCTTTGCAGGGTATTTGGGGACACACCAGTGTTGGATTGTATGATCCCAACAGTAAAACAAATGAGGTAAGCCTAAAGAGCATTTATGTTGAGTAGAGAGCTAGAGACTAGAAAGTCTTCAGTGTTTCCTAAATCAAGCTGTTTAATGTTTATGAAGGCTTTCAAAAGTGAGTTTTTCTTGTTTCCCACCAAGTCATTTATGAACTGCGCAATTACTGCCCTAAAGTCATCAAACTTAACTTTAAAGCTAGAAACAATCCTCTATAAACCTTTAGTAGTAGGCTTCCACTGGTAAAACCCATCTCAGTAATTTTTGGTAGATTTTCGGTTTTATCCAAGCTCCTGGAATAAATGGATTACCATAGCAGGTGATTTTTAAAGTAAGGGTGACCTTCTAGTCTCTGGTACCATAAATACGAATGCCAACCCAGAGTGAGATCATGTCCTTTAAGAGATAACTGTCTTCTATCATTCAGTAAAGCCCAGTCTCTCACCCAAGACAGCACATAAGCTCTGTAGCAGTGATGGTGAACCTTTTAGAGACCTTTTAAACTGCAACCCAAAACCCACTTATTTATCACAAAGTGCCAACACGGCAATTTAACCTGAATACTGAGGTTTTAGTTTACAAAAAACAACTCATAGTGAAATTAACAAACTGAAAGAACACTTGGTCTGGATAGCATTTGCTTAGGAAAGAAAGTTGCTTTTTTTCCACCTCTCTCCCTCCCCACCTATTTTCCTTCCTTCCTTCCTTCCTTTTTTCCTTCCTTCCTTCCTTCTCTCAGACATCTGACATTTGTGTCTGGTGCCTCTCACACATCTGACATTTATTCTATGTGGCTCTTACGTTAAGCATGTTTGGCCACCCCTGTCCTACTGGATCCCATCTAACCCCCTCCCTAAAACTGCAGGAACACCTGCAAGGAATTTTCCTCTGTGTGTTGTGCTTGGGGGCTCCATTGTGATTCATGTCAGAATTCCAAAGGTGCCCACGAGCTCAGAAAGGCTGGAGTGCCCTGTTGTCTCTCTGAAGGAGGCCCAGTTAGGGTTGCCAGGTTTGAGTTGAGAAATACCTGGAGATTTGGGGGAAGAAGCCTGAGTTTGGGGAGAGAAGGAGCTTCAATTAGATATTACTCCAGAGTCTCGTGCGTGGGGGGGTGGGTGAGGGAGCATATGTGCCCACAGAGAGGGCTCCGAGTGTCGCCTCTGGCACCTGTGCCATAGGTTCACTACCACTGCTCTATAGTATAACTGCCAATCTGGAAGGCCCAGACATGCTCTGTCTTTTGAATCTTGTAGTGCTTTAAGTTTAATTTTTGGTTTTTTCTTCTGCCAAATATACGCAGAGACCGCCGTATTCAGCTCTTGGAAATAAAGTATTAGGTAATAATACTGGAATAGATTGAAATAAAAATACCAATCTCGGCAGGATAGTCATTTTTATTGAAGCAATTCTTCCCATTAAAGATATATTCAAGTCGTTCCACTTTTCCAAATCTTTTTTGATCTCCTTAAGTAACTTATCATAATTATCTATCTTTAAATTATTGCATTTATTTGTAATATAGATCTCCAAGTATTTCACTTTCTTTTCATAGGAAAACCCTGACTTTTGTTGGAAAAGATGGGTCTGCTCTGTTGTCATATTTTTAGCCAAAAATTTCATTTTTGCATAATTTATTTTCAATCCTTCCCAAAGGCCGAACTGGTTAATCTTATTCATCAAGTAATCAATAGAGTCCAATGGTGGTTCTAATATAAAAACCAAGTAATTTGCGAAAGCTCTCAATTTATGCTGTTGTCCTTTAATCAATGTGCCCTTAATGTTTGGGTCTTCTCTAATTTGATTGTTCAATACTTGCAAACAGAGAATAAAAAGTAGCGGTAATAGAGAACAACCTTGTCTAGTCCCCTTCTGAATAGTAATTGATTCTGACAATTCACCATTTACCATAACCGTCGCATTTTGGGAAGAGTGTATAGATTGTATCATCTTTAAGAAGTCCTTGCCACACTCTATAATGTTCAATTGTTGTAACATAAACTGCCAGTTCACATTCTTGAAGGCCTTTTCTGCATCTAAGCAAAGTAATGCTAATTGTTTTTCTGGATGACTTTCATAGTACTCCAATATATTACAAATTGCTCTAACATTGCCCTTCAAGTATCTCTGGAGGAAATCCTGCCTGATCTTGGTGTATAATATCCAATAGAACATTCTTCAAACATTGTGCCAAAATTGAAGCGAAAATCTTATAATCCACATTTAAAAGAGAGATTGGTCTGTAATTTTTTATATTTTTCAAATCTATCCCTTCTTTTGGTATCAAAGATATAATAGTTTCTTGCCCTGAAAGAGGTATCTTAGTCTCTTTACGAATCATGTCATAAGATACTTAAATGGAATCAAGAGACTGTCTTCAAAGGCTTTATAGAATTCAGCAGGGTGACCATCTGGTCCTGGAGATTTACCCTTTTTTTGCAATGCTATCGCCTCTCCCATTTCTTTTATCGTTATAGGTTCATTTAAATTTTTCGTTGATCTTCTGTGAAGTTATTGAGTTTATTCTGCTTAAGATAGTCTTCTAGCTCAGGGGTGGCCAATGGTAGATCTTCAGATGTTTTTTGCCTACAACTTCCATCAGCCCCAGCCAGCATGGCCAATGGCTGGGGCTGATGGGAGTTGTAGGCAAATAACATCTGGAGAGCTACCATTGGTCGCTCTTCCTTCGGCACCTGTTTAGTATCATATAAATTTTTATAAAATTGTTCCACAATTTGATGTATCTCCTGTCTTTTAAATTTCTCTATATTATTTTCATCTTTCAGCACTGTGATGGTTCTCTTGGCATTTTCTTTTCTCAGTCTATATGCTAGCCATCTTCCTGGCTTGTTAGCAAATTCAAAATAATTTTGTCTGGCAAATTTTAATTTCTTTTTTACTTCTTCTGCCAATATCAAATTGAGTTGATGTTGCAACTTTTTTGTTTTATTCTGAAATTCCAATTTTGTAGGTTGTAATTTAAGATTTTTTTCTGCTGTTTCTGTTTGGATCATTAAATTTTGATAAGTTTCCGCTCTTTCATCCTTCATCCTTCTTTCTCTTGGCATTAAACCTAATTGCCAACCCCCTAAAGAAGGCTTTGGCCATATCCCATGCAACTTGCATCTTTACATCTTGAGTTGTGTTTTGTTTAAAGAATAACTCAATTTCTACTTTGGTTTCCTTTACAAAGTCCTTGTCTTTCAAAATCTGGGTATTTAATAGCCATCTTCTTCTCATTTGAGTTTCTTTTAATTTTATGGTTACCGGATTGTGGTCTGATATAACTCTCGGGTGAATCTCAGTCTCTGATAATTCCTTCATCAGACCGGCAGACGACCAGCACAATTCTCGACCAAGATTGATGTCTTCATGAATAAAATGTAAAATTTCTTGAATTTGGAAATCTTATTCTCCATGCATCTATTAAATTAAGTTCTTCAGCTAGTTTAAAAAAGCTTATTGGTAGTTGTAAACCTTTGACTTGAATATGTTTGGGTGCCTTCTTATCCAGTTGTCTGTCAAAAACTTCATTAAAGTCTCCTATTAAACAATAGTCAGCGTAATCAAGATTTGTTAACTTAAGATGCAAGTCTTTAAAGAATTTATCCTGATGATCATTCGGTGCATAAATATTTGCCAAAAGAATCTTTCTGCTTTCAGTAGTGATTTCGACTAGTAAAATTCTTCCATCTTCTGATGCAAACACCAATTGAGGGCTAAGTTTGTCATTCACAAATGTTGCTAGGCCTCTCTTTTTTTTATTGAGGTCAGAAGCCAAGAATACCAATTTTTTTATTTCTTAATAAATGCTGATCCTTTGGTAGTATGTGGGTTTCTTGGAAACAAATTACATCTGCTTTAAATCTAGATAAATAATTGAAAGTCTTTCTCCTTTTTATAGGAGAATTGAGTTCGTTGACGTTAATCGAAACTATTATGGATTTTTCTTATCACTATCTTTTAAAATCTTCTTTATTTTGAGATCGCATTGAATATTTCTTTGTTCCATCTTGCTGTTCCTCCTCTGAAGATTCCTCATCATCACCATTCTTCTTTTTCTTATTTTCTTTCTCTCCAAATTTCTCCAAGAAGTTTTCAGCCTTAAAAATTGAATTAATCCTATATCTTTTGTCTTCATATGTAAAGAGCAGGCCTTCTGGTGATGTATATGGAATTTCTCTTTCTCTTAAGTAGGTTGTCAGTGCATTATATTCTCTTCTCTTCTGTCTAACTAGCCATGGCACCTCCTTCAAAATTCTCACATCTGCTCCTGCTATTGTCACTGACTTGTCCCTTGTTTCAAAATAGTATCTCTGATTCTCTTTTTTGTGAACTTCACAAGTATCTCCCTGGGAAATTCTTTCTTTCAGGTAAAACTTGATGTAACACGATAAACTTGATCAATCTCTTATTCAGTTTTTAATGGTGCAACCTGTAAGATTTCTGCCAAGGCTTCACGTAATGTTTTATGCAAGTCTTCAGACTTCTCTTCTGCTGCATTTTGAAATCTCCACAAATATATTTTGTAACAAGTTGATTAACTATTGTAGAGGCAGAACATTGATTAAGTTGGTAGTTAATGACATATCAAACAAAGGAAAGGAAAAATAAGTTTTTTTTTTCATTTCTACCTGGAGGTATTAGAGACCAATGTTAAATCCAGATTTTTTAGATCATGCCTCAACCACAAGCCTCTTAGTAAATATGCTAACATTGAGACTCCAATCAGCTAGAGTATTCACTTAAGTAGAGGAAAAAACATCATAAAAACACAACAGATCATGAATTCAGGGCTCACTATTTAAGTAGTAAACTCTATCTAATGTCAGTAGCAGTAGAGACTATATAGAAACAGCGAGCCAAGAGAGAGAAAAAAAAGGGACGGAGCAGAAGCCTTGCTGCTGTCAAAGCTGAAGTCGGTGCTCTGTCGTCAAAGCCTCTTCCGATCCCCCTGCGCGTTGGTGTGCTGGCTAGTTGTAGACGCGAAGGTGCTCCCGGCCAATCTCCCGTCAGTTGGAGTCATTAAGCGATCCACAGACCAGGAACAGTGACAACGAGCAGTAAAGAGTTAAGAGAAGAGGTGTTCATGCAGCTCCATTTGTATCAGGCGTTTGGTCTCTCGGCGCCGGAAACAGCTTCCACAGGTCTGCCTTCTCTTCCGGAGTGAGTGTGAGCGATAAGGCGGCCATTAATTCGATCCCTGACTGCGCATCGTGAGCTCCATGTAGGACGCCATTTTTATAAAGCAAAATCTCAGATGTTGGACTCCACTGGAATCTCAAGTTGTTTATGTGTAGTTTATGCGTAATAATCCTCAGATTGCGTCTTTTTTCCAGCGCTTCAGGAGATAAGTCCAGAAGAAAGAGCACTTTTTTCCCATTGTACATTAAGTCATCACTCTGTCTTGCCTTTTGTAAGATCATTTCTTTGATTCTGGGATTTGAAAATTGTACCAGGATGTCTCTATTAAAGTTGCTTCGCAACAATTTCCTAGATCCCAGCCTCTGTACTCTTACAATGTTGTTTGCCATATTTCCTTGGAACGAGAGCTTTTCTTGTAGCCAGCCCGCTATGAGAAGTAACAGATCACTTTTTTCTTCAGCCCCCTCATCAATCCCACGTAGCTTCAGGTTCAAAGATCTCCATTTATTCTCCAAGATTAATATTCTGTCCTGAAGCTTGTTTTCATTACTTTTGATGTTGACAAGCTCCGTTTTGGTGGACAACCCCAGCTCCGCTGATTGTTCCGCTATTTTGGCGGTAGTGGCCAAGTCTTCAGTTAGTTCTTCCATCTGAGCTTTTAAAGGGCTGATATGCTCAGCTATAGTGTCTTTGAAGTATTTATGGATATCAAGTCGTAGGAGATCAAGGTCTCTACGACTAATTGGGCCATCTTCTTTACAAACGGGAGTCACTGGGGAAATAGGCTGGTTGGAAGGAGCGGGAGCAGGGCTGAGCGCCATTTTGCACGCGGTTGGGGAGCAGAAGTCTGGGCCACTGACCTTGTTTGGATTTTCTGGTGAGAAGTAGTCGGAAACTGCAACTTTTTTTTCCCAAAGTTTGCTTCTTTCTTTGTCGCACCGTTTTCCCTTTTGATTTAGTTGTCATTGGAGTTTGTAGAGTCTTTCAATTTGTTGAAAGGGGAAGGAGGTATATGGAGCTCGTTTATTTCGCATCTGCCATTGCCTCGCGACGCTCCGCCCCCACCTTGAAATCTCAACATATATGCTACTCTGTCCATTTCCAATTGAAGAAATCTGCTATCAAAAGTTTTTTGGTTTTTTTTCAAGCTGTTCCACCTTTTGAGCATTAACCATAACTTGAGCATCTAAGGCCTTTAAAGCCTTATTAGTCTCCACTGCCTGCTTTCTATTCTCTTGGAGTTCTTGCTTAACTTCAACCATTTGTTCTCCTGTATTGTCTACCTTGTCAGTCAGTTGTGCTATTGCTGTCAAAAGAGCATTTTGTATTTCTTTCATATCCTCCTGCATGTTTGAGATACTAAACTTCACAGTGGGCAGACTAGGAGATGAAGTAGTGGATCTAACGTCTCTTTTCCTTTGCGTTTCTATGAAGACAGCAGCCATCTCCACTATTAATTTTCTATGCAATGTTACCAATCAACCATAAAGCTTTGAGTATTTACCAGCTTATTATGAAGCAGGATGTATTAGCTTTTATCAAGCCCCACAGAAAGAAAACAAAATCAGTGTTTTCAATAATCATCAAATTGTTTGGGAACACAACGTTCCAGCAAACATCCACAAATCCAGCAAAACCCAAATAGAGATAACAAATACAATAAGCAATACTGTTTTACAAGGGTATCAATTTAAATTTAACACAGAGATCTGAATAACCAGATCTCCCATACTGTATTTTGTGGAAATCACACTTATCAACTTAAAAAATTAAAAAATTGTCAAGCAAAGTTGATCGTTATGTATACTCTATCAGTTCAACCTAAAAGTTAGTTAACAAGACCTTATTTTAGCAGTGATCTTCCTCCAGCAAATACTTCCAAGAGTCACGTCTTAGTCCAAAATTGTGGAATCTCTCTACATAGCACTCTGTCATCCACTGTAATCCACTATAATCCAATTCCCAATTGTGAATTAAAACCAAAAAAGAGAAAGTTCCAAAAGGGAAAAAAATATATTTATAATCCACCACCATATTTGTAATCCATCCAGAGGTTCTGTAGTCTGCTAATATGTTTATAATCCACCATGAAGTTTTATAATCCACCAAGAAATTTGTAATCCAACAAAAAAGCTTTGTAATCCACTGTGTTTAGATGAACCAAAAATAAAACTGTCAGCCACCAAATCAGCAGGTATGCAGCCACCTTCACGGATGTCAGTGCCACATTCACCCGCATACTTAGGTTAGCTTGAGGCAAAACATCAATACAGAGTTCACCAAACCCTTTAGGACCAATGAAGTTTTATTCAAGATGTTTCCTAAGTTCCAAGCCCTAAATTCCACTTTCTGTCAGCAGCAACACCAGCAAGCCAGTACATCACAGACTGATTCCACTCTTTCAACACTTAGAGGGTTAAGAGGGTCTTTGCTAGCTCTCTAATTCCCAGTTCAAATAGAAATAAAATAGAGCTGATGTAAGAACAGATTATTTCCAGGATGAACAGTAGATTTTAAAAAAGAAAAACCTTAACAGTTGGAATGTCAGTGAGAAGCCTTGAAGTGAAAGGAGAGGGAGTTGGGCAATTGCCACCCCCTCCTTTTAAGTTCCACGCTTCTGTCCAGACTTCCAGCCTGCAAGTTCTAACACTTCAATAATTAAAAATAAATCAGAGGAACTTACAGCAAGGTATTTTAGCCTTGATTTCAGAAAGGTCCATGCAGTAGCGCTTGATATAGAAAGGGGAAGAAGCCGGTAGTCATCTCTAGTGCCATTTAAAAATGGCGATCTCTGCAGTGGAGCTTTACGGTGACAGCGGCTCTGGGAATCGACCACTGCCAAATTCCTGAGCCTGCCGTCAAGCCACCTGCCTTCCAAGACCCTCCCTGGGTCTTGGAGTCAGGTCCCGCAGCTGGAAGACCCCACAGCTGCTGGATTGTAGAGTGGCCATCGGGAGCAAGTCCATGGCCACTCTAAATGTTGAGTCACCAAAACCGGAAGCCGCAAGGGGAAGATAATCTGTGAAGGGGTCTTAGTTGGTCTAGCATGATAGGTTAGCGATCTGTATTGTTTCTGTTGTAGTAAAGAAGAACTTTATTCTCTGTGAATGAATAAGGATGCTAGTTTGAAAGGAGGATTGGGATAGTGCTTCTAATTTTAACTGGCGTTGTGGAGGCTAAAGTGTCTGCATAATGCAAAGGGAAATAATTAAAGTGGAAGTCTGTATTTTCAATCTTTTGAAATGCTACTGTTTTTAAGCATTATGTAATATGTGTTTTAACCCAAGGTATCTTTCAACAGCACCTATATACTTTTGAAAAAGATCTGTATGTGATCAGCTGTTCAGTCAACAATGAAAAGACATTGCTTGGTAAGTTCAATTTCCTTTCCCATTAGAAATTCTCTTGTATAATTATGAAGACTTTGGGATTCTTGATTGCTTGTGCTCACTAGTTCTCCTTGTAACTGTCACTGTACTATACATGATTCTGTTTTGAAGACGTACTCTGTGTTCTTAAAACATGAATGGACAATTTCAGATTTGTATGTAGTGCCCTGTATTGTTCACCCCCCTTCAGTAAGATTTGTGTGCTTTAATACTTGACCCAGGGTAGATGTCATGAAGTCACAGCTGACGTCTGGTGACCTTGGAGGGTTTTTATGGAAAGAGGTGTTCAGAGGTGGTTTGCCATTGCTTGCCTGTATGTTGTGACCCTGAACTTCCATGATGATCCTGTTCAAATACTGATGAGGGCCAACCGTGCTTAGTTTCTGAGATCTGATGAGATCATGCTAGCATGGGCTATCCAAATCAGGGGGTTAATATTTACTGTAGCAAATTTAAATATGTGTGTTTTGGTTTTTTTTTTTAACCAATTAGCTGTCAGTTTTCTTCAGTCAACAAAAGAAGTAAGAGCAGATCTGCTAATTCAACCAGGTACTTAAAACATGAAGATTATCTTCTTGTGTATTGTTGGACATAACCTCCAATAAGACTATTATTGCCCTAATTATGCTTTTTTAAATCACAGTGTCGAAATGTCTGACGTTACTCATTGAAATTTGTCCAGTTAATAACGTGAAAGTTTTAAAGGCTGTGGATAGCTGCATCAGAGTGCAAGTAAGCAAGCTGAATGATCTAAACTTGATAAGGAGAAATTATAAGGGATTTAGCTACTAGGGATGGGCATGAGCCAGGAAAATGAGGTTTGGGTTTCAGTTCATGGCTCAGCATGAACCGAGCCAAGAGGCCCACTTACGAGCTTATATGGTTGGCAAGGGTTGGGGCCCTGCAAACCTCATTGAAAGGGACTGCAGTCCCTTTAAACAGGGGTACAGAAAGCCCCAAAAACAGATGAGTGGTGGTTTGATGTTTTGGGCTGTCTTGTGCAGTCCCTTTGAAGTTTGAAGGGATTGCAAAACAGCATGGAAAATAACTGTATGGTGGGGAGGTGCTTCTGCAGTCCCTTTAAACTTCAGAAGGACTGCAGAAGAAAGCCCAAAAAACAGTGGCCAGCAGGAGGGGGGAAGGGCCAGCAGAAAGGGAGACAGGATCATCAGGGAAGAGACGTCCCACCTCCCTTTCTCTTGGCCACACAGCTAGGAGAAAGGGGGGAATTTATTTTCCACTCCCTTCCGCCTTTCTCCTGGCCATGGCAAGTGGTGGCCAGGAGAAAGTGGTGGGGGGGATATCCTGGATAAAGCTAATTTCCTTGCCGGTGGGGAGAGCCTTCTCTCGGTGGACCCAGCTGTCTTGGGCTCACTCATGCAGTCCATTTAAAGGGGTATACTAGGGAGGCAGCTGAGCCACCTCCCTGATGCAGCCCCTTTAAATGGGCTGCTTAAGTAAGGCCAAGACAGCTGGGCCTGTGTGGAGAAGGCTCTCTGCTCTGGCTCAGCTGCCTTTGGTACCCTGGAAAAGCCCCTGGAAAAGCCAGGTGCAGCCCGGTTTAAAGAGCCTGCAGGACAGAGCCCAAGACAGCTGAGCTGGTGGAGAGAGCTCTCCCTGCTGTTTCAGCTGTGGACTCCCCCATGCAGCCTGGTTTAAAGGAGCTGCAGGAGGGAGCCCAAGACCACTGAACTGGCAAGGAAAGCTCTCTGCACCAGGGAGCCTGGAGCTGGGCCAGTGGGGAGAGCTCTGCATGCTGACTCTGCTGTCTTGGGCTCCCTCTTGCAGCCCTTTTAGACTGGGCTGCATGTGGGAGCCCACAGCTGAGGCAGCCAGAAAAGTTCTTTCTCTCCCTGCCATTTAAACTCTGCTTCCTGCTTCCTGTGAGAAGCTCAAAGCAGGGTGTAATGGCTCCAAGCCATTTACACCAAACAGCTGAGTGACGGGGAGCTCCCATCCCCTGAATTGTTTCTCATTCAGAGTTCTTCTGCGCTTCATGAAAGATCACAAACCACCAAACCACTTCCAAATTTTGGGGAAATTCATTGTGGTTCATCAGTTCACAAACTTTGGTTTGCAAATTCCGAACTGGTCAAAATTCATGATAAACTTTGGTTTGTCAGCTGGCTCATGCCCATCCCTATTAGTTACAGTTGTTCAGGTTTTGTTTCAAAATGCTTTGTTGTATGAAAATTTTGTGCTTTGATGTGTCATTAGACTACTACTTTTAACTATATAACAAGGAACTTACAACGTTCCATAGAAAACAGCATTGTTATTCTGACTGTTAGACTTATATAGTTGAGTGTTACCAGGTGAGCTTAATCAGCAAAGCTTTATGCTGCCCATTATCTTTTGACAAATTTCCTTTTACAGTTTCTGTATCCAGTTGCAGAAGCACATGCTTTTCCAGAGAGTTGTCTCTTACTCATTTCAGAAGATAAATGTAAGCGTATTTTTAAAGTTACATTTTAATGCCATTGTAAGCTTTTGAGTGCATGCACACTTCATCAGACAATGAAATGGGGGACAGTTTCATTTTGCATGCTTAATCACTGCCCGCCAGCTATATGTAACTCTGCTCACTGTCCCCCATTTCATTGTCTTATGAAGTGTACATGCGCTTGAAAGCTTACATTCTGAATAAAACTTTGTTGGTCTTAAAGGTGCTACTGGACTCCAACTTTGTTCTATTGCTTCAGTCCAACACAGCTGCCCATCTGGATCCATTTTAATGGCATATTTCACAAGCTGACTTCTAATACTTTTATTTTAGGTAGCTGAGAAGCACCTGGCTGCATGAGAGCCAGTTTGGTGTAGTGGTTAAGTGTGTGGACTCTCATCTGGGAGAACCAGGTTTGATTCCCCACTCCTCCACTTGCACCTGCTGGAATGGCCTTGGGTCAGCCATAGCTCTGGCAGAGGTTGTCCTTGAAAGGGCAGCTGCTGTGAAAGTCCTCTCAGCCCCACCCACCTTGCAGGGTGTTTGTTGTGGGGGAGGAAGATAAAGGAGATTGTGAGCTGCTCTGAGTGGAGGGTGGAATGTAAATCCAATGTTGTTGTCGTCGTCTTCTTAAACGAGTACACACACGCAGGGCAGATGGTATGCACCCAAGAATACTCAAATAACTCTAGAGCTTGCAGAAACTTTCTCCATCATCTTCCAGACCTCTTGGAGGATTGGAGATGTTCCACAAGACTGAAGGAGTGCAGATGCTATACCAGTTTTCTAAAAAGGGAAACGGATGACCCAGGAAACTACAGGCCAGTCAGTCTGGCCTTTGACCCAGGGAGTTCAGTTTAGTTTATTCATAGCCTAAGCCAGCATTTAAAACAGTAAAATCATACAAAATTAAAACTGAATGACTATAAAATTGTACATAAAAAAGCATAAAATACTGCTGAAAAACTACAAATATAACAGAACATGGCAGTTACAGCAAACAGATTGGCAAAGGTGTTTATCCATTTCCTGACTGAATTATTAGAGTTTTCCTTATTCTTGTGGCAAGCCAGTCAAATTTTGCTAATTTGTATGTAACCTCAAGGTTCTTATCATCAAGAAGATTCTTAAGGAGTTGCAGTTTTTGACTACTGGTAAAAGATATGGCCGTGGAAAATTGAAGTACTTTGCGATGATCATTATAAGTCTCACAGTCAAATATGACATGAGAAACCATTCACAAGCACTCTTTGGGTGTGATCTGTCAACCAGTTACAGATCCACCTAACAGTAACAGGATCCAAAGCACATCTTACCAACTTGTCAACAAGGACAGTATGTGGAACCTTATCAAAAGCCTTACTGAAGGCAAGATAAATGACGTCTACAGCATTCCCCTGATCCAGCAAGGTAGTCACTTTCTCAAAAAAAGAGATCAGATTAGTCTGACATGACTTGTTCTTGAGAAACCCAGGCTGGCTCTTAGTAATCACAGCCATCCTTTCTAAATGTTCCAGGACTGACTGACTGATGATTTATTCTTAAACTTTTCTAGGTATAGATGTCAAGCTGACGGGTCAGTAGTTACCTGGATCCTCCTTTTTCCCCTTCTTGAAGACGGGGACAACATTCGCCTGCCTCCAGTCTTCCGGCACCTCTCCTGTAATTCAAGAATTCTCAAAAATAATAGCCAGAGGCTCAGAAATCACATCCGCAAGCTCTTTTAGAACCCTTGGATGCAGTTCATCTGGCCATGAGGACTTGGTTTCATTCAAAGAAACTAGGTGTTTATGTACTACCCCTATGCTGATCCTAGGTTGGAACTTCATACCCTCATTATATGTTCTGTTTTTGCCATGTTGAGCACCGTTTCCCTCAGAAGAGAAGACTGAGGAAAAGTTGGAATTGAGCAGTTCCGGCCTCTCTTCATTACCTGTTACAATTTCACTTTCCTGCCCTTGCAACTGGCCTACCATGTCCTTGTTCTTTTTCTTACTCTGAACATTAACCCTCCCCCCCCCTTTTTGTTGTTTTTAGCATCGTTGGCCAGCCTAAGCTGATATTGAGCTTTCCTAACTTTTTCTCTACAAGCACTGGTGATTTGTTTATATTCATCCGTGGTTATAAGGCCCTCCTTCCAGTTCCTAAAGGAGTCTTTTTTATTTCTCAAGTCTTTAGAGAGCTGTTTAAGGGAGCCACCTCAGCTTCGTTAGGCTTTTTCCATTTTCTCTTCTCATAGGAATCATCTGTGATTGCACTTTCAATATTTCGTTTTTAAGAAATTCCCACGCCTCTTGAACCCCTTTCTTCCTAAGTATTTCTGACCATGGGATTTTACCCAGCATAGTTCTAAGTTTATCAAAGTTCGCCTTTCTGAAGTCCAACCTATAAGTCTGACTACGTATAACTTTTCCCTTCCCTAAGACTGTAAATTCCAAAATCACATGGCCACTACTGCCCAGGGTGCCCACTATTTCCACTTCTTCAATCAATTCTTCCTTGTTGGTGAGAATCAAATCCAAGATAGCAGATCCCCTTGTTTCCTTCTTCACTTTTGGGAAAAGGAAGTTGTCAGCAACTATTTGACCTTTCATTTTTAGCAGAGTTGGACTTCCAACAGATGTCTGGGTAATTGAAAACTCCCATGATCACTGTGTCCCTTCTCTTGGAGAACTTTGCAATCTGTTCATTGCAGCAGGGACAAAATCATTGCAGCAGGGACATAATCGTTCTTGGACTGGCACTTTTTTGTATCTCCCCTCCACCACCACTGAAGGGAGAACGTCCCACCTCATTAGAGTAGACGTTCTCCTATATTCCTTATTTGTTAAGGTAGGGCATCAGTACGTAGGTATAGGTAGGACTTCTAATACTTCCTAGACTATTAGAAAGGGTGGAGGTATATGCATCTCCTGTCCCATCTAGAACTCAGAGCTTTTTAATGATTATATATAGTTCCTATACAGCCTTTTCTGCCTGGAGTTTTACAGCTGATCACTACCTTGATGCTTGTGGGGGGGGGGGCACAGTGGGAGGGCTTCTAGTGACTTGGCCCCACTGATGGACCTCCTGATGGCACCTGGGTTTTTTTGGCCACTGTGTGACACAGAGTGTTGGACTGGATGGGCCATTGGCGTGATCCAACATGACTTCTTTTATGTTCTTTCCTGTGTGGTGTGATGATCCTGCAGACATATGAATCACTGGGTTCCAGTCCATATGCAGGAATTGTGTAGACAGCCAATTGTTTGTTTAAAAGTCAATGAAGTTTGATATGATGGTTCTGGATACAGCTACTTTGGTTAGGGGGATGGAGGAGTTCTTTTTTGGCATGTGGAAGCTTTTCTGTAATTTTTATCAAGCACCTGAAAACCGCAGTCAAACTAATTCTGCAGGAACACAAGGAGAAATTCTCTGTCCCCAAGCTTTTAACAGTAAATGCATGAGATTTCTCATTAGTCCTTTGCCTCACCATAAATGTTTTTTTTTGCCAGGTTGACTGTATTTAAAATATCACTTGGACAGCAATCCTGAACATTTGGCACTCCCTTCCAAACCTGCCATCTCCAGCTCATGAGGCCTTGGAATGCAGCATCCTTTCTGCACAGCTGCAGTTTTGCTAAATTTGTTATGCCTTGCCCACCTTGTACCATTTCATGCCAATACTGAATGCAAATATGGTAGTAAGGGGTTTGAAAATGAAGTGCTATTTTCTTAAAAGTGAAACAGGTCTTGAATGGTGTGAGCTTGTGAGTGAGAGAATTCTTAAGAAAAGATACCGACGTTGTTTTTGTATTTTACAGATGTTGAAAAACTTGACATCAAAGTTGTCAAAGAAGAACATGCATCAGTAAGAAATTCTGAAAATTTTCATTAATGTATTTGTTCAGGGCCAATAATACGGATGAAATGGAGATAAGGGCATAGATTTTTTTTTTGCATTAATTATTTTCTATAAAACATATTTTGTCCAGCTGAATTTTATAGAAAACCTATAGGTAATGTGGCTGGTAGAATATAATAAAAATTGGCATCTGAAAAATTGATCTAAGCCCAGAGCTCTGAGGCTTAGTTCATAGTGACCAGCAACTTAATGAGATTTACAGAGAGACTGTCTGAGGAAGTTACTTACAGTTCATTTCACCCTGGTCCTCCATACTGCCACCTCTATAAAACTACTGGTGGGATTTTTTAGTTTAATTGTGGAGGGTATATAGAACTCACTCCTGGCCATACTCCTGAAAACCTATACAAATGGAGTATTTTCTGATCAGGTCCCAAGTTATTTGATATTACCTCCCTTTTTCTAATTAGCATATTGTTTTCTTTTCCTGTTTTAGGTGATTGAAAATTTCAGCCACCTCCCAAAAGAGAAAATTGCTGATGATTTCATTTGGATCCAGTGGGATACACTAGAGCAAAGACTATTCTATATTGTCCCAAAGGTTGAAAATATTAAATATTCCTTTAATCAGTCAGTCAGTCAGTCAGTTTATTGCGGCTCTAGGCCAATCAACAACAACAACACAACTCATCAATAACAATACAGCACAACACCAGGCTAAAATATAACATAACAATATAAAACTATGTACAACCATCAAAATAGTAATAAAATTATCTGACGTAGGCAACACTTAACTAAGGGCATCTTCTTTCAAATACAAACAGCATTAAATTTCTTCCTGTCAAGGTCGGTAACATATAGAAACTTAGCAAGATCCAGAGAAAGTTGATCACTCCCATCCCCTAAGAGGAAGTAAATGACTTGGGCCTGATTTAAAGATTTAGCTAGCATTAGATGGTTCCGCAGAAGTCTGTACCTTGCCTCTGTATGGAAAAGACAGTTCAGAATGAGATGGGGAACCGTATCGACCTCCTCCAGGCCGCACGGACAGATCCTGTCTTCTAACGGGATCTTGTGGAAACGGCCCCTCAGTATTGCTGTTTTCATTCAGAACTGTAACTTAAACCAACTGAAATGTATATTGATTAATAAGAGACAGAAAGTATTTGTGGGGCTTCATAAAGTTTATCAGAGTTAGGCTTTTCATATCTTTTGTTCTGAAAGTTCTGGTCTAACTTTCAGTGCCTGGGGAAAAGAATGAGGTTACTAAGTGCAAACTTTTTATTAGGATCAACCAGAGTAACACAAAACAATGTGCAAATGTGCATATTGTCCAGAACTCTTCATCAGACTGGATGTTGTGATGGATTAAAAATAGAGTGATGGAGAAAAGACATTTCAGACCGTGATCTTAAGCCTGCATTTTTTGTGGAATAGTAGATAAACTGGGGGTGGGTTGGATTGATAGTAAGTTGCACCTTTTGTCAATTCCTAGAAGACCAACTGGAGGAAAGTGCGCCTTTCTGTTTTCTGAGAATTAACAAGCTGGAGGAAGATTATCTTTGAAGGGACTCTGCTTGTGAGCTTTTTGTGCTTATGCGGCCTAGGCAACATTACTTTGGTTCTCTGTTGAGTCTTTAACTAGTACATCACATAACATTAATCAAGATTTTTTTACTTTAATAACTGGATGTGTTTTCTCAGTTTTTAATTGGAGGCTGTCATTTTCCAACCTCATTCCCAGAAGACCAGATATGATACCAACTTCACTAGCACCACTATCTACATTCTACGCAGGAAGGGGCTTTAAGATCAGGGGCAAGAAACACCTCTGAATATGTTAGCATCCTGCCAAATGAAGAGCTCTGGGGAATTTGAAGCTTGTCCTCTGCCTTGGGCTGGTGTGGTTGGTTCTAGCGAGGAGGGATTGCATAGCTTTTGTAAATGGATTCTGCTTTGGACCAATGCTGCTGCTTCCACATTGTGATCATGGAAACAGTTTTTCTGTATTATTGAACTACATATTCCAGAAATCTGGACTTGTAGAGCTGAACCCTTCCATAGGTAAACCCTTCCATTAGTAATGTTTGAAAAAAGCTTATAAAACATCCTTTCAGCAGAAAAAGGAAATAAGACTCCAGAAAAAATATCTAATTATTTGCTGCACTGAGTGCATGGTAAGTTTTGTATGGTATCATTTAGTGCTTTGGTGTGTTTAAACCTAAATCTCCCTGGTCCACCAATAGATGTTGTGTGATACACTTTGTCTGGAGATTCTGGGGATTGAGCCTGGGACCCTTCATGCAGAGTGGATGCTCTACCCCTGAGCCAGAGTTCTTTCTTGGTTTTGCTGCACCTCACCAGTGCTGTGCAAAGGAGGCTATGCAGAACAGGCAGGGAAAGGCAGGCCCACTGCAGAACATTCTAGGCTTCTGAGCCCATAGCAGCATCTTGGTGGTTTCAAGGGAAAGTGAGCGGCTAATAGAGGGTTTGCCTCACAGGAAAGCAAGTTTCTTTGTTGAACAGAGTGCTTCAAAACCAGACTTCACAGTTTGATTTGTAGTTTGCTAGCTTTCTAAAAACAATAAATCTAGAACCAATTGATACGTTTTAATGTGACTTCTGTTTTGTTCTGATCTTTGCTATCCACTGTTGCTAAATTCCAACAGACAGAAACTTGTGCAAGTCCTCAAACTCCTGAGTGATTGAAATCCTGCTGCAAAATAAAGACAGCAGTGTAGAAACAAAAGGCACACAACTTCTGTACTTACTTGAAAGGAAGATGACCCTGGAGTGTAGCACAACTCCCTTCCAAAAATTTTATATATGACAAATTTTAATTACTGGAAATAACCTTAGTGTGTGTGCTAATGTAAGATGACCCCCCCTTTTTGTTGGCATTCCTGAGTGGGGGGGCTAGTCTTGCATTTGGATAAATACAGTTCTATAAGTTTGCAGGAGTCCACTGGGGTTAACAGCATCTTACTTTGACTTTTAATGTGTTTGTGCCAAAAGGTGATGGGACACAGTTTTGAAACCCATAAAAAGACTTCATTTTATGAAACAGAATTGGGGTTTGTGGTATGCAAAACCTGAAGACTTTGCAGACAGAAAGTAGACTGGAGCAGGAAGGAAATGTGTAGCTTAGCTCTGCTATGGCAAATTTTTAGAAAAGGTTGTGCGTGTTTGCTTTTTCTAGCTTGCTTCAGAATAGAAAGGGTCAAATATCTTATCGTGGAGATCAGAACTATGAGTTGCAAGGAAAATGGGGTGGGGCTTCCTAACCATCTGTTTACCTGTGTAACAATGGGGAAATTGTAGGGGAGACATGGTGGAGATGATTGAGGATTCTCCTCATTTTGATACAGACCCCCTCTGTAGTGATTCTTGGCCTATTTTGCCTTTTCACAGTCAGGCTCCCTTCAGTTTCAAATCCTTGTGTTTGTGTGTGGGGTGTCATTTGCAGCAGACCATTGGGGCACAGAAGCAGTCATGTGCCTTCTCAATACTCCCTCAGATGAATGCTTCGCTATCTGCATTCTTGTGGTTGGACCTGCATGCTCCAACCACAACATCTAGTTATACACTATAGATCTAAATGTATTACTGCTATTTTCTCTTAATAATCTTCTTTATGTTGTAGGAATCAAGGGACGTATTAAACTGTGTCCAGTTTTATCCTGATAAAAGCTTTACATTGATAGTAAGTTGTCCAGATTTTAGTATTTATAATTCTAAATACTAAAGTTCATTCATTTGCAGATTTGTGGCTGAATCCTGCTTGGAGTTGTGTGTATCTTTTAGACTTCTGATGTTGAACTTAATTTTTATGAGGCCCTTATCTGACACAAATGTAACTCAGTTGGGCCACAGGTATAATAAATGATCAAAGGACACTATTTAAGTCATAGTTGGTTTTACTGAAGTCAGCCTCTTGTATGAAGCATAGAGTAGGAATTTAGCAATCTATTATTTTGAGGCTTGTCATGGACAAGATGAATTTGGTTTTTTAATTCATTAACTGAATAATTATAATGTGGCCTTCTAGTGTGATGTGTAATTATTTCTGTGGTATATTTTGTTGAAGAATGATATTGTAAAATAGAGAAGTCTGCATTTGAGTTAATGTGGTCTCAGTAGTCCCTACTGGATCAATTGCCTAAATGCTCTGCTACCCTAAAGTGTAATGCATATTTACTACTGCTAAGCAGGGCTTTTTTCCTAGAAAAAGAGGTGCCGGATCTGTCAAGAGGGAAATGAGGGTGCCCCTCATGAACTGTTAAACATATTTTGAGAATTTTGTTTCTACTAAGGTTCCAGAACTCTGTTCCACCACGTTCTCCCAGAAAAAAAGCCCTGCTGCTAAGTAACACACAACAGCATTGTTTCTTTGTTTTTCTGTAGCTTGAAGTACCTTTGGAGATCTCCCTGACTGACACAGGGTTAAAGTGAGTGGTAAATTTTATTTGTTTTTTATTTACTTATCCTATTTATACCCCACCTTTTCCCCCAGTGGGGACCCAAGCTGGCTTACATAAATTCTTCTCACCTCCATTTTATTGTCACAACCCTGTGAGATAGGCTAGGCTCAGAGTGTGTGACTGGGTCAAGGTAATCCAGCAAGCTTCCATGGCAGAGTTGGGTTTCAAATCTGGTTCTCTCAGTTCCTAGTTCAACACTGTAACCACCACACCCTGCTGGCTCTCATTGAAGGAACAAGTTTTCTAGTTGCATTCACACTTAATGATGCAAAATTGGATGCATCAATGTATCTACTTCGTCTTTGCTACATGTCCCCTTCCTAGCTTCAATTCAATAGCAAAATGTTCTTACCTAATGAGTAATTATTGTTATGGGTGTTTAAAAAGCTAGACATGATCTATCATGTCCTCTTTTTCTCTTTAAGGAATCTGAGAGTGGAGATAAATATTCCTTTAAGCAATTGCTATTTTTCATAGTTTGACTGTGGGCATGAGAAATTCCCACATCATTTTTTCTAGGTGTCTTTTCAGAGAGAGAGCTGCATTCACAGGGCAATGGAATTCTCTGTTGCATCTAACACTCCAATATTATTCTGATGTTTACTCCATGAAACTCCTCTCCCTTGAGATGTCAGTGCCCTACTCTTCTACTATGTGGTTACGCTCTTCCTTTCCAGTGTTTGACACAGTTCTAAATTTTGTTGGGTAATGGATCCGCATCCAATTTTTGCCTTGTAATTGAGTGATGCATGTATTGTATTTAGAATGGCCATTAAATGACGAATGGCGGGAGTTGGAATCAGATTATGGTTTCTATCAACGTGCCTTGTCAGGAGGAGCTACTGGTACATTATAAAACTTTGACAAGATTAATAGCAAAGAACTATACAAAGCTTAATCAAGGCAAAATATAGTGATTGAAGATTGTGTCGCACTATCCCAGTTCTGATGTAGAAAATAAGCTACTTTTTTATTCAGAAATATTTGAAAGGAGTTGTTAATTGTTCCATGCTTCTCCAAATACAACCTCATAATTCCTGCTTTGAATTTATAATTCACTCTTCTTTACTTCAAGTTCATTTTCACAGAGGTATCACTGTTCTGGGTAAAGAAGTAACTGTGGTTTTTCTGTTTAGACTTGTGAATTTGGAATGTGGCTATTATCAAGGCCAAGAGACAGAATCTCAACCTTTGAATCTACAGGTTTTTACAAATGAAAAAGGTAATTAATGTTTAAGATTAATGTGTGTTCCATTTAATTATGCACCCAGATTACCAGGAACCTTTTTGCAGCTTAACTTTCTCTGTTTGCACCACCACACAGTGGATATCCCTTAGCTATTGTGCTTTAGGTACTTAGGTCCAGTTATCAGAGTACAAAACACGCATGCATGCCATTATGAATAGTGTTTTAAATTTCTGCTTTTCTACACTGAAGTATGTTTGGGGGAAGGCAAGGCACAATCTTCTTTCTTACTAAGAGGGCAGCTATTTTAATAAACATTCCATATTATAACTCAAGCGACTCATAGATTAGGTACTTGGCTGCTTATAGCTACATTTTAAAGTATTGTAAGAAGCAGTTCTGAAACTTCAAAGTGGTGCTATATGCGTCTTAATTCAAATACACATTAGTAATGAAAGCAAAATATGTTTTAGTGGTAGCTGTTCTAACTTGTAGCACCTTAATTATTAACACTTAACAGCTGTTTTATTTAATTTTAACCTAATTTATAACTGTAATTTAATTGTATTTTAATCTGTCTTATTGTATTGATTGTATTTTATTGGAATCATGGTTGTTCCATGTCTGTGAGCTGCCCTGAGCCTGCCTTTGGGGGGGGGGCGGGATACAAAAATAAATTTATTATTATTATTATTACCTTGACACAAACTTCTAAAACAAATTTCTCTCATTTTGTGGCATGGAGAAAGTAGACAAATTTTGTTCCTTCCTTCCTTCCTTCCTTCCTTCCTTCCTTCCTTCCTTCCTTCCTTCCTTCCTTCCTTCCTTCCTTCCTTCCTTCCTTCCTTCCTTCCTTCCTTCCTTCCTTCCTTCCTTCCTTCCTTCCTTCCTTCCTTCCTTCCTTCCTTCCTTCCTTCCTTCCTTCCTCCCTCCCTCCCTCCCTCCCTCCCTCCCCTTGCCACATGACTTGAAATAGAAAAACAATTATTTGCATTAATTCTGCTGGCCTGAATTTTTCTCTCTTGGCGGAGCACTGTTTTTTAAGTTGATAATTTTTATGGCCCACAAATGATGTTATAAATATCCATATGGTCCTTGGCAGAAAGAAGGTTCCCCACCCCTGCTTTAGGTACAATTATATAACACATATATAACTTGATTCATGTTATTCATAATCTATTTCACCCCAGTGATGACTCCTCAGTATAACAGAGCATTGGTAGCCAACAACATTCCTAATATTTTTACCTCTCAAAAGCAATCAGCTTACTATTTTTATTACGGGAATGATTCTTTGTGTAGCTGCAGATGTTGAGGGATTTGCACTGGCAACAGAGCATCTCAGTGTTTTCCTTGCCTCTGATCTCTTTTTAAAACATTGAAGGAAATCAGTTTATCTACTATTACATAGAAAGAGTGAGTGTGCTTTCTTCTGCATCAGGGACAGGAAGGGGAAAGTAACCTTCACTCTTGTATTCCACAATTTGATGGTTGTAATTTCTTGTCCAGTTAATATAACAGCTCTTATTTTATCCGTTAGGATGCATGTGCATATGTCATTGTATCGCTCCTGTGAATCCTGGGGAAGTGACTTACTCTGTGTTCTTTTTACATAAAGGTACAGTTAATGTAGCTCATCTAGCTATAGCTATATATAGTTTGAAAGCATCCTGCTGCTATAGATGTGTATGTATATATAGAACTTTACGTATTCCCATTGTCTTTCTCCTCAAGTCTCCTTTTCTTGATTGACATCTCTATACCATTAGCCATGTGTGGCCCCCATCTGCAGATAGGTAAATTCACAGATTGGGGTAACACAGAAGTCAAACAGATTTTTCTTCAAACTTGGAGGACTCAAATCAAACACAAAGATTTTTTAAAAACTTAAAATAAAACATGATTAAAACATTAATTAAAGCACTCGTTGGACTTAAAGGTGCTTTCTTTGTATCTCTCCCATGGGATCCAGGGAACTGGGCAAAGGAAGCTCTGGCTGTTTCCTTTCTTCCCCAGGGGACCAGGAGGGAGAGGAGCCTCAGCCAATAGAAGGAAGAGAGGCTTGGCTCAGTAGCTCTGCTGTGTGATTGAGAGAGTCTGGCAAAGCAAGCTATTCCTCCCCAAAGAAGGAGCCTCAGCCAATGTAGAAAACAGAGGTTTTGCTCTGTAGCTCCTGTGTGACTGAGCAAGCTTGGCAAAGTTAGCTGTGATAAAGAAGGAAGCAGGAGAGAGGAAAAAGGAAGCAGATGACAGCCAGTTGCTTGGAGGCCTGATAAGAGCTCCCGGGGGGCCTGATTTGGCCTCGGGTTGCGTGTTTGACTGCCCTGTTGTATTGGGTCATTGAGTTTGTCTTAATAGGTATTATGTGATTTATTGGATTATGCCAGTCTTACTTTTTCAGAGGTGTGTGTGTTTGATATTGGGTCAAAGTTAGCCACCTTCCTGTGCAGTAGGCCTGGTATACCTGAGCTTTGTCTGGGGCTTTGTTGCCAGGCTCTGGCCAGGACTGTGTGATATAAATGAGAACAGGTTTAAGTTCAAGATCAGTACATAACCTGCCTACCAATTTTTGTCCTGTGTTTTCAGAAATTGTGCTTAAAGCTGGATGTGTGTCTTCTCTGTCTCATTAGGTTATAGTAAAACATATACTGTTACTTTGGAAAGAATGGATTCTTTGCAAGTGAAAGATCTGTTGTTTTTGAATCTTGGTAAGCTGAGAATCAAAGTTTATCCTTCTCCTCTTGCTGCTTTGCTATTATGAATTACAAACCCAAGTACTAAAGGCAGTTCTCCTTCTCTCAGAAGGAATGGGCATGTTTAACTTTCTGTGTCACATGGGTCTGCTGTGGCTTTAAAATGATTTGAGTTGCTAAATAAGCAGCCTTCTCTGACCATTATTTGGTGGGAATAATGAGCTAATTACATGCTGCTGGAGACAGCGTAAATGCACTGGCTGTTTCCTATGTCATAGCCTATGAGATTATTATTGTCTTGTTTCTGGGAGGTGCAGACACAGCTCTTTTAACTCAGCTCACTGTACCAAGAAAAAGAGTCATGAAGCTGGTTGCACTTTATATGAGTGTTTTTTTTTTAAAAAAAAAAACATATATTTTTAAAAAAAACCCAGATTGTCCATCTGTGGAATATTTCCAATAGCCCTGCTATTTCATGCTTAACTCATCTGTCAAATCAGCTTGAATTCTGAGGATAAGTAATGCTTAAAGCTTGACCATTCTTTGGTTTTGTTTTAAACTCCACAGATTATTATGTGGCTGCCTTCTTGCCTGGACACTTTCTGCATCTGGTCAACACTCAGTATCCTGACATGACGTGCTGCAGCTTCTTTCTGAAAGGTACGGTGAGACTTTCTTAACAGTCACTTTGGCAGCATCTGTTTGTTTAGAGAATTGTTCACGAACCCTCCCTGTGCCTGGAGAGAATACAAAGAGTAAGCTGAAAAAATCCTCCCTTAAATATTTCTCTATCCCCTTTTTCCATCTGCCATTCTCCAGGGTAGAAGCAAAGAAGCCTTTATTCTTTATTTTAAGAGATTTCATAATGCTGGTTGAATTGGTAAAGGTCTGAATAAACACAGAGTGAACAGAATTTAGTTTTGATCTACCACTTTTTTGGGGGTGGGGGGGGGCTCAAAGTCTTGGTGTGGTACCTCTGCTGGAAAGAACAGGAGCCTGGGAAATCTCTTATCCTGACATATTTGGAACAGTTCTTTAAAATCAGAATGAGTCCAGATATAAATCCTGATCAATACCTGTCATGTTTTTATTGTAACCTTTGCTCTAAAGAACTTGGAGTGGTGTACATGTTCTCCCATCCTTTTTTATGCTTACAGCAGTCCTGTGCCTTATACATGCACTCTGTGTCATCCCCGGTGAAGGACTGGACAACAGGAGGCACTCGGTTGCACTTTCATTCTTACGCCAAAGCTAAATTCTATGATTGGCATTTAGGCTTGTAGAAGTCAGTTGCTGGATAGGAAGTTGGGAAGGAGGAGGAAGGACCTGAGGTGGAAGAACAGATTAGGGAGAAAGGGTTAGTGTTCCGCATGGTCTAATACACTTATCCTCTTAGAGATGTGAAGGCTTTCGGAAAAAATAAACAGGGGAAAAAATGGAATCCAATTCTGCCCCCCCCCCCCTGGAATTTTACCTTCAGTTTTTCTAATGAAAAAAAAATTGGGAGGTTTTAGGGAACACTTGGGGAAAGCCCTCTTGTGGTTTTTTCCCCTTTTCCTTTTGGAATTAGTGAAATGTTAAGGCAAGGTTTATTTAAAATGCAAAGTATGACAACTTTGATGTAAACCAGTCTATATCATTAGCAATGGTAAT
Source organism: Heteronotia binoei (assembly GCF_032191835.1). Classification (NCBI taxonomy): domain Eukaryota; kingdom Metazoa; phylum Chordata; class Lepidosauria; order Squamata; family Gekkonidae; genus Heteronotia; species Heteronotia binoei. The sequence goes on from NC_083230.1 coordinate 5,189,520, forward strand.
TCCTATGTACAGTGTAGGCATATATAGCATATATCTTAAGAATGCATATTGTTTAAATGCAAACAATCCTGGCAAAACTTAATATGCAGAAATGAGAGCAAGTTTTAATCACGGAGATGAAGTTTAATAGTCACTCTAGCCTCTTGCTCCTGTTCAGTTCTTCATTGGGGTTCACTTGAATGGATCAATTTTTGAATGAGGACATTGGAGCTAAAGTAGAAGCTTATTGGGCCCACTGGATTGGGCTCCATTGTACCAAGTTTGTGATCATCTAAAAAACTATTGGGAAGTCCTTCTTTAAGGACTGAGAGTTTGCTGAGGTTTGGGTGGAAACATATTCATTGTGTGGGATTGATCCACCTTCTGAGGGATTCAAAATTCCTGGGGAAGCATGGACAGCAGAGGGTTTACTTGGGGCCATCTCTGTGCTAACTACAATTAGAGGACAAATAGGGAGAATGGGGGCAAAAGTGCTGTCCTTTATACCAAGAGCCTGTTTTTCAGCTGCTCCAGGCTGTAAGTGATGGACTTTTGCTCATTAGCTGGGAGACCTTTGAACAAGAATCACTGAGATTTCTGCTAGGTGAGATGTATGTACTCTGTCTTGGACTCCATGTTAGTGGGGAGGGGGGTGTCCTTCTAGGAATGAGCACAGACCTTAAAAAGGCAGTTCAGTTCAGGGTGGCCCATGAACCAAACTCCAGACCAAACAGGGTTCGGAGTGGCCCATGAACTTCTCCTTTCTTCTGTCTGTGGCTTGCTGTGGCTGGGAGAAAGGGGGCAGGGCCCACATTGTTTCTGGCTGTCAGTTCACTGACAGTTAGAATGGTTTCTCAGTGGAACAGGCTTCCTCCAGAGGTGGAAGGTTTTAAACAGAGGCTAGATGACCATCTGACAGCAATGCTGATTCTGTGAATTAGGCAGATCATGAGAAGGAGGGTAGGAAGGGTTGCATCAGGGCTTAGTTCTTGTGGCCCCTTCTTACACACCCAGGGAAATGCTGATTACCACTTTAGGACCAGTCAGCAGTTTTTCTCGAGGCCATATTGGCAAGGGGTCTTGGAGGTTTTTGCCACCGTCTGGGCATGGAGCAGGGGTCACTGGGGATGAATGTGTGTGGAGGAGGTATTTGTGAATTTCTTGTGTCGTGTTGGGGGTTGACCTAGATGACCCTGAAGGTCCCTTCTAACTCTGTGATTCTAGGAGAAAGGGGGGAGATCACACAAGAAAGGACTTCCTTTCCCCCTTTCTCTTGTCCATGGCTTGTTGCAGCTGGGAGAAAGGGTGTGGGGATTGTCCAGGAGTAGCAGACTCACTGAACTGTTAGGATTAAATTACTGTGAGTGATTTAACCCTTCAGTTTTGCTTCCCTTTCCTTTGAAGGGAGGGCAGCAAAGTCAAAGGGTTAAATGGCTGCTAGCTGGCCATTTAAACTGCTGGGGCAAGGAGAAAGGGGAGGAGATTGCCTGGGACAGGACTTTCTTTCCCTCTTTCTTCCAGCCATGCCTTGCCACAGCTGGGGAAAAGGGGGTATAGGGATTGCCTGGGAAGGGTTAAATGGCTGGTAGCCATTTAAACCTTACAGCTCTGCGGCAGACCAGATGAGCTGTTGGGTTTAAATGGCTGGCAGCCATTTTGCTCCCCCACCCTTAAAAGTCCGCTGTGGAGTTGTTAGATTTAAATGACTGGCAGCCATTTAACCCTTTGGTTTTGCTTACCCTCTTCAAAGCGGGGGTGAGCAAAGCTGAAGGGTTAAATGGCTGCTATCTGGCCATTTAAACATCGTAGCTGATCAGTGGACCCTGTACTTCTCCACTGTTAGGTCTAAATGGCTGGCCCTGAACAGCTGAACCTAATGAACCAAAAGTCAGGTAAAAACTTGGAGAGGGTGCCTTCTCTGTATATCAGTTCCCAAGCTCTGAACTAGCCCAAGTTTGTGATGAATTTTGGCTTGTGAGCCAGTTCGTGCCCATCCCTAGTCATCCCAGCTAATTGGATCGCTATCTGGAACTCTGAGTCACTTTTCCTGCCATTGGTCTCGATGTCAATTCTGAGGCATAATGTCCCTGGGCTAAAGAGGGGGAAGTGTAAAGACTCTGGATGGAAAGAGTCCATTAGTATTCAGGGATTTTTTTCTGTCTTATAGTCAGAGATGGAATATTTAAGCAACCAAGCATTAACAATAATCTGGCTGCCCTATGGGGGCAGTTAAAATTCTCAACTAAATTCAGATTATTTTTGGTATTCAACAGAGCTCTCAGATACTGTGCTACACAAAATTTAGAATTCTTGGGGAGGAGTTTTATCATCCATTATGATATTCAAACAGATCTGATGGTGCTGAAGGACTAATTGGTACAAGCTGTTGACTCTACTGGTGGCTGAGGGTTTAGGGGAGTCATGCCTGTGGTGGGACCAAGTTAAGAGCATCAGTGGCAGAGCACTGTTGTTGCTAGTTTCCAGCATTACACCAATTAGGTAATCCAGTTTTGAAAGCGTTAAGTTCATCTGGTCAAAAATAATTCCCGCTGCTGCACTTGTCAGAAAGAGAGGTCTGCTATTACATCAACCACCTCCTTTCCCTCAAAGCTGCCCTGAGCCCGCTTCGGTGGGGTAGGGTGGGATATAAATAGAATGAAATAAATAAATAATAAACAAAACAAATTCTTGCATCAAGGCAGACTGACCCACTCCCTGACCCATCACTCCCTGTGATGTTAACAGAAGGTGTCTCAGTTTGGGGAGCCAGTACGGAAAACTGGTTAGAGGTGGGCACATTAAACACCAAGGAATTAGTACATGCAAAGTACTTATGCACATATGCAAACGAAGAGGGAACTAGCAGACAAACCAGGTATCCAGGAGTTAGACATGGGCAACTGCAATTGAGAAACCCGTGTGCTGAGACAGCTGCTTTTGTAAGTGCCACCCCGTCCCCGAAAGAGACGATTTAACTGCCAAGTGCAACAGATAGACTAGAAAAGTTCTCTGAGAGAGAAAGACCAAATTGCTGTTACTCAAAGAGATTCTGCTGGATTGACTCCAGCCAGCTGGACCAAAATTTTGACCTTGCTCCAGTCCTTCCAGCACTCCTCAGGTAGGTAGGTCATGGAGTAGGTCAAGGACAGGCGACTCAGCACATTTTTCTGCAGGCATGCTATGACAAAATACTGTCTTAGGGGGTCACTGGCTGCTGGTACAGTATCTTAGATCAGGACTAACAGTTCCCAGAGTGCATTGTCCAGGTGGAAAATGGGAAGATGTAAAAGTAAACAGAAACGGGGAAGAAGCAGGGAAGTCCAAGGTGACTGGCAGGACCTTAAAGCTTTTAATTGGCTGAACTTGTTCAGGCTCACAGTGAAGGTAACCAGCTCAAGGAGTGGCAGCAGGCACAGACCCTGTTTGGAAGCTCAGGATAAATACCTCACCGACTCAGTCCAGAGGATTCTAGGCAATGACCTTAGAAGCACTTTTGGGGGGCAGGTTAAGTGCAGAATGAGGGCTTCAGCAAAGTGGGTGCTCAATCCAGCAAAAACTCAGTACGTGAGCAGTGCTGCCTCAGCAGCCGCAACTCCCAGGTGCAGAGGGCAGATGGCAGAAGGAGGTGCCGCAATTGCAGGACCTTCCCATAGGGATTCAACAGGGAGCAAGAATAGGTAATCTGTTCACCTGCATTCTCACATAGCACACATTCTGGAAAATGATGTTTTTCAATCTATGCAGTAAAAAACCCTGAGGAGGGATGGCTCAGATATACTGGAGCTCTTTGAGGAAATTGTTCACCAGTTTAGAGCCTTCACCTCTAAATGATAGAACTCTAGAATCCAAAACCCATTTTTCTGCAGGCTGGTTTGATCAGTAGTGTAGAGCAGCTAAAAAAGAGCTTGTTTGTTGCAGATATCAGGCACACAGTAATGAAAATGGAGTCAGCTCTACTGTCCTTATAGCTCTTACGTCAGCATATAAGAAGCTCCTAAAGCAAAAGAAGCTATAATGGCAGAAATTGGGCCAAGCCATCATGGAGAGGGCAGAATCCAAGTTTTGGGATCTTGTCGCTATGAGCCTGGGTAAAACTTCCACCCTGGTGGAGGCATGCACATTTCATTCAGATCTTTGGGATCCCTTCCACTCCTCCTAATAGGGTTTCTTGTACAAGCTCCCTCTATTGGTCTATCAATCTTGCTTCATTGGTCTCCTGTATCAGCTTCTGAGATTTAAAGTTTATCTCCTCCTCTTCTTCTGGCAAGGCCCTGGGGACGACCTGATCCCCCAGAACTATTCACATTCTTCTCTGACTGGTGGGCCTCAATTTTGGCCAAGCTGTTTACCCAGATCAACACAACAGGGGTTCTCCCTTAGGATGGAGATGCAGCATTATGGTCCCATTGTATAAAAATGGAGATAAACGGGTTCTCCGTAATTACCACCCAGTTAGCCTGTTGGATTATAGTCTGCAAAATGGACAACAAATATCTTTTAGGTAAGTTGGAGGAGTGAGAAGCCTCCAACTAAGTCATCTGACCAGAGCAAGTAGACTTCAGAAAAGGGCAAAGCACAATTGATCATTACTTGATCTTATACCATTTCATCCTAAAATGCATGAGGGGGGGGGGGGTGGCTTATCAAACACCTGTTTACGGCTTTTGTGGGCCTTAAAGTTGCTTTTGACACAGTGGATAGGGACTGGTTTTGATTGAAGCTGGCTTACAAACCTCAATAAAATGTTTTATCTGCAAGAGGTTTTGCTGTGAGAATTCCATAGCAATCTAACCACTACAATAAGAGAGGGAAGTCTGGATCACTAACTGAGGAGAACCCAGTCCTCAGAGTGGTAAAATGCAGGGGGGGCGGGTGTTCTAGCTCCCCTGCTCTTTAACCTATACCTCAATGATACTGTGGTGAGACTGACAGGTGCAGAGCATAGTCCACCTTCACTTGGCCAATAGAAGGTGTCTATTCTTCTGTATGCTGAAAAGATAATTCTGTTGTCTCTCACACGAGTTGGCCTAATGAGGATGGACACATTTAGCAACTCCTACAAAGAACAATCTCTTTGTATTAATCACTCTAAGATTAAGGTGATGGTTTTTAGAAAGAAGCACTGTAAATTCAGGTGGCATGCAGACATCCCAATAGATCAGTGCTACAGTTTTAAATACCTTGGGGTAACATTTTCTGAAAATGTCTCCTGGAATGCTCATCTGGTGATAAGTAAGTCCTCAGTGGCAAAATTATCTGGGGCTGTCCTTAAGTTGCATCTCTCAAAAGACGGCTTCTTGAAAGACCCCACCTTGAAATTTTTCCAGAGTAAAGTAATTATCCAGCTCCTGTATGGAGTTGTGATCTGGGGTTGGGATGACAACACAGTATCTAGCCTGGAGAGAACACAAAATTCCTTACTAAAGAGATTTGATCCTGCTTCAGGGTATTCCAATTGACCTGCTGTGAGCTGAATCTGGTTTGCCTTCCATTAGGGCCCATGCCCATGCTGCCCTAATCAATTACTAGTTTAAGTTTTAAGTTTAAGTTTATTTCAATTTACTGTATTTTTTGGACCATGGGACGCGCCTTCCTCCTGGGGGGCGATCCGCTGCCTCCGCCTCCGATCCCGGTGCTTCCCCCGCGCCTGCCTGGCTCCAGCTTCTTCCAGCAAGCGCTGGGATCGCTCCACGCTGCCCCCACTGCTTCGCGAGCGCCGGCTGCGGAGAGGGCAGTGTGCTTCCTCCGTGCCTGGCTCCAGCTCTGACGCTTACAGCAAGCGCCGGGATCGTTCCCTCCGCCCTCTGATCCCGGCGCTTGCTTTAAGCATCAGAGCTGGAGCCAGGCAGACAGGCACGGAGGAAGCACCCGCCCCCTCCGCAAACCCAGCGCTTCGCGAGCGCCGGCTGTGGAGGTGGCAGCATGCTTCCTCCATGCCTGTCTGCCTGGCTTTAGCTCTGATGCTTACAGCAAGTGCCAGGATCGCTCCCTCCGCCCTCCCATCCCAGCGCTTGCTTTAAGCATCAGAGCTGAAGCCAGGCAGACAGGCATGGAGGAAGCACGCTGCCCCCTCCACAGCCGGCGTTCGTGAAGCGCTGGGTTTGCGGAGGGGGCGGGTGCTTCCTCCGTGCCTGCCTGGCTTCAGCTCTGATGCTTAAAGCAAGCGATGGGATCAGAGGGCGGAGGGAGCGATCCTGGCGCTTGTTGTAAGCGTCAGAGCTGGAGCCAGGCAGGCGTGGGGGAAACGCCGAGATCAAAGGCGGAGGTAATGGATCGCCCCCCCCCGGAGGAAGGTACGCTCCATAAGACGCACACACTTTTTCCTCCACTTTTTTTTTGGGGGGGGGGGGAGTGCATCTTATGGTCCAAAAAATATGGTATATCCTGCCCTTCCCACCGAAGTGGCTCAGGGCGGCTCACAACATATAAAATCTAACATAGAATTTAAAATTTAAAATACATCAATTACAACAGTTAAAAAAGTAAAATAATAAAACATTTAAACAGCGATCTATCAAAATACTACACTGAACCTTCTATAGAATTTCTAATGCCAGTTAATTATAGGCCAGCCGGAAGAGGGCTGACTTACAGGCCCTGCGGAACTGGCCAAGGTCCCGCAGGGCCCTCACCTCTTCTGGCAGCTGGTTCCACCAGCAAGGAGCCGTTACAGAATAGGCCCTGTCCCTGGTGCATTTCAGACGGGCCTCCTTTGGCCCGGGGATAGCAAGCAGATTTTGAGAGCCTGATCTCAATACTTTCTGGGGAATATGTGGGGAGAGACGGTTCCTAAGGTAGGCAGGTCCTAGGCCATATAGGGCTTTAAAAGTAATAACCAGCACCTTGTTGAGAAAGTTACTAGAGAAAGTTAAAGAATTCTCCTAGTCATCTTTCTAAGAGTGCTTTATCCAACTGCAGAAAGACACCTCTTGGGTTGCCAGCTATCACAGACTTTTCTGCCATTACCCCAATACCTGTTGGCCACCAGCACTTCCCTCAGGATTTGATGTTCAATATAGATGCCTCCTTAGTTCTAGATTTCTCCCATGGTTTAAATTGCTCAAACGGGATCACACCAGAACTTCCTATTTGTTCAGCATCACCTTCCACAAACAGAGAGAAGCCTTTACAGCCCTTAGATTTCAGATAGTGACAACTGCCATGTTAGTTGGCTCTTACCGGTGTACAGTGAGTAGGCATCTGTGGAGTCCTGGAATTGGAGGATCTCCCACATATCCTGTTTATGACCTTTACTTAGTTCCTTGGGCCAGGTTCCTTGCAACCATTTTAGCCAGGCTATCCTTGCATTCAGTGGGAGACAAAATCATCTACTTTTTAACTGATGATGGCCATTAGATCACCTATATATAATGTCACTGTATGCACTGGTGGCCCAGAAGATTCATGCAAAACTTTTGCCCTGATATTCAGCATGCTATATTCTCTGCTATGTCCCGGACCTGACAATTTTAACATTTTTTAAATCATGTCGAGTTTTTACTGCAATATTTATTATTGCTTGGACAGCTATCATTAAATCGTTATTGCCTTTGGCCCCATGCAGTAAATATTCTACCTACCTACAGTTATTATAATGTCTTTAAAGGAGCTCAGTGTTATAAAGTTTCATAATATCCAGATATTTTAGCTATCTTGCAATTTGTGATTGTGTGCGAGTATTTCTGCCCAAAAAAATATGCTTGTTTTGCTTGCTACTAAATTTGTGTCCTACCTTTAATTTTTTTCTTCTTCTTAGATAGTAAAAAATTAAGATAAACGTGCTAGGATAGCCATGGATGCCGTGTTTTGCAATTCTCTCTCAAGCGTTTGGTATACTTGTAATTGTTGTTATAGAAAACTAAGACATTTGTACTTCTAAATTCTATACAAATGCCAAGAAGTGCATTTTTATATGCTAAATTATAAATGGCTCATTTTATGCCGTTAAATCAGTGAAATAAGTTTAGATTTTATACGAAAATAACCATTGCATATATTTCAGGTTTTCTCAAAATTTCCATGTTTCCCGGAGGAGAAACTGGATTTTTCCCCCCCATGGTTTCCAGATTTCTGGAATTTTTAAATTTCTACACCATGGGTGGCCAAACTGTGGCCTGGGAGCCACATGTGGCTCTTGCACACATATTGTGTGGGTCTCAAAAGCTGCACCACCGTATCAGCTAGCTTGGAGAAGGTATTACTGTCTTTAAATTACTTCTCCAAGCCAAGCCAGCTTGTGACTTAGAGAGTGCATTTAAAGTTTCTTTCTTTCCAATTCTCTCTCCCTCCTCCCATCTGTTTTCCTTCCTTCCTTCCTGTTTGGTGTAGTGGTTAAGTTTTGTGTAGTGGTTAAGTGTGTGGACTCTCATCTGGGAGAGCCGGGTTTGATTCCCCACTCCTCCACTTGCAGCTGCTGGAATGGCCTTGGGTCAACCATAGTTTTTGCAGAGTTGTCCTTGAGAGCTCTCTCTGCCCCACCTACCTCACAGGGTGTTTGTTGTGAGGGAGGATGGTAAAGGAGATTGTGAGCTACTCTGAGATTCAGAGTGAGGGTGGGATACAAATCCAATATCATCATCTTCTCCTTCCTTCCCTTCCTCCTTCCCTCCTTCCCACCTTCCCTCCCTCATCTGATGCTCATGTCCTGCAGTTCTCAAACATCTGACATCTGGCTCTTACGTTAAGCAAGTTTGGCCACCTCTTCTCTACACCCTTCTGATTTGGGGAGCTTAGTACTTTGTTAGCTGATCTGACACACAGATTTTTCTCTTCTTGTTGTTTTGATCAGTTTCCATAAATGAACAGCCTTTATGCACACTCTTAGATCAGGAAAAAATGTTTGATACCCTCCCCCTTTCGTTAACACAACTTGATGGTCACTTGTAGCAAAAAAACCCCCCCCACATATCACAGCCTCTCTAGTAAATATTAGCCACTTTCTTGACTTTTGTAGTATTTGGGTCTACTTGACACATTTGTCGTGCCTTGAAGTACACCAATCATAGACATATTAAATCATTGTTTAGCAGAATGACCCCATTGGGATTCTTTGGTGCTGAATGGGGTTCCTGTGTGTTGGGGATTCCTACCTGTTACTGGATCATAAAGCAGTCATATGCACCTCCCTTTTCTCCAATGCTGAATGTTCAGGTGAAGATGCAAAAATCAATGGATTGCACAAGAGCGCTGTTGTTTCCCCTCTCCAGTCCGTGGTCTTGGATCTCAGCACGGGAAAAATGTTTACTCTTGAAATAAACAAGCAAGCTTTATTGCATTTCCTCTGGAACAGCAAGTTGGACAGTGACAGGTTGGCCACGCTCCACTGTCTGCTGCTGCATATTGGGAGCACAACAGAGTTGGAAACTGAGGTAGGGAAGCATTTTCTTTTTGCCATGGAAATTTGGGTGCCAATGTATCTTGCATGTAAAATATAAAGCAAATACCTCCCAATTTACTCAGGGCTTCAAGGATAGCATGCCATCGTCTGGAAACAGTAGCTGCCTCCAAAATAGTTATGGATCTTTTCCCCTCATCTTATACAATATTTTTGCAGGTCAGCTTTAGAGGGAGCCTTTGGATTGCGTTTGTCAGGCCGGCCACATTAGTGGTGGGTCACAGTCCTAGCTGGACAGATACAAATTGGGAAACTGTAAAAATAAAAAAACTTTTGAAGACTACTGTTGTACCAGTTACAAGTAAAGAACTAAAATATGCTAGAATTAAGAAGTTTAAAAGAAAATAAGAGCGCTGAATGAGAACTGAGCTTTAAGACTTGAGAACTTCTTTTGCCTGCTAGTCATCTGAAACTGTGCAAGGGAATAGCTGTATCATGTGCCTTTTCTGCCCTTGGCCAATGGGGGACATCACAAGTAGGCAGGACCTGGGCAAGCAAAGCACGAGGATTTCCTAGCAGAAGGCTGATCTGACAGCAATCAGTGCTCACAAGGTCACTCACTAACTTTCATGGCAAGCCCTTCAGAGCACACATTAGCCAATGTTAGGTAGTGGTTAGAGTGTAAACTAGAAGCAGGGAGACCCAGGTTCAACCCCCCTTTTTACATTAAACTTATTGGCTGACCATGAGTCACACTCTCTCAGCCTAAACCACTTCACTAAGTAGATATGAATGAATGAATAGCAAGCCTTTATTGGCATAAAACAGATTTAGCAGTAAAATAGCAATATAAATAATATAAAATCCTAGATTATAGAGTACATAGGGAGCTAAAATACATAAAATAAGTAAAATATATGTGAGTCGAGTTTAGCCAATTTAAATAATTAAAACAAATAAAATGTGGTCATTCCAGAACCATCCTCTGTCGTTTTTCCATGGCCTGTTGGAGATATCTAGCCACCATTAAAGTTACCTCAGCACAAGTGTCATTTAAAAGTTTGTGGACTTTGCCTGAATCAGCACAGCCCAACATATCTGCTAAGATATCTTTCAAGTATATACAACAAATATCATCATAGAGAGGACAGTTCAGTAATACTTGGGAAATAGTTTCAATACACTTGGAATTACAAAGACAGTGTCTATTAGAGTACTCAATCCTGTTAAATCTACCAAATAGGATAGAAGATGGAAGTAGATATGAGAATCAAAAGGGGAATGGGGTAGCCATTAGGGGTGTGCAATTTTTTTAATTGGTATTTTTTGTTTTGGATCTATTGGACCTGAACATTTTTTGGTATTTCCGAAAAATCTTGGATCCCAATACCAATATGGTACTCAGATCTGGAATTATTTTTTGAAATCCTGATTTTTTTTTGGGGGGGGGGGGTCCCAGTAGAAAAATACCAGTTTTTTATAAAGCCAGCCCAATCCCCACCCCCAAGAAAACCCAGTTACATTAGGGAAGCCAATAAAGTATTTTGGGTATATTTGCAGCTCGGATAGATCCAAATGCACACCCCTAATAGCCATATAAACCTCCCCAAACTCCTTACAGGTAGTACAGGATGAAACTTCTCCAAATAAATACAGTAGTGACCATTTTTGTTTTTTTTGTAGATTATTAAGTGGATTTCTGAGAACATGTCAACTTGTTTTACGTTTGACCCTATACAGGAATTTATTATTGGTAGGTATTTTTTAAAGTTATTTCTTGTTTTATAAAAGGTTGGTAAGGGATACAGAAAAAAAAAGAAGGTATAGAATACTTAAAATTTTCAAGGACATTGCAGTGTAATAAAGCCTTTATATAATATATGCATTAGAATCATCTTAGACATTAATATCGTATATGTCATCAACAAAAAAAGAAGAGGAATCCTTAAACTGTTTGACCACATAAGTCAAGACTGTTCTGGCTCAAAGTAAAAAAAAAAAATCATATTATTTTGCTCATTCCATGCTATACATAAGATACGGAAAGGAGTGTGCTGATGCAGCTTCCCCAGGAGGCAAAGGCTGGTGTTCAGCAGGGCAGGTCACAGGCAAGGTTGCAGAGAGAACTGAAGTCCAGTTCAAAAGTCGGGGTTCCGGGAAAGTCAGTTGCCAGGTCCAGTTCAAGGCTGCAGAGGTCCAGCAACAGCAAAGTTGGTGGCTCCATAGCAAAGTTTGTGCATCCACAAACTGCTGCTTCTCCTGGCTGCATTTATAGCCAAGTCTTAATGAGCTAAACTCCCAGCCAGTTCATTGGCAGTCATCCTGAAACTATTCATCTCTTCAAACAGTGTTCCCTCTAAGCTGTGTTAGTGTTAGCTAGCTCACAGTTTTTTAGCCTCCAGCTCACACATTTTTGTCTTAGCTCAGGAAAAATACCCCAGAACAAACTTAATTTATGCAGTAGCTCACAACTTTAATGCCAGTAGTTCATGAAATAGCATTCTTGCTCACAAGACTCCACAACTTAGAACAGGGGTGTAGAACTCATGATCACTGGATCTGACATAAATGAGATCTTGTTGGGCCAGGCCATGTTGGACCAGGCCATGTGTGTACCTATTTAAGATTAGGTAGCAGAGAGATAAATTTTATAAAGGGCACAAATACAATTAAATATATATTTTTTTAAAAAATTAAAAACTTGCTTAAAACATTAGCACTCATTGGTCTTAAAGGTGTTTTCTCTGTATTTCCCCCATGGGATCCAGGGAACTGGGCAAAGCAAGCTGTGGCTCTGTCCTTCTTTCCCCAGAGGACTGGGGGAGGGGAGCCTCAGCCAATAGAAGGAAGAGAGGCTTGGCTCAGTAGTTCTGGTGTGCGATTGAGATAGCCTGGAAAAACAAGCTCTGCCTCCCCACCTTTCTCCCCAAGGGAGGAGCCTCAACCAATGGAGAAAATAGGAGTTTTGCTCTGTAGCTCCTGTGCAGTTGAGCAAGTCTTGCAACGCAAACCGTTATGCAGAAGGAAGCAAGATATAGGGAGAAGGAAGCAGATGACAGCCAGTTGCTCAGGGGCCTGCTAGCACCCCTCAGGGGGCCCTATTTGGCCCCTGGGTCACATGTTTGACACCCCTGACTTAGAAGGTGCATAGCTGACAGCAAGTCATGAGTCTAGCACTTCTCCTTTCTTGCAACTCTTAAGTGTCTCTTACAGTGTCAGCGCTGTTAGGGTGTGGGTAAGCTAGGTGGGCTGGGAATGACTTCTGAAGACTTGTTTACTTCTAGATCTAATGTCTAATTTTATCAATGTGTCACTGGGGTTTTTAACCCAGCCTGTAATCCAAACCAGGCCGGATAACTGATAATATAGTAACTCTTTGAATCTAAATTTTGGCTTTTTGCCATTCAAGATGAATGTATTTATTTGTTTCAATCCTTTACAATCTTTTCTTGAATATCAATTAATATTATCTGGAAGAATTTTTGTAATAAGACATTCATTTTTATTGCCAAGATTCCCAAGCAGGATAAATTTAATTTGGACCATCTTTCCAGATCCTTTTGTATCATCCAAGCTATTTTGTAATAGTCTTTGAAAACTGTATCATTATGTCCAGTCAGGTTTATTCCCAGATATTTTACTAGAGTCAAGAATATTTCACAGCCTTTGATTTTTTTTCAGAATTTTCCCTGTCTTCTTGCTTCCTTTTAAATTTTAAATTATTTTTGTTTTTTTCCCCTATTAATTTTATATCCTGAAAAGGACCCAAACTTTTCAATTTGCCCTATTACATGGTGCAATGAAAAATAGGGATTCATAATGGATCTCCCACATAACTTTTCAGTTTGAATTGTTCTTCACCAACTTTTATACTTTCAGTTTTTGGGTCTTGTCTTATCCTAGATGCAAACATTTTCATTGCAAGAATAAACAAGAGTTGCAAAAGTGGACAAGCATGATGTGTTTCTTTTTCTTTTTGAAATCCTTCTGTTAATACTCCAGTAATTTAATTTCTTTTTTCGCCCCTAACAATAGAAGGTTAATCCTCAATGTCTCTAGGCTATCCGTGATCGTGACTTCATCCTCTGTTGGTAACTTTGAATAAGAGAATATCCTCTAGGGAGTTGTTTAGGTTTAAACCAGGGGTGTCAAACATGCAGCCCGAGGGCCAAATCAGGCTCCCAGAAGGCTCCTATCAGGCCCCCGAGCAACTGACTCTTGTCTGCTTCCACCTCCCTCTCTCTTGCTTCCTTCTGCATTTCAGCTTGCTTTGCAAGGCTTCCTCAATCATACAGGAGCTTCGGAGCAAAACCTCTATTTTCTCCATTGGTTGAGGCTCCTCCACCTCCTGGTCCCCTGGGGAGGAAGGGAAAGAGCTTCCTTTGTCCAGTTCCCTGGATCCCATGGGAGAAATACAAAGAAAGCATCTTTAAGACCAACAAGTGCTAATGTTTCAAGCATGTTTTATTTTAAGGGTTTTTAAAAAAAAAAAAAAAATCTTTAATTGTGTTTGTCTGTGTCCTTTAAAAAGTTTATATCTCTGCTACCTAATCTTAAATAGGTACACACATTGCCCGGCCCAACAAGGCACAGCCCAACAAAATCTCATTTATTCCAGATCCAGCCCTGAAAATAAATGAGTTTGACACCCCTGGTTTAAACCTTCACATTAGCTGTTATAAGAATTTTTTTTCTCATAAGAGTTATTTGCTTTAAAAGACACTCTAGATGTTAAAGCCTCTCTCCTTGGCAAGGCAAATTAGTCAAATCAAATTGCAAGTAGTTCTGTTTTTGAACAATTTTGGTCCCGCTATGTTTCTTGATCAGTAGCGTTTCTTATGGTCCCGTTATAAGAACATAAGAGAAGCAATGTTGGATCAGGCCAATGGCCCATCCAGTCCAACACTCTGTGTCACACAGTGGCCAATATATACACATACACACATATATATACACATACATACATACTGTGGCTAATAGCCACTGATGGACCTCTGCTCCATATTTTTATCCAATCCCCTCTTAAAGCTGGCTATGCTTGTAGCCGCCACCACCTCCTTCTTGTGTTTGGTTGAAGGTTTCTGCTTGCTGAAAATAAAAACTTAATAGGAGTTGGAAAATGCCTGTGGCAGTGAATTCCACATGTTACTCATGAAAATGCCCAAAGGGTGATTAAATGCCCAGGAGACATGGAAGGAATATCCTCGCCTCCTGTGTCTAAACAAAGATAGATGATTTTCTTTCTGAAAGGGATGTTTATAACATTCCTGTTTCGAAAGATATGCAATTTTAATGGGTAAGAACAGGATGGAAAGAGATGGAGGCTACAGCAGAAATGAACAATGCCCTTTTAAAAAGCAGTGGAAGCTGTTGTGATCCTGAAAGGGAGTTAGATAACTGAATGGACTTGACTGCTATGAGGGTTAAATGTATTTTGAAGTGTCTGAATGAAACTAATGAGAAGCTTGAAAAATTTATGGGGATGAGGATTGGGACAACTGAAGAGATTAAGCTTTGTTGTCACCTTAGAGGATCTCAATATAGATTTGTGCCAACTATTTGCCAACTATGCCGGGGAACAAAAATCTATTTGCTGATTCCCCTATTTGCTGAAAATGGAAATGCTAAACTCCAGCTGATTTTTCAACCCAACCCCAAGCCTGATAATTTGCAGATACAGAGGCTGGCTACCCCCGTGGAATACAAAACTCAATGTGCTGAGGCATCTCAGTTTGTTACTTAGGATGGGGATTTCTGGAATTGATATGAGAGAGCTAGAAATGATTAGTCAATCGGGCCAGGTGCAGAGAGTTCTTCTTAGATTTGCAAGTGGTATTGGATAAAAATATGGAGCAGAAGTCCATCAGTGGCTATTGAGACGTGTTGGATACTGATCTGTTAACTTTTCCAGTCAATCTGATTTATATGTTGAAAAATAGAGTTGTTAACTTCCCATGCAAGCAGATGTGATAAAACTTTGTTCTCTAATATTTGAACCACAAAGTTAACATATCTTGCCATTGATCCCTGAGCTATCTGACCCATGCACTGCTTTATTTCTTTTGGCAAATGTCACAAAATCTATATATCTGTTTCTTGAATGTGGGTAGATCTGTGGATATCTAAATCTGTGGATTGAGACAAAGGAGATTTTTCTCCCAACTTTGGGGGAGGGGAACCCCCAGGTTTAAAGGAAAATCAGAAATCAGGAAAAAAATCACATGGGGGGATTTGTTGTCTGTGCAAGGGTGGATACCACACTTAAGTCTTCTTTTATCAAGGCCGGTTGTATCACTGATGATGGTGGGGCAGAGTGCCCAGGAACAATGGTGAGCCTGGCTGCAGTGCTGATGGTTTGGGGGGAGTGGCCAGAAACCATTTCAGCCCCAGCTGTGTGGCTCACAGTGGGGGGTAGGGGTGGGACCCTGCTGCATTGCTCAAGGGAGTAAGTGGACAGGAGCTGCAGCAGGCCTGGCAGCATGTCCAGAGGAAGGTGCAGCTTTTACCCTGTTGCCACTGCAGGAGTGGTGCCCATATGGGCCACTTGCAGCTTCAAAAGCCAGTGGCAAAGAAGTGTCAGGATCTAGGAGTTGGTGGCAGCTGAAAGAGCCTCCCAGGGCCCAGCAGTAGATGAGCTCTGCAGCTTCTGGACTCCTCACTGCTGCAGGACCTGCTGTTGCTCTCTGCCTCTCTGGGCCACAGTAAATCTACTCTCCCCATTTCCTGACCGTTCCTGCTACCTGCTCAGTGCAGCTGCCTGTACCTCAAGCAGGCTCACTCCTACCCCCACCCCCCGTCTCCACTGCCTCCCCACAAACCCACAAGTTTCTTGCAGATCCACACTTGTCTATGCTAATTCAGATCTGATGCATGCTTTTATTTGGTGGTATCTTCCTCCTCAGTTTTTGAGCAGGGAAGAAACCTGAGAAAGGAAGTTGAGTTCAGTGAAGGAATGACACTAGAAATTAAATAATGTCTTTGACTTGTTAAAAAAAATCTTCTGCAAACATTCTCTCTCTCTGTCTCTCAAAATGCATTCAGCTTCTTTGTATTGGAGAATGTGTTCAGAGGCCATCAATCTGGATAAACTTTTGCCATATACATCACTGGTGTGCTGGAATGAGGTAAAAATTAAAAAAATATTTAATAAGTCATGGAGATCTCTTCTCACGTGGGATATATAAGTCCATGGAGTTCTTTTACAATCAGAGTTACAGTTTACGCCACATCATATATGCAGGACCAGTTTGCCCTGTGACCTAAAGTCACAGAATCAGCATTGCTGTCAGATGGCCATCTTGCCTCTGTTTAAAAACCTCCAGAGCCTACCACCTCCTAAGGAAGCCTGTTCCATTGAGGAACCACGCTGTCAGGAAGTTCTTCCTAATGTTTAGTTAAAAACTCTTCTGATTTAATTTCAAGCCGTTGGCTCTGGTCTGACCTTCTAGGATGACAGAACACACTATCCTCTATATGACAGCCCTTCAAGTACTTGGTGATCATATCACCTCTCAGTCATCTCCTTATCAGGTTAACTATGCCAAGCTCCTTCAGCCTTTCATTATAGGACTTGGTCTCCAGACCCCTCACCATCTTGGTTGCCCTCCTCTGGACATGTTCCAGCTTGTTTATAACCTTCTTAAATTGTGATGCCCAAAACTGAACACAATATTCTAGGAGGGTAAAGTCTAACCAGACCAGAGCAAAGCTATATCATCACTTCACACACGATCTGTTGATACAGCCCAAAATCTCATTTGCCTTTTTAGCTACCACATCACACTGCAGACTCATGCTCAGTGTATTGTCCATGGGCAGCCAAATCCAGACATACGGGTCGGGCGGCCGCTCGGACATCGGTGGATCTATGGCGCCGTTAGTCGGCCTCCAAAGGGGTTCGGGGCGCTGGAGCACAGTGTGCCCAAGCGGCGGCTGCTGCCAGTAGACACATAAGATAAGCTGGAGCGTGGCCTCCCTGAGCAGCACGAGGGCAGGGACAGGAGGGGGGCACTTCTGCGGGGACGGCAGTTGGCTGGGGAGCCAGCCCATGTGATACCTGCCGCTGGAGAGAGCGCTCCCTGGCGGTAGGCTGCCTGCATGCCCCACCCCCCTCACGCACACACTGAGCATGCGTAATTCTTGGGGGAGCATCCGGTCAGCACTTACTGCTAGTTCTATGGAGAAGGCTACCTGTCAAAGGGGTGAAGCTGAGCCCCCGTCAGTGTCCCCCCCGTGTCCTGCATGGGAGGATGGCCTCCCAGATGCTGTGGGGGCCACCTGCCAGGACACAGTAGGCACCTGTGCCCCAAAGGTGCTGGCGGCAGTCCCCGTAGTGGCTTCCAATCGTGCCCGCCCGCAGAGAATTGTACACCCATGAGGGCTGCGTGATGGTGTCAAATTGGCTGTGTGCCGCACTCACCGCCCCCCTATCCCGCTCAATTAAGGACTCAACGCTATGTGCAGGAATCAGATTTATTGAAGTACAGGGCTGCAGAGGGGCTGCCGCACGGACCCCTTGCAGGAAGCTGCCTGCATCCGCAGTGGGCAGTGGCAGCCGTCCAAACGGCGCAGCCGTGGGGTGGCCGGTGCATTATCGGACAGGTGCGGCGTCCCGGACTTCGCCCCTGAAGGCGCCCGTGCACTGCGTCTCCCCGTCCGCCTTGCCGGCCGACCAGAGACTGGTCAATATTGCCGAGCAGGTGCTCCTCATGGCCAGGAGACTGGACAGGTGGCCGCGGACACGGTCCCTTCCATCCCCGCCATCCAGTGTTGTCCTGCGGCCGTGGCCTCCCACCATTCCCGGTGCCCCTCCAGCCTGTCCCGCTCTATGGTTGCCCACATGAAGGACAGGGTGACGAGGATCCTTTCAGCTGACTGTGATCCCCGAGCCCTGGGTCTCGGGTCCCCACCACCTGCTCAGCCTTCGGCATCACTGCCGCCTGTCAAGTCTGTCTAAAACTCTGGCTCAAGCAAAGAGCATGTTGGGTAGAACCAAAGTATAACCAAATGCTGCTAGTTCATCCTCTCTTCCTTCCCCCTTCCCTATAGAGATCTGGTTCTACTTTGAAATGGTAATGTGTGAAAGTCTTATCTGTGCCTTCTCAGCTCAGGTTTGGGGGAGAGGAAGGAGCCTGGGAGTATCAAGGCCAAACGGGCCTCTAATCAACATGAGAATGTATTTGTAACATCTATTGTGAATGTCCTCTGCACAATTCCACCCCCCCCCCATAGGAATCCTTTTGAAGTATACCTTATATGCAATGTATCTACTGTATGTACTTTAGTCTTTTCAAGACCTGGCTTAGGCCACAAGTATCAGTATCAATAAAATAGAGTCTTTGTATCCACACCGACTCATCATTGAATCTGCAGACTTGACACGGCCTTCTGGATCCTTCAGCGGCTCCCCCTGGTTATGGTCCGGGTCCGGCGGGGGGCGCGTGGGACGCCCCGCACTTGAGTCTGCCATGGCTGTGCTCCCCGGATTCCCAAGGCATGGGGCGGAGATGTGGGCAGATCCAGAGTTTGCAGCATGAAGGAGGTGGCTAGGGCCGACCATCTTTGTGGGGATGCCCTTTGTAGGTTCTTCACCACATCAGCTATCAGGGTCATGGTGCGGCTACCTGGGGGATGGAACAGGGGTCAGATGCTGGCACGAACGGCCACTCGCGGACGCCCTACGCCCCGTGCTCATTGCCGCACCTTGAGGGGACTCAGGCCGCTCATCATCTGTGAACAGACAAAGAAGAAGAAGAAGATATTGGATTTATATCCCGCCCTCCACTCCGAAGAGTCTCAGAGCGGCTCACAATCTCCTTTACCTTCCTCCCCCACAACAAACACCCTGTGAGGTGGGTGGGGCTGGAGAGGGCTCTCACAGCAGCTGCCCTTTCAAGGACAATCTCTGCCAGAGCTATGGCTGACCCAAGGCCATTCCAGCAGCTGCAAGTGGAGGAGTGGGGAATCAAACCCGGTTCTCCCAGATAAGAGTCCGCACACTTAACCACTACACCAAACTGGCTCTCCAGAGCCAGATGGAGGCCACCCACCGCAGCATCCATGATCTCCTCACTGGATGTGTCCTCCCTCGGACTGGCACCTCCTGACGACTGTCTGGATGTTCTGGGGTTGGCAGGGGGCGCTGGACCTGTCGACCTCCTGTTGCACAGGTGCTGGGTGGCCAGCTCCAGTCTTCGGCTGCCTCGCTAGAGCGGCCGCCCACCTCCAGGTCCACAGTGGAGCTTGTGCCAGTCCGTGAGGAGTCCTGGGAGTCACCTGGGGTGGGGAAGGGTGTCGCCATCAGATTGTGGCAGTCCCACGGTGGTGAGGAGGGGCAGGGAAGGGTGCCAACTTACCGCGGATCACCTCAATGTCATGGCCAGCTACAGCCACCGGGTGGATGAGGGGGTCCCATGATTGCCTCAGAGCCAGTCAGCGCCCGGGCCACTGCCTCCTCATAGGTCGAGCCCTCAGCAATGAGACGCTGGACCCACTTCTTGGCAGGGCCGAATGAGTTGTTCCAGCATTTCAGGGTGGACTGCTTTGTGTGGGGGACCTGGCTTACAGCGGACACTCACTCCGTTGCCATAAGCCAGAAACCCCGGTGGTGGGTGTTGGCCCCCCCAGCTCTTATGCCAGCGAGCGCCACTGCGGCATTCTTGGCCACTAAGCCAAAGAGAAGCGCCTTCTCTGCCACAGTCCAGTTTGGCTGTCGGTGACTCTCAGTCGGTGCTGCTCTGTCTGTCGCCATTCCTCCTACGGGCAGTGGAACGTGGGGGCTGCTGACCACAGCTGGCTGATAGTGGGTGCTCTCACGTCGCCCTGCCCAGCTTTCCCATGGTACACCAGCAGGGCATACAGTGGTCTCAGCGGCCCCACACCTCTGCTCGGCCAGGGCCCGTCAGAGCTCCAGCGGTGTCTGGAAGCAGTGGCTACTGTGTTACGCTGTGTATATTGTATATTGGCTACTGTGTGACACAGAGTGTTGAACTGGATGGGCCATTGGCCTGATCCAACATGGCTTCTCTTATGTTCAGTGGTGGAGTGTCTCGGGGCGGCAGCCAGGCCACCACAGACCATGTCACATCGTGCAAACCATGGGGGCCGTGACAGGTGGTGCCCCCTCATCACACTGCCAGAGCCCCCCCAGGTGCGAATGCTGCACATCCTCCCCGCTCTCTATGTGTGGGTTGTGCGGTGGTGATGGAGACGTCGGGCGCGCAGATACCGGGAGCGCCTGAGCACTTTGCGTCTCAAGGACGCCCCTGTCTGGACCACTTCTGCTTGGACTGCGCCACCATCCAGGACCTGTGTGAGCAGCTTGGGGCGAGCCTCTGCAGCCAGGTGGCTGGCCCCCGCCCCATCCCCGTCTTGCAGCATATCCTCATCTCGCTATGATTCCTGGTGACTGGCTCCTTCCAGGGCATGGTGGCCAAGGTCCTGGAGGTCTCCCAGTTGTCGGCCAGCCACTGCCTCCACTCCTTTCTAGATACCATGCTTCAGTGCCTCCAGCAGCATGTGTGGTTCCCAACAGGCGAGGAGGAGCTGCGGACTTCCAGAGCTGGCTTTGCATCGGTGACGGGGTTCCCCAATGTTGTGGGGGCTGTGGACTGCACGCATGTAGCCCTGGTGGCCCCACGAAGGATCCCATGGTGTACCGGAACAGGCACCACTTCTACAGCCTCAATGTGCAGGCATCCTGCGACCACCAGGGAGTCTGCCCAGATCTTCCCATCCTCGGGCCTCAACCGCCTCCTGGCAGCCTCGCCGGATGGCCAGGGGGGGTTACTAGGTAAGGCCACCAGGCGGCAGGGTGGGGCGCCCCCCCATCCCCTGTCCTCACCTTCCTGTCCTCCACAGGTGACCGAAAGTAACCGCTGCTTCCCTACCTGCTGACGCTGCACCAGGAGGATGCGCCCAAGGACTGAGCAGCGTACAACCAGGTACACAGGGCCACTCGCATCATCATCGAGCGTACCTTTGGGCAGCTGAAGATGAGGTTCTGCTGCCTACACCACATGGGCGGCCGACGCAGCATGCAGCCGCTTCCTGTGGCTAAGCTGATGGCCGTCTGCATCATGCTGCACAACATCATCACCTGGCAATGCCTGCCGGCTCCCCAAATCCTTCCCCTCCCAGACCCCAGGTCACCGATGCGGAAGAATGTGGAGGTGGCGGCATGGGCTGCCGCCCAGCAGGACTTTGGGGAGTACTTGAATCGGGAGCGTGTGTGAGCTCACATCTGGGCCACTTGGCGCATGACCAGGGCATCCAGGGAGGAGAGCTGTGGGACTGCTGGGGCTGGGCGACTGTGCTCCGGCGGCCACAGAGGCTGGTGTCTAGCACACACACCTGAAAGACAAAGAGACCGGGGGAGGCCTTGCTGACTGCAGGCATAGAAGTCCAACCCTGGCTGAGCCTGCGGCGAGCAGGGTGAGCGTCCCGGCTGCCTCCGGTGGAGCCATCCCACACATTTCCAGCTGTCCTGCATCACGGGCCAGCCTGCAATCACAGCAGCCGCGGCAGGGGCCGGCGTGAGTGCCAGCACCTGCCATAGATGGCGAGTCAGAGGCTGGGCTGGGGAAATCCGCAACACTTGTTGCACCCCCCTCACCCCAGCACGGGGATGGCTGAGACATGAGGTGTGGGGGATGGCAGCGGGATGTGCAGCCAGGGCTCACCCCCACACGCACATGTGCAGGGGCCTTCACCCCGCCCGGACGCTGGCCAGTCTTGGGGGCTGGGGGCCACGAGGACTCCGAACTGAACTTACCCATCCATACGGGGGGCTCCGGGAGCGAGACCTGTTAGGGCTAGGAAGCACAAGTGTTTAAGCAGACAGCCTAGAATTAGCTCACCTCCCCCCCAAGTCCAGCATCTATAACTTAAGTAACATCCTTCTATGTGCCATTCCCACCACCAAGTGCACCCCTCCTCGTGCTAAGTCCTCATTTAGAGGTCCACCTAACGGTAGCTGAATTCAAACCACATTTTACCAACAAGAATAGTATGTGGGAGAACCAGCAAGATGGCCCTTTGAATCAGGAGGCTGTTTATGTCTCCTGTGGCATTTATCTTCATGAGTGTTAGAAAACTTTCTCTAACACGTGGAAACAGGATTTACACCTATGTTCCTACTCCATAGGAGTCACTAACTATAACAAACGGCATCCTGCAGGACCTGTGCCAACTGTTGCCTTTAATATTTTCATTGATGGTAAAAGCCTTTAAAAGCACCAGCTGTTTTGCTTTTTTTGTTCTGTTTTCTTTTCTTCTTTGGACACAGATTTTTCCTTCTGCATTTTAAAAGTACTTATAAAGCAGCTCTCTTTATCTAAACCAGGGGTATCGAACTCATTTGTTATGAGGGTCAGATATGACATAAATGAGACCTTGTAGGGCCAGGCCATGTTGGGTTGGGCCATATGTGTACCTATTTAAGATTAGATAGCAGAGAGAAACTTTATAAAGAACACAAACACAGTTAAAGATTTTTTTTTTAAAAAAAACCTTAAAACATTAGCAGTCATTGGTCTTAAAAGTGCTTTCTTTGTATTTCACCCATGGGATCCAGGGAACTGGGCAAAGGAAGCTCTGGCTCTTTTCTGCCTTCCCCAGGGGACCAGGTGGGGGAGGAGACATAGCCAATAGAAGGAAGAGAGGCTTGGCTCAGTAGCTGTGCTGTGTGATTGTGATAGCCTAGCAAAGCAAGCTCTTTCTCCCCCTTTCCTCCCCAAGTGAGGAGCCTCAGCCAATAGAGAAAATAGAGGTTTTGCTCTGTTGCTCTATTTGCTCTGTGTGATTGAGCAAGCTTTGCAAAACAAGGGCAGAGCAGAGAGAAGGAAGCAGATGACAGCCAGTTGCTTGGGGGCCTGATTCAGCCTCCAGGCCAGATGTTTGATACCCCTGGTGATGACAATACTAACAGTGCTTGCAAGATTGTTTCTCTCCTTTTGAAATCTTCAACCATTTGTAAACATTTTAAAAACTGATATAATTGGATGCTGGAACAAACACTAATTAAAGCTGAGAAGTGGCAAGTGATCAGAAGAGAAAAAGCTGAAAGTTTTAAAGCACCTAAAACTATTTGTGGAATGATATAACAAAATAACTACATAATCACAACTGTGTCATCTAGCCGCCATGTTGGCTGTTATGAAAGCATTTTTATAACATACCTGCTTTGTTCTCAGGAAGAGTCTAATTCACTTTGTTGCTTATTTGGTTGCGAATACAGCAGAGTATAGGGTATAGTTCTTGTATATGGTATAATTCTTATATGAGAGGACTATATCTGATAAACAGAGAGATTATCTGGAAGGTCACAAAAATGTCCCTTAGATATAAAGAGGAAAAGAAACAAGAACAAGTAGAAGAAGAATTAGATACTCCAGAATATATGGTTAAAATACAAGAAATTATACATGCCCAAACAGAAACAATTTGTCATGGGTGCTGGGGACCCTGCAGAGGAAGTTGAGCCGGCAGAAGAAACTGTGCCCCTGCCACCTGCACCAGTGCCCCTGCCTCCTGCTGGAGAAGATCCCAGCCCCCCTGCCTCGCCCTCTCGGGTGGCGCGTGTGCGTGACCGCCTCCGTCAGGACCTCAGGGATCGGAGGAGGGCAGCACGCTCACAAGCAAGACGCTCCCTGAGCCCTGAGTTTTGAGAGGATTCTGGCCCTTCTAAGAGCAAGGATGCTTGAGTTGCAACAGGATCCTGGCTGCCTCCCTGAGCCAGCAATTAGCCCAAATGGGCAACAGCCAGCAGAGGGCTATATAGCTGTAGGCTTTGGGAGGAGGCTTTGTGGAAGCAACTAGTCATCTCCCTGACGTTCTAGCATCCACTCCGGCTTGACTTTGGTTTCTGGACTCCCTGACTTTGGCTTGTGACTTCTGGACTCCCTGACCTCGGCTTCTGGACCTCGGACCTGCGATACTTGTACAGTGATTCGGATTTGGCGCCTCGGACCCTCCTGCTTACTGGCTACAGACCTCGGACTGCCCCTGGACTTTGCCTGACCCGGCCCCAGCTGTGACACAATTACAGCTCAGATTAAAGAGTCTGAACAGAGAACTCAGCAACGAATTAAGCATGAGGGGAAGTTTACCTATGATAAAATAAAAAACAACTGGATTATCAGAGATACAGGATAAAGTTCATAGTAATTCACTTGAAATTGATACTTTGAAAGCTCAATGTATCTGGAACAAAAGCAAGAGGCTACAGACTAACAATTGAAGCTGGCTAAGCAGGAAATTGAAATATTAGAGACTGAATCTGTAACCTGCGTTTCAGATCAATCCTAAAAGAGTTTTGCAAGATTGATTTAGAAGAGAGCTTCTGTAGACTACTTCAGGCTAATTTTAAGACTGAAAGTGATTTTCCAAATATCAAGCAAATATATAAACTCCAATATTTCAGCCAAATATAAAAAACCTTGAGATATTTTGGTCAAAGTTACTCATTAGAAAATGAGAGATTTTATCTTATACAAGCAGAGAGAATCTAAAACATTCAATCTCCTTAAGAAGCAAAAGACAGATATTATTTGTATAAAGGAAACACGTATAAATACAGATCATGCGCATCTTCTTCAGAGCAAGAAAGTGGGGAAAGTTTCTGCTCAGCTACTAAGGAAAAGAGGGGTAGTTATTTATATATTGAATCAGCAACTTAATGTCATACAAGAAATACCTGACATAGATGGAAGATATATTATGTTGAATGTAAGAACCCCTGAAGGCAAAATTCTCACTTTAATTCCTCTCTATGCTCCGAATAATGGAACTCTATTGGACTTCCAAGAAGGAGAAATTGTGAACATCAGGAACATGAATGGAGTAATGGACCCTAAAAAAGATAAGAGAAGGAAAATAGGTATATTACCTAAAAATGTTTTTAGCTATATAGATATGCTTCATTTAATTGATGCATGGAGAGTTTTGTATCCAACTGCTAAAGACTCTATCTTCTTTGCTCAACATCAAATGTATTCTAGAATAGATATGTGTTGAATTTCCAAAACATTACTGATGAATTTACAAAAGGCTGAGATACAACCAAGGAGTTTCGCAGACCATAACCCTTTGCTAGTAGCCTGGCACAGGGTGAAACCAATAAGAGAAGTTGGAGGATGAACGATAACATTTTGCGGCACAAGGACATTTTAACATAAATGTAAAAAGGAATTAAGAGAATTTTTCACACTAAATATGATCAAGGAGTTGATGACAGTTTTGGAAGCAAGTAAAGCTTTTATGAGAAGGAATTTAATAGCTATTACCTCTAGAACGAAAAATGAGAAGTTGGAGAAAATAGTGAAATTAATGGAGAAAATTCAAATTTTGGAAGCTCAACATAAACAGTCTTTTAAAAAGCAGATAATAATGGAGATTAAGCAATTTAGAACCCAACTAGTCTTGTTACAGACTGAAGATATGCGGAAGAAATTGAATTTTATAAAACAAAAGCTTTTTGAGTATGCAAATAAACCTGGTTGGCACCTAGCTCATTGTTTAAGAAAGGAATCTGAAAGGAAAATGATCACAAGAGTTAAAATACAAAATGGAATTACATATATGAAAAGCAAAATACAAAAGCAATTTCTCAACTTTTTCCACAATTAAGGTTGTCAAAGGCCTTTTCTGCATCTAGGAAGATTAGTGCCAACTGCTTGTCAGGGTGGGCTTCATAATACTAAAATATTGCATATTATTCTCACATTGTTGCTCCAATGTCTTCTAGGAAGAAAGCCTGTTTGGTCTGGAAGAACTTTCTTTAAGTGTTGAGCTAATATAAATGTGAAGATCTTATAATCAACATTTAGCAAAGAGATTGGTCTATAATTTCTAACCTCTTTTAAATCACTTGCTTCTTTTAGGATCAACGAAATAGTGGCTTCTTTCCTATTTTATCTAGCAAGAGTTTATATGGAAGATTCAAATTGTCTTCAATGGTTTTATAGTATTCTGCTGTAGATCATCTGGACCTGGTGTTATACCATCCTTCTGTAAACCTATAGCTTCATTTAAGATTTTACGTTCTTCAGTGAAAGGTTTAGGGCTGTGATGGGCAAGATAGTTTTCAATCGCTTCTTTGTTTACATATGAACATATGAGTATATGAAGCTGCCTTATACTGAATTAGACCCTCGGTCCATCAAAGTCAGTATCATCTTCTCAGACTGGCAGCGGCTCTCCAGGGTCTCAAGCTGAGGTTTTTCACACCTATTTGCCTGGACCCTTTTTTGGAGATGCCAGGGATTGAACCTCGGATCTTCTGCCACTGAGCCACCGTCCCTCCCAATTTAATTTTAAACCTTTATAAAGAGTTTTATAATGGGTCTCGATTATCTTTGCCATTTCCTTATTTGTAAATCTTTCTATGTTATCGGTTCCTCTAAGGGCTAGGATGGTTCTTTTTGCCCGATCCTTTTTCAGTTTGTAGGCTAGCCATCTACCTGGTTTGTTAGCATTATCAAAATAGTTCTGTTTGGCAAATTTTAGTTTCTTTTCTACTTCTTCCATCAGTAAAAGGTTGAGCTGATGCAGGAATTTAATGTTAGTTTGTAATTCTTCTCTAAAAGACTGTTTGAGTTCTTCCACTTTCCGCAATTTCAGATTTAAATCTTTAGTTTGGTTTTGTCTAACTTTCTTGCGTCTAGCTGCATACCTGATAACTAGTCCTCTAAAAAAAGCCGTACTCATATCCCACACCATTTGCATAGTTACTTCCTGATTCATATTTTGTTCAAAGAAGAATTTGAGTTCTTTTTTTGCTTCCTGGATAAAGTCTTTATCTTTCAAAAGCAGTGTGTTTAGACTCCACATTCCTTTCCTCCTTGCATCTTTCAAGGCAATAGTTAACATATTATGATCTGATGCCACTCTTGGATGAATGTCTGTCAGGTCCAGGTCTCTCATTAAATCTGTTGACAACCAGCACATACCAATTCTGGACCAAGACTGATGTTTATGAGAAAAATAGGTATAGTCCCTTGATGTAGGAAATCTTGTTCTCCAGGCACCTACAAGGTTCAACTTATCTGCTAATTTCAGAAAGTGAATGGGGAGCATCATTCCTCTGGATTTTGTTTGTGGAGTGACCTTTCCATCTAAATTTTTTGTTAAAGATAGCATTAAAATCACCTATTGCACAGTATTCTTCATAATCCAGATCTAATATCTTGTGGTGTAGACTTTCTTGATGGTCATTAGGAGCTTATATATTCACCAGGAAGACCTTTCTCCCTTTTAAAATTTAGTTCCAAAAATAATATTTGGCCATCTTGTGAGGCAAATATAGGTTGAGGATTGCACTTAACTTTAATGTAGCAGACCACTCCTCTTTTTTTCTGTGTAGGGTCTGAGGCAAAAAAGGATATTCCCAATTTTTTATTTTGCACTAAACCTTGATCCTTTTGAATTATGCACATCTCTTGTAGACAAAGTATGTCAGCTTTGAATTTGGATAGGTAGAGAAAAGTTTTCTTTACCTTGATTGGGGAATTAAGACGGTTTACATTCAGAGAGAATATTTTAATTTGTTGTTTGGTCATTATGATGGCTTCTTATTACTACCCTTCTTATCCTTATACCTCACAGCCAATTTGTTCCTGGTTTTGATCCTTTTCCTCTCCTGACTCTGATTGACTGCTTGTTTCTTCCTCGTCTTGTTCTCCTTCCTCCTCTTTACTTTTCTTCTCTTTTCCAGCATATTTTTCCATAAAGTGTTCGGGTTTATGAATAGAAGTAATTCTATGCCTCTTTCCTTCATATGTAAAGATGAGACCTTTTGAAGTGAGCCAAGTATAGGGTACTTCCTATTCTCTTAAGAAGCTTAAGATCTGACATAGCCTTCATCAATGTCAATTGCAAGTCTTTAATATCTTCCTGCAAGTATTTTGCAGTCAGTTTGGCAGGGCCATATTGGACATTTGGAGATGGCATGGTACCTCTTTTGTTCATTATGATGACAATCAGCAATTTAATACACAGGAAAACTTTGGCAAAGCTGAAAATGCTTCAAATTACAAGAATCACAGGATATTTTATTGTAATATTTTTTAACCTTTTGAAAGGAAGTGTTATCCACAATACTAAAAAGTCGCTTAGATTACAGTTTCATGTACAAGTTTGTGTAGTATCACAATCAACAATTTCGTACTCAATCCAATGATATTTAGGTCATAACTGTCTCACAGGTACTAGATTGTAAACAATCCAAATTATATCCACCAGCAAATAACCATGTTGTTATAGGTTGCTGCAGAGAGCCTGTGATTAATGTATCCAGCTCTTAGCTGTTAGAAATTAACACAGATGTCCAACAAATATATAAATACCCATCTTCAGGAGCTGGGGAAACCCTAAGAACTGTAACTTTTCAAAGCTTGCACAGGGAGCTAACATAAGAAAGAAACTTCATTAGCTTTTGACAAACTGCACCACCAGAAACCACCAGAGATCCTTTAAGTCATATAAGACTTTATTTCTTATATCCAGATCTTGTAGATCTTCTAGCCCTTAGATGAGAAGATGCATGAGACCGTAATCCAAGCAATCCACAATAGGAAAAAGCAGCTCAGTAGAGAACAATGTAACTGTCAGAAATTAGCACAGCAAGTGCACAAAAAATGCTCAAAAACCCATCTTCAGCAAGGGAAGAGCCGGGTAAACCCTAAGAACAACCCCCTCACCACTTTCTAATAGCTCTTAAACGTCTTTAAAAATGTACAAAAAGGCAGCACAGGGAAACTTCATCATATTATAGAATCAGCATCAGTATTCGAAAGCCGAAAAGATTGAGGTGGAAAGAGGGAGGGAGAACTCCCCCTCTTCAATAGCCATTTCAGTTTCTTCCCCTTAATGCATAAGACTGTCATCTACAGCAAACCACAGTGGGAAAGAGCAACTTATAAAAGTTCTTTAACTTCTTAGAAAAAGCACAAAAGGCAACACAAGGAAACATCGTCACATTATAGAGTCAGCGTCAGCGTTTGAAAGCCGAGGAAATCGGGGTGGAAAGGGAGAGAAGACCCCCTTTCCCCCTCTTCTACAACCATTTCAATTTGTTCTACTTAACGGAGCTTATCCTCTTTAAAATATAGATCCCATAAGCATAATAAAAGTTGAAAGGTTCAGTCTTATAAGAACAAATGGCTTAGATTGAAGAGATGCAGATCAGCAAGAAAGGGGAAATATAAAAGCAGGTGGGTGTCCCCTCTTGTCCAAAATGGCGACCTGCGTGACGGAGCTTCGTGATGACTGGGGACCTGTGAGCTGAACTGCCATTCAATTCACTGCCCCCTGTCCAGTCATGTACTGGGGGGGCCTTTGGGCAAGGGGGCCATCCAATCACCCGATTCAGAACTGTTTGCTGGAGCGACCTCAGTGAACGTGTCCTGCTGTGAGGCACCAATCCCCAGAACCTCTGCTTAAGAGAAATTAAAAAGTCAGAAGAGTGGATTTGTAATATTATGGTAATAATTAAATGCATTGTCTGTATGAGCTGCGCTGAAATTGTAATTGTAAAAGGGGAGCGCTCTAGGTATGTTTATACTTTATTTCATATTTATTTTATACTTTTTTCTTTATTTCCCTGTTCTTTAAAATCGAATAAATACTTTTGAAACAAGCAAAATAGAAAAATATGTGGAACTTTATCAAAAGCCTTATTTAAATCAAGATGAAGCAAGATAAATATCTACAGCAGATCCCTGATCCAGCACGGTAGTAACTTTTTCTTAAAAAGGTTAGGAAAGGTGCCATGCTCTTATCATTTTGCAAATCATGTAAAACAGAGTTGTTCAGGAGAACTTTTTTGTAAAGATAATTATAACAGACGTGTTCAGGAAGGTTTATTTAAAAAGAGGGTAAGAGTATGAATTATACCACTGTGTACACAATATTATCAGTTACACATTGTTTCGTTGTTTTCAATTGTTGTGATACCATTTTATTTCCTAGTCTTTGCTGATTTGATATTTCTTAGTACTGATCCTGTTGACTTACACTGTGCTTATTAGATGTGTTTTCCTCTGGACTGTTATCAATTTACACTGTAATCCTCTGAGTCTGGGTGAGAAAGGGCAGCCTCTAAATATGGTAAATAAATATCCTGTAGGGATTTCCTGTCACACTCCTCTCTCTTGTCTTTACAGCTCATTCCTGGAGTAACGTGCACAACTCACATTATTTCATTACCAGTAGTGAAGGTAAGTTGTTGTCAGGGCTGGACCTAGACTGTTTGGCACCCTAGGCGAGGCTAACAACTTGCGCCCCCCTCCACACACTGAGAACCAATTTTCAAAAATAGATGAATTGTGAGAAAAATGAAAAGCGCAAAACTTGAAATTGCTCCCTGACCTGGATAGCCCAGCTGCAAGCCTGATATTGCCAGATCTCAGAAGCTGAGCAGGGTCAACTCTGGCAAGTATTTGGATGGGAGACCTCCTTGAAATACCAAGTTGGGAGGGCAGGCTCTATTCAGCCACTTTGAAAATCCTCCATGCCCCAGTAGAGGCCATCCACCAGAGGTTGGCACACACACACACAAAATACCAAAGAAACCAACTTAAAAAAAAAAGTGAGAATTAGTAATACAACAATCTTTCATTTTCTTTTTCAAACAGAAAACAGTTTTAGCACATAAATCACAAATCATTTTGAATAATCCTGTGAATTGTAATGTTACAATTTATCTCTCTTGAATATTTCCATTTCGGGCACATCAAAATTTCACTTTGCGTGCCTTTTCCTTTGCAAATTCAGTCACCAATTCCTTCAGGTCAAGTGCTGATGCTTTGGCATGTTCAATTGATATGGTTGCCAAACCAAGTAGTCTGTTTTGCAGCACTGTTGAGCATATGTTTGTTTTTATAAGTTTGAGCTTTGAGAAACTGCGTTCACCACTTGTCAGTGACACTGGAAGTGTGAGAAGGATCCTTAGATCAACAGCAGCATTAGGCACATTATCCAGGAGTCTTTGTTGCAGTATGAAGAAAAGTATTCCTTGTGGCGGCTCAGATGTTGAAAGTCTTCAAGCTATTGCTGTAAGTTCACAGCACATCTTCAGCATCAATATCTTTGTTTCCATTGTGTGTCAGTGATTTTTCCAAATTCCTGCAGCCCACCATTACACCATCAGGTAATTTTTTTGTTGAAACTATATATATCATTCAGGAAGCCAAATAGGGAATTATATTGTTATAGCTCTTTAATAGATTGTATGGCCACGTCTAAGACAGCAAATTAGAAATTGAGTCTGAATTTCTGCTGTGGCTCTTGCAGCACCTCTTCGTGGCCCTCATAGTGAAAATGCTGTTTCTTTCTCCTTTTTCTGTCTCAAAGTTTGATAGTTTTCTAGCTCCTTTGCAATCTCAGTAGCATCTGTGACGGAACCGGCCCGATTCTGCCTTCAGACCCGGTCCCGTCTACTCCCTATGGAGTCGCCAACTTCTGGAGGGAGCTATTTCTCCTCCTGCCCCTTGGGCTCGCTGCCACCACCTGCTCAGTCTAGGGGTTCAGATTGAGAGGAACAGGACTCCCAATCCCCCTCTCCTTCTATGAGGCCGGGCCTCAAGGTCCTCTGCCACCCTGTACTTGGGTACCACAGAGACCTCAGCACTTCTTTGGGGCACCCCTGGAGGACTGGCACCTTATCCAACTGCATGCCTTCCCCCTTCCCCGGGGCCCCCTTTATAACGCAGCGTGGTCCAGAGCGGTTGGGGATCTATGTGGTACAGAGTTTGACTGCCAGCATTCCAAACAGTAAAAATCTATTTATTTAAAAGAGAAAAAGAAAAGAAAAGAAGAACAAAACAAAAACAGTTGCATTTAAAAAGTTAGCACAGCACAGCACCCGTACAGCAAACAGCATGACAAACAAAATGTGGTTTTAAACGCGTCCTACTGTCCCTGGTCTAAACACGCCCTGCCTTTTTGGATGACTTGCTTGGTCTGACTGCCTGGGGGCCTTTTCTCTTGAATAGGCCGCATGCACAGGCAGGAGCCTCCACACTGGCAACCTCTTCCTTCGAGCTGCAGCTGAGAACTGAAAACTCTTCCTCCTAACTCACATGCAGAGAACAAAAGAACTTCCTGTCTCTCTAGGAGATTTTCCCCCTAGCGTTGTTGGTTTGGCTCTGGAAGGGAGGGGGGAGTGAGGGGAAGGCTAGGCCCAAGCCTGCTTCGCAGTTTCATGTTTTCCCTCCCAATGAAGCTCCAACCTGGATTAAAATGGCGTTTCTCCACAGCATCTATCAAAACTTGTTGAAAATGCTCATCAAACCTACAGCTGAAAAGGTAATTCTTGGTCTTTTGCAATTTGTTTGCAGCTACATTTAAATCAACTTCATTTTGTTGTAGCTTGCTTGTAAGATTGATTTCAAAAAGGATGTTGTACCATGTTATGATGGACGCTGCAAACTTAAAGTTATAGATTGTATCAAGCAAGGCCTTTAGCTTCAATATGAGAAGTATGGAAATACTTCTTGAATTGAAGCTGGAAGCCTTGCTTGTCAGTGAAGATCTCCATAAAAGCATCATATATATTACCAAATTGTCAAGCCCCGCTATTCCAAATAATGAACTCCTTTGTTAATTCAAATAGAAGCATTTATTGCAGAATTCGAGGTGCTCCAAATACAAGTCATTGGAAAAATTGAGGTACAGAAAGCTGCATGCATAATATAAAGAGTATCATAAACTATTACCCACTGAGGCCTTCCCCTCCCAAAGGTCACAGGTTACAGAAATAACCTAACAATTCTTCTACAAAGGATTTCTCGCAGGAACTCTATAAGATAAGGGATTGGTGAATTAGGGAGTATAGTATTCACACACAACAGACCATTGAGTACCATAAACAACTCCCTGCCAGCTGGCCAGGCCTACGTGTCAACCCACCTGTGAGTAATGGGGAAAAAGTGGAGGCTTTGAGGTGCCAGACAGGCCACAAGATACAGAAAATAGTAAGGGGCTTGACGATGATATCTCAGTGGTTTCAAATCATTGATCTGACTTTCCCATCTTGTTTGACTCAATGGTTTAACCGTTATGCCTGATACATGGCTACCAGGCTGCTGGCGCTTAAAATCAAAAAGGTGGCAGAGCAGTTTTTAAACTAAATCTAGGGGGAAAGCCGACAGGAGATGAAATGTCTCTCGTTCGGGAAGTCTCATCTCAAAGCGATGAAGGGTTAGCTGATACTTTTCTACCGGGTAATGGAACAGAGTTGTCCACTGAGATGGTGACAAACAGAATGGACTGCCTGCCAGAGTCTCGAGGCAGCAGGAGGAAGGTGGTGGGCCTAGCTTGCCTAGGAAATTATAGATGTTTGTGCGCAAATGCTAGAAGTCTTCGAAGTAAAACTGGTGAGTTGGAATATTTAGTGTTGAGAGAAAACATAGACATTGTGGGAATTTCAGAAACTTGGTGGAATGAGGAGAATCAGTGGGACACGGTGATTCCTGGATATAAGTTATACCGGAAGGATAGAGAGGGAAGGGTTGGAGGTGGGGTGGCTCTATGTCAGAGAGGGCATACGGTCCAGTAAGACTGAGGTCAGAGAATTAGACTCCCTTCTAGAAATGCTTTGGGTTGAAATAGAGGGCCCAAAAGGAAATTTAACTATGGGAGTTTATCGCCCACCAAATCAAAAGACAGAGGACACCTATAAGATGGAAGGCTTAAAGATGGTGGCTAGACGAAAAAACTGTGTCGTCATAGGTGATTTTGGAGCAGATGGTCACAGAACCTACTAGGGGTGGGGTGATCCTGGATTTGGTCTTAAGTACTGCCCAAGACCTGGTGAGAGATGTAAAAGTGATCGCACCGCTCGGGAGCAGTGACCATAACGTTATTGATTTCACTATTTGTATAAATAGGGAGTTGCCCCAAAAGACCAGCACAACCACGTTTAACTTTAAAAGGAGTAAATTCTCTGAGATGCGGAGGCATGTGAAGAGGAAACTGAAAGGAAAGGTAAATACAGTCAAAACCCTTGGGGAAGCTTGGAGGCTATTTAAAACTTCAATCCTAGAAGCACAGATAAAATATATATCACAAGTTAGGAAAGGTACAAACAGGTATAAGAGAAGGCCTGCATGGTTAACAAACAAAGTAATGGAAGCTGTAAAAGGTAAGAAGGACTCCTTTAAGTGGTGGAAAGCTAGTCCAAGTGATATTAATAAAAGGGAACACAGGCTATGGCAAATCAAATGCAAGACTGTGATCTGGCAGGCAAAAAGGGACTATGAAAAGCATATTGCAGAAAACATAAAGACCAACAATAAAAATTTCTTCAAATATATTAGAAGCAGGAAACCAGCCAGGGAGGCAGTGGGGCCCTTGGATGACCAAGGGGTCAAAGGACTACTGAAGGAAGATAGGGAAATGGCTCAGAAGCTAAATGAATTTTTTGCCTCTGTCTTCACTGTGGAAGATGAGAAGTGTTTGCCTCCTCCGGAACCACTTCTATTGAAAGGGGTGTTGAAAGACCTGAGCCAGATTGAGGTGACAAGAGAGGAGGTCAACAGGTCCGGATGGCATACATCCAAGAGTTCTGAAAGAACTCAAAGTTGAACTTGTGGATCTCCTGAGAAAAATATGTGAACTTTCATTGAAATCTACCTCTGTTCCTGAGGACTGGAAGGTAGCAAATGTCACCCCCATCTTTAAAAAGGGTTCCAGAGGAGATCCGGGTAACTATAGGCCAGTCAGTCTGACTTCAATACCGGGAAAGTTGGTAGAAACCATTATCAAGGACAGAATGAGTAGGCACATTGATGAACACGAGTTATTGAGGAAGATTCAGCATGGGTTCTGTAAGGGAAGATCTTGCCTCACTAACCTGTTACATTTCTTTGACGGGGTGAACAAACATGTGGACAAAGGAGACGCGATAGATATTGTTTACCTTGACTTCCAGAAAGCTTTTGATAAAGTTCCTCATCAAAGGCTCCTTAGTAAGCTCGAGAGTCATGGAGTAAAAGGACAGGTCCTCTTGTGGATCAAAAACTGTCTAATTAATAGGAAGCAGAGAGTGAGTATAAATGGGCAGTCTTCGCAGTGGAGGACGGTAAGCAGTGGAGTGCCGCAGGGCTCGGTACTGGGTCCCATGCTCTTTAACTTGTTCATAAATGATTTGGAGTGGAGAGTAAGCAGTGAAGTGGCCAAGTTTGCGGATGATACTAAATTGTTCAGGGTGGTAAGAACCAGAGACGAGTGTGAGGAACTCCAAAGGGATCTGTTGAGGCTGGGTGAGTGGGCGTCAACATGGCAGATGAGGTTCAATGTGGCCAAGTGCAAAGTAATGCACATTGGGGCCAAGAATCCCAGATGCAAATACACAAACCATTCAACAAATGACAAACTTTTTGAGTGAGCATAAAAACTTTGGGAAACCAGATCAAGAATAAAAACCATTATGGATTACAAATTAGTATCTTGGAATATAAATGGACTTAACTCACCATAAAAAAGGACAACTTTTCACTGGATTGGAAAACAAAAATGTAACATAAGTTGCTTACAAACAGATCCAACAAACTGATTACAATTTTTTTATGGAATAAACAACTTGGTGTGGAATTTTTTCCATTGGCTAAGGAGAAAAAAAGAGTAGTAGTATTTTATATCAAACAAGAACTTGACCCGAAATTAGTATTTAAAGATGATGATGGCAGATATATTGCAGTAGAAGTGACACTGAATCATAAAAGAACTTTATTGCTAGGAGTATATGCTCCAAATTGAGCAAAAGACTCTTTTTTAAAAGATATAATGCAACAATTGGACCAAGTTGTGCATGATCAAATTATGATAATGGGAGACTTTAATGGAACAGTGAAAAATACTCTGGACAGAATTGGGAAAAAAATAACGAAGGGAAACTTCCAAAATCATTCTTTGATCTGGTTAAACAAGAGAGTTTAGAGGATCTATGGAGGGAATTAAACCCCAAAGAATGTGATTATACTTACTTCTTGGCAAGGCACAACTCTTTTTCGAGAATTGACATGATCTGGGCCACAAAAGATCTTGGACTTTTAACAAAGAAAATAGAGATACTTCCTAAAATAAGAGCAGACTATAATCCATTATTGTGGTCTGCAAATCAGGGAAAAAGACTCTAAGATGGCGGATAAATGAGGATTTGTTACAGAAACAGGAAATAGTGGTTTCTCTGGAAAAGGAAACTAAATGCTTCTTCCAAATAAATGCAAAAGAAGATACCCAGTTTCAAATTGTGTGGGATGCATATAAAGTAGTAATGAGGGGCATTTTGATCACATTGAACAACAAGGATAAAAGAGCCAAAAATAAACAAATGATGGACATTCAGAAAGAAATTGGTAAAAATGAGAAAGAGCTGAAAAAATGACCTGGGAAAAAGAAGATTATAAGAGAAATTACAATACTACTAAGCCAACTGAGCAATTTGCTGAATAAAGAATTGGAATGGAATTTAAAAAAGACTACAGCAGAAATCTTTTGAAGGTGCGAATAAACCTGGAAAATATCTTGCATGGCTAATGAAAAAAAGAAGGGAGAATAAAGTAATTAACAAAATTGTATCTGGAAAAAAAGACATTGTTGACCATGAAGCATTAAAAGGGAATTTTAAAAATATTATGCCAAGCTGTTTAAAAGGCAAAATGTCAATAGAAAAAGAATTGATGAGTATCTACAGAATATTAAAGTCAACTCATTAACAAAAAACATGGAGAATTTGTTGAATAAACCAATTGAGAGAGGAGAAATAGAAGAGGCAATCA
The DNA here is from genome assembly GCF_032191835.1 of Heteronotia binoei. Lineage (NCBI taxonomy): Eukaryota > Metazoa > Chordata > Lepidosauria > Squamata > Gekkonidae > Heteronotia > Heteronotia binoei. The sequence continues at coordinate 5,226,612 of NC_083230.1, forward strand.
ACTTAATGAAATTAGGAAAAGCACCTGGTCCAGATGGCTTCACGGCAAAATTTTATAAAGTTCTCACGGAGACGTTATTACCAAAACTTCAGACATTGATGAACACTATAAGATTAGATAGGAAAGATCCTGGTACATGGAAAGAAGCAGTAATCTCTTTGATACCAAAAGAGGACAGAGACACCACAAAATTACAGACCAATTTCATTACTAAACAGTGACTATAAAATATATGCAAGGATCTTAGCAGAACGCCTTAAACAGCATTTGAACAGTTCTATTAAAGAAGAACAAGCAGGATTTCTTCCCAAGAGACAAATCAGAGACAACTTAAGGACAGTTATAGATATTATTGAATATTATGAGAAACACCCTGAAAAAGAAGTAGCATTATTTTTTGCAGACGCAGAGAAAGCATTTGGTAATGTGCATTGGGAGTTTATGTTTGCAGTGATGGAGAAACTGAGATTGGGAGAAAATTTCATTAGAATGGTAAAGGCGATATATTCTGAACAATCATCAAGGCTCTGCGTTAATGCAGACTTAACAGAAAAAAAGATGATAAATAAAGGAGCAAGACAAAGCTGCCCTCTATCTCCACTGATATTTATAATGACTTTAGAGGTTTTGTTAATTCAAATCCAAGACGATAAAGAGATAGAGGGGCTAAAAATGAAAGGTTTTTCTTACAAATACAGAACATTTGTGTAAAAATATGAAGAGCAAACACGAAGAACTACAGCAATTAACAGAGTGTGAAATTACTTCAAAAGTAAAATATTTAGGTGTGGAAATAACAAAAAAAATATTGATTTGTATAAAAACAATTATGAAAAACTTTGGTGCAAGATCGATGGAGATATGATTAAATGGCACAAATTGAACTTGTGTATGCTAGGTAGAATCTCTACAATTAAGATGAATGTTTTACTGAGAATTATGTTCCTGTTTCAAACAATCCCAATAGTGAAGGACAATAAACAATTTGATAGCTGGCAAAGGAAACTTTCAGAATTTGTATGGGCTGGGAAAAAAACAAGAATTAAAATTAAAATTCTGATTGATGCGAAAGAAAAAGGCGTATTCCAACTGCCTAACTTAAAGCTGTATCATGATGCAGTTTGTCTGGTGGGGATTAAGGAATGGATGACATTATCAAATAGAAAGTTATTGACATTAGAAGGACAAAAATGAACAATCAGTTGTCAGATAGATGCTGGAAATGTAAATGTCATGAAGGATCTTTTTACCATATGTGGTGGACTTGTGAAAAGGCTTTGGATGGCATGCTTATATGTACTATGGGAAAACTAAGATGGATGGTTTCTTCTCACATCACTATATCAGAAACTATCTGTTAAACACCTGGTCAAAATATAAAAGATATGGTGACAAGAGGAAACCGCTTTGGATTGTACCAACAGAAGTAATAAAATTGTATTCAGATATTAAAGAAGAGAAGTGGCTAACATATAAACAACTTTTAAAGATCCAAGGAAAAAAGGTGGAATTAAAAGCAGCTGAAGAAATACATTATAAATATAATTGGTTTCAACTGCAACAAATAAAGAGCTTGCTTGAACAGGATATTAAGAACTATGGAATAAGACAAGAACAAACAGAACTGGAGAGAATGCTATTTGGAGAAAGTGAAAAGCTGATTTCAAGGACATATAAACTGTTATTGAAATGGTCTACGGAAGATGAAGTAGTTAAATCACAAATGATAAAATGGGCGATAAATATAAATAATACAGCTGGAGTCATGGGAACACCTATGGAAGAACTCTATGAAAATTTCTACATGTTATAACATTAAAGAGAATTGCTTCAAAATGTCATACAGATGATACATGACACCTAAAAACTGGCAAAAATGAACAATCAGTTGTTGGATAGATGCTGGAAATGTAAATGTCATGAAGGATCTTTTTACCATATGTGGTGGACTTGTGAAAAGGCAAAGCAATTCTTGCAAATGATTCAGCAGGAGATCTCGAAAGTTTTGGGATATAATATTAAGAAAGCACCAGATATCTTCTTGCTGGGATTACAAATGGAAAAATTTCAAAAGCAAGATAGAACAATAATTTGGTATATGCTTTCAGCTGCATGGACATTATATGTGCAAATGTGGAAACAAGACAAAATACCAGAAGTATAGAATTGGACTCTGAAAGTTATGCATTGGAGTGAAATGGACAAACTTACAAGAAGCTTAAAAGAAAAAGATTTAGAGAAATTCAAAAAGGATTGGGGAAAGTTTCAAAAATATATTGAAAAACAGTGGAACGTTAAAAGACATTCGGCGTTCTTTGACAATGATTAATTTTTAAAGAAACGATCTATGGATTACAGTTTAAAAGACATGATTATTGGATTATAACCTTTTTTCCTTATTCCTAATGACTAAGAAGAAATATCATGAAGATGGATTATAACTTTTGAGTTGTTCGGAGAAAGATTTTCTAATACACAAAGTTTATTACCTTATAACAAATTAGATTAAATAATAATACAGGGACGTTTGATAAGAGGACATGCACTGCTGCGGGTCACAAAAGGGGGTGGGGTGGAGAGAATGTTATATATGTGTTCTAACATTTAATGACAAATGAAGATATGTTATTGCAATATATTACAATAAATTGGTTTAAACAAGAAACCATTCACAAGCACTCTTTGTGTGCGATCTGTCAACCAGTTACAGATCCACCTAACGGTAACAGGATCCAAACCACATTTTACCAGCTTGTCAACAAGGATAGTATATGGACCTTTATCAAAAGCCTTATTGAAATCAAGATAAACGATGTCTACAGCACCTGGGAGAACCAGGTTTGGTTCCCCACTCCTCCACTTGCAGCTGCTGGAATGACCTTGGGTCAGCCATAGCTCTTGCAGAGTTGTCCTTGAAATGGCAGCTTCTGTGAAAGCTCTCTCAGCCCCACCTACCTCACAGAGTATTTGTTGGGAGGGGGAAGGTAAAGGAGATTGTGACTTCTCCTCCTCCTCTCCTTTTCTGTGATTCTCCCTTTGTGTTTTGTTAGTTCCAGAATATGGCATGAGCCCGTAGAGGGGGGAATGACTCACTGAATGGCTGACAGGAGGGCAGCTCAGCCAGTTTGAATGTGGGCAGCTCAGGACTCAGGCTGAGGCTGTGTCTTGAGGAGGGGTGGTGGTGAGGTAGTGACATGACTTTTCTTGAATGAAGGCTGCCTAGAGCAGGAGCCCTTTGTAGACAATACTGGTTGAGTGGGTGGGCAGGGCCAACCAGACCGATGGGTCTGTGCCAGGGCCCGGACTCAGGAAATCACTGCACTGGCACAGCCCAGCACAACTTAGGGGAAGCCTGGCAGCAAAGTGGGCCAGCAGCCGCTGCTAAACCTTGTGGTCATACTGCCTGTGATCTGCATGTTTGCACCACTGAGGGAGTCATGTGGTGGGTGTCCAATTCGATGCACCTGGAAGGCTGGCACCCTAGGCAACAGCTCAATTTGCCTATTGTGTGGTTCAACCCTGGTTGTTATAAGAAAATATGGTTAGGGATATGAGTGTAGGATGGCTCTAGTGCTCTGAAGGCAAGGTTCAAGAAGATTAATTTATTTAAGAGCTGCAGTAATTAGTAAAAATGTGCAGTACTTCCAAAATTCTGTTGGTTCTAATGCAATTTTTACCATGGCTCTTATCTCTTGCAAATATTTTATTTGTTATTTGCAAAGGTATATATATATATATTGGGGGCGGGGTTACATTTTAAATTTTTATTACGTTTCAGTATAAAGGGAAAGGAATGATGCGGGGATACAGAAGTAAAAAAAAAAGGAAAAGAGTTAGGGGAAGAACAAAACAGAAAAAAGAAAAATAAAAGTAATTATAGCTGTTACATTTTTATCTTCCAAACCTGATACTAAATTCTTTCTGCCTGCAAGTCTTAAATTTTAACCCAATACAACCATTACATTCTACAATCTTATTATTTTGTTATATATTTTTTACTGTTCTGTTGCTTATGATATAAATCTAAGGTATTAATCTTTAATACAAACAATCAAGAAAAGCAAAGAAACCAACCACAAAATAAAGCCTGCTGGTTAATTTTAACAATGTTAGGGGTAAACACTAACTGTAACAATATTTACAATAATCATAAGCAGAGAAGATGAATATAATTTCTTTATCCTTAATACTACCTTAATTGATTCCAACAGAGAAAAAAAATGAAAAAAAAAATAAAAATAACCAAAGACCAAAATAAAACCTAGGAGACAATACTTTATTTCAATATCAACAGATTCTATTGCTAAAAAGAAACAAAATACAAAACCAGGACCAATCTTTAAAATTTTCAAATAGCTGTGTTGTCTACCTCATTATAAATTGACCCAAATTAATTGTTTGTCTAGGTTGAATGTTTTAAGATTCATTAAACTTTTTGGAGACTATATCTCCTATTTTCATATTACTCTAAGAAGCACAAGTTTAATAAACAATGACAGCCTCATTTCACATATTTATTATTTTTACCTAGGTAAGAAATCATACAATCTCTATAACCCACTCTCTATTAAATTGCTCTATTTAACTTTATATAAAAAAGTATGATTCCTAGATGAAAATGGCCCCCTCTCTCACACTTTTTTTTGCCTATGGAATAAATCATACATCTCTATAACCCACTCTCTATTAAATTGCTCTATTTAGCTTTGAAAATCTACGATCCATAGATAAAAATAACAAACAGAAGAGAAGCATTCAGATTCTAAAAGTCTCAATTGCCATTTCAAAGCTGCACGCCTCTAGAAGTCTCGCTTGCAATTTCAAAGCCATTTCAAAGCCACACATCAGTTTCCTTTTATTAATTCCATGTTGACCAATTACGAGATAGAGCAACAGTTTATAATCCCTTCTTTTTGAAAGCTTTCCAAGTCTTGATCTTCTTGAAGTAGTTTGCCTTTTCTCTCTTTGGCACATAGATCCGTTTTATTGAAAGCAATGAGATCTCCACGACATCACTTCTTCCTGTAAAAACTTTAGTCAGGCTTGATTTCCGCCTCCTTTTTGTAACTGCGCACAATGTCTCCATTTTGATTTCTTTCAACTCCTTTCCCACCGGATCTTTATTCACCTCTCTCATCTCCATAGACATCACAGAGTCCCCTCACCACTCTGTTCATGTAAATTTTCAGTTTCGCTGTGTTTTAAAATAAAGGTTTCCACCTTGTCTTGTATCAACTCTGTCAGCAGACAGATTTCCTGCTTTAAGGAGGATATGGCAACCATAATATCTTTTTTTTCAAATGCTTCAGGTTGAATCGCCATCTTCTCAGTATGATAATCAAAGATAAAAAGCAACTCAAAGTCCCAGATAGTTTATCTTTCTAAATCCTCTCCAGCCTTGTGCGTTTCTCTTAAAGTTCGGTTGTAATCGTTTCAGTCCCGATCAGGTATCTTAAAGATATAACCGACTTTTATTCAGACTGTATTGAAATAAAATAATGTCTCATTATAGCTTGTTTAATAGTAAGCCAAATCCATTCGGATATCCATGTTCAGGCCAATTTAAATATCCTCTTCTTCCCACCCCCTTTTTGAACAGTCCCAATTGGCGTTATAGCAAAAGATCCATTAATCGGTAGTGGTAAAAAGAATGACTTAGTTGCATGATAGCATTTCGGTGATTAAGGTAGAAATATGATGTGATAGAAGCTTGTTAAAGAAGAAAGCAGTTGGACATTCATCTCTTGCTGCCATCATGGTGACCACGATGGTGGAGCATCGGGGCAGTCGGGAGGAACAGGGACCAGCCGCCGCTGTTTCCCTGGTTCCTGTAGAGCCTCTTGCTGTCAGAAGACCCCTCGAGGGTCTCCCTTGAGATGCCACAGCTGTGGCACTCCTCCTACCGCCTGGTTCAGGGGGCTGCCGAGAGCGAGCTCTGCAGATCCACCGAGCTCAAGATGCCAAAACCCAGAAGTCCCCCAAAAGATATATTTTGAAAGTGTGTTCTGACTTCAGGATCACTTTCTCCTCCTTGTACAGGAATGTCATTTTTTTAAACATGTAGAAGTGGAATCTATGCATACAATAAATGTGTGAGAGAGAGGGGAAGGGGGAAAAGACTTGCTGGATCTTAGGTCACATGTTTCCAGCTTATTATAAATTACTGGCTTCTTAACTAGCATGGTTCCATGTTCTTGCTGAGAGTTTAAGCTTACTGGCAACATTCTGGAATGATAAAGGTGAAGTAAAACCAGGCCTCAGTTTGAGCAGGAGCACACTGGAGCAGGGCTTTGGAAACTCCAGCATTGCCCCCTTGTCTCCTCCCCAGCTACCCCTCTCCGGTGAAGTCTGTCTACCTTCCTTCCTTTCATTTTTCTTTCTTTCTCTCTTTCACTCCTTCTGACACACTTATAGTGATGTCAGTAGGTGTGGCACATGCACATGAGTTATGCAAATGGTCGTACTATTGAGCTCTGACAACTCTTTTTCTACAAAATGAGCCCTGAGTAATACTATCACTGTTCTAAAACCAGCCACGATCAATTCATAATCACAAAGTTGTAGTTCCTTAACGCTGCCACTAGAGGCCACTGCTGTTCTGCATTGCTTCTCAGTTTAAGGAACACGTACTTGCTGTATGAGGTGGCATCTGCTCATTTTAACTTGGTGGAAGGCATATGAAATGGCTTGGGTATTTAGATTTACAAATGATGTGGTTACTTCCACAGAAAGAATAACTGAAAATGGCAAACTGTAGTACATTTTGAATGGCAAATTCCTGTGCAGAGCCATGCAAAAATGTCTTTGGCTTATTGATCTTTCTTGCAAATCTTTCATTCAACAAAATAATGTCAATTCCATGGAGGATTTCTGTGGACAAAATAGGGGGCACTTTCACCAATTCCCTTTGAGAGGGCACTCTGGGCAGGGGGGAGGTGAGGAAGTTGCAGTTGGCAGACTGAAATCCCTTCAGTCATTGGGAATTGCCAGTGGATCCAGTTGATGTGGGAGATGTGAGGAGCTTTGAAGCTCACCAAGGGAGTTCCATGGGTCCTGCCAGTCATTTGCATTCTCAGGGAAGAGAGCCATGAAATGCACCAGCAAGTCAGCAGGAGCAGAAATCCATGCCCACAAAGGGATGACTATTTGCTGTATTTGCCAGGAAGGGCAAGGTGAATAGCTGTTGTAAAACATGATGTGGGAATGGAGATATATCCAGAATCCAGATGGGCTGTCATGGTGTTGGTCTGAAGCGAGAGAAAGAAGTTTGAATCCAGTGGCACCTTTAAGACCAACAAAGTTTTATTCTAGGTATGAGTTTTTGTGTGTGCGCACACTTCCTCAGATTTGTTAGGGAATTCTGTTTGAAATTCTATTTCTTTATCTCAAACAGTGTGGTGGATCACTGGATCAAATAATCATTGAGAGGCCTTTAACATGAAAAAGGAAAAACGTATTTATTTCTACAGGGAAAGGGTACTGGGAGGTGAAAATAACAAACACTATAGAACTACATCCTCACACTAGATCATGTGCTTAATGGAGGCTACTTCCTCCTCCTCCTTGACCTCTCTGCCTGCACAAAGGAAGTCACCTGACTAACTGACCTAACAGACAAAACAGATTTTCCCACTTCTAGACCTTTATTGACAGCAGTCAGTATCTTCTTCCCAGGTCATGCAGACAATAGGGAATTAGGCACAGTGTTAACCCTATAATGACTGGAACTGAACATTGCAAAGGACAAACAAAACAGATACATATTTCCAACAAGATTAACTTTGTTGGGCTTTAAGATGCCTTAAACTGAAACTTGGGTATGGAGACGTGTGAAATGTGCTCTGAGTTGATCAGGGTTCACCTTGCTATGAGGAATGAGTTCCATAAGTCTGGATTGTGAAAGAGGATTCCTGCTGCCAATGAAGGCAGGAAGGGTTAAAAGGTTAGAAACATCAGCTAGTTTATGTTCAAATGCTGCGAGTTGGATTTCCCTGTGTGGAGCAGATGAAGATCCCATGGACATCTAGGGGGATGTCAGAAGTAAATCTTCTGAATTGCTGTAGTTTTCTCTAGATTTCTAAACCAGTAGGCTGGATAGTTATTTTCTCTGTCTTGTGCTCTAGTCTAATTTGTGGCAATAAAGTTTTCTTGCTTAAGAAAACACCCTGTGGTTAAAACTCCTCCTCTTGCACCTTAATCACTCGCTCGTACTCAAACATGCATGCACAAGAGAAGAGCTGAAGTTGGGAATCTGTCCTTTGCACATGCTCAGAAGCAACCTTTAGTAGTGTTCTTCAAGTCACTGGTAATGTGGAAGACTGGCTTTTAACGGGGGGGGGGGGGGGAGAAGAGGAACACACTTTACATGTACATAGACTACAAGTATATCAACACCCACAATCCCCAGGTCAGGTTTATAACAGATCCAAGTTGGATGCTTTCCAGGTACCTATCCGAATATGAACTTGTGTGAGGGGGGTAGGGAAAAGTTATGTACTGGCAAAAAAATATGCTCTTGGTATCTAAATTCTTAATGTAACATTCAAGGTTTTATAGCATTAATAATCTTCCACAGGCGGCAGAATTGTTGCAATTATATTGGAACGTTTGTGATGTAGGTTAACCAATCATAAGGTATTACTCCCCCCCCCCAAAAAAAATACTTGCTATGTATCTCATCAAAATGTCCAATTTGGGGCTGCACTAAAGTTGAAAAATATCCAGGTGTGAAAAATCCACCAGTCTCTGTCCCCGTGGGGTATTAAAAATTCCTTGGGTATTAGATGTTGTATGTCTTAGCCTTGTGTACACAATTCATATTGTAGCAGGAAAGAATTTACAGAAGTATTATTTTCTTAATTTCAGGTGCAAAATTGCAAAGGTTTCTGGGAAAAGCTCATTTCAAGCCTGGATTGTGCGAAGTATGCTGAGTCACATTTGCGTTTCAACAGCAAGGTGCTTTGGAGGGTGTGGGAGAAACTGCATTTGAACAAGGTAAATGAACTGTGGCAGCAGGTGTCCTGGTACACCCCCTCATCAAAGAGGTCAGCAGTTGTGCTTTCTTGACTGAATAAACCAAACAGAAATGTTAAAATGAATCTTGTTGCTGAATGTCCCAGGTCTGAAGGAATCAGCTATGGGAATTGAGCTGGTCTGTGTATTCTGTGAGTAGGATGAAAACTTTCCTCCTTGTGTCCTGACTGATAATTTGAGAAATTCCTATTTTAGAATTAGGATTTTTTGCTATTCTGAATCTGTATAATATCAACAGGTTGAATGTGGCTCAGTCTCTTTGTTTTGATATGCCTGACAGAGACTAAGATTGAGGCACTCTATACATTGTTCAGATATTTGCCCGTAGCTGGAGTATTGGGACAAATTATACCCTCTTTATCTTGTTGCTGGTTGGGTGCTACAACAGTGAACTAGAAGAATATGAAGATGTTCTGGCTAAGCATTTCACATTATTGAATTTGTTTAGGTTTCTTGAGAGCTTTTCAAAATCCTCTCTTAGTGTTGGTAGAATGGAATCATCTTCATCTCCTAATGTTTTTTATTCAAGTTAATGCATGCTTTATTTCAGAGAACTGAAGGGAAGGGAATCACAACATATATTACAACTGTATTTGAATATGCAAAAAGGTAAGTCTATTTATATTAATGTTTCCGCACAGAGGTGATACAATCCCTCTATCTAGCCCCTGTCTATAGGCATTTTTTGACCAACTGACGTTTCTGGACAGTTTCCAAATATATAAAGTGTGCTGCAATAATCTTAACCTGTGTATGTGATCACAGCATGGGTCGCTATGGCCAGATCACATCTGTTCTCCCCCCCTCCAGCCCATTTATCTCTTCTTTAGACAAAAACCCCTCAGATTCCTTAGCCATTCCCCATATGGAATGTGTTTTTCGCAATTCAGTCACACTTTGGCTGCCGCCTTTTACAGCTTTCCCAGCTCTGCTCTATCCTTTTTGAGATACAGTAACCAGAATTATTGATAGTATTCCACAGTATTTAGGAACTTGCAAAACAAGCATTAACTCTTGTGGGGGGTGTTTCTTGTGTCTGAATATAGTCTCCCTCTCTGTCTCAAACATATACAGTCATTTACACACACACACATTTTGTGGTGTCTACCTTCTGGTCGCCATATGTTCTAAATGAAATGTTAAACCTGTTTACTAGGCAGCAAATTCCAATCTTGAATGATTCTAGTGCCTTCTCCTGCTCAAATGGAATTTTCACCAGCCTGTGTCTTTTGCCCTCTTACCATACCAAACCTTTAATGGCATAACAGTTGCAAATAAAAATACACAGACTATAAACAATTTAAACATTGGAGATTAAATCAAAATGAAACCGAGCTTACAGATGCATTCATACATGGTCAGATTTAAATTTAAGGATGTCAGCCAAAAGTTTTGCCACAGCCTCGCTAACCTCCCCCTCAGAATCGTTCAATAAATAATAACAGGGTGGCAGAATAGACAAATCTGGGGAGAAAGAAAGCTTGCAAAATAAATCTTTACGGAGATTATGATAAAAGGAACAATCAAGCAATATATGCTGAATTGAGTCAGAAATATTCGCTCCACGGGAACGGAGTCTGTCGCCTAAAGGGACTCGATGATATCTCTCTTGTAAAACTTTGGAGGGAAACGCATTTAGTCTACCCAACATAAATGCCCTGTGATGACTTGGAATGGTTAAGTCTGATAGATAATGGGGCATTTTGCCGCAGAAAGCATAAAGACCTAAGGAAGCTAGAGAGCAGATATAAGGGTCTGTTGGACGTAGTTTCGTTTCCTCCAACTCCCACAGTCTCAATTTAATACATCTGAAGATATATGACTCATCAGAAGTAAAAAAATCATCAACCTCTAACCCCAACTGGTTAAGTTTGGACATAAGAACTGCTGACTAGGATGAAATATATGAGTCTCTTTTCATACAATCAAGAAGGCTGTTAGGATCTGTTCTAAAGTGAATTTTGGTTTTAAACAATTTATTGGTAGCATATGGTTACAAAGCTTATCTATTCCTTAATTTTTTCTTTTTTCACATTAACCCATATGACATTTCCATCCCCCCTCCCTCCAATGTTGACTTCCCCGAGGTTATAAGTTCAAATCCATACTAAAGGCACTTCTGACTGCTCAAAGTTCCATATATATATTCTTACAACTAAAAAAATGTCCAATATTTCTTTACTTTCCAAGTTTTCTCCATATATCCTTTAAATTTTCTCCACTCCCTTTTGAATATCTCTAAATCATAGTCTCTTAGTGTTCTGGTTAATTTGTCCATTTCACACCACGATAAAACTTTCATGGTCCATTCCCATTTCTCTGGTATTTTTTCTTGCTTCCAAAGCTGCGCGTACAAAGTCCTAGCAGCTGATAACAGGTACCAAATTAAAGTCCTGTCTTCTTTTGGGTATTTTTCTAATTGTAATCCAAGTAAAAACGTCTCTGCAATTTTCTTAAAATCATAGCCCAAAATTTTGGTGATTTCTTGTTGTATCATCTTCCAGAATTCTTTCGCTCTTTCACATGTCCACCACATATGGAAGAAAGAACCTTTATGTTTTTTACATTTCCAACATCTATCCGACATTTTCTTACTTATCTTAGCCAATTTTTTCGGAGTCATATACCACCTATACATCATTTTAAAACAGTTCTCCTTAATGCTTTGACAAGTTGATATCTTCATTGAGTTCTTCCAGAGGTGCTCCCATGTTTCCATTTGTATTTCTCTATTCACATTAATTGCCCATTTGACCATTTGAGACTTTACTACTTCTTCTTCTGTAGACCATTTCAATAATAACTTATATACTTTTGATATCAATTTTTCATTGTCACCTAACAGGACTCTTTCCAGTTCTGTTTGTTCTCGTCTAATCCCCTCTGATTTTATGTCATTTTCCATCAAACTTTTAATTTGTTGCATTTGAAACCAGTCATAATTGTTATTTAGCTCTTCTGAGGTTTTTAATTCAATTTTGTCTCCTTGAATCTTAAGCAGTTGGTTATATGACATTTCTCTTTTTTCTTCAGAATCGGCTGTTATTTTTATTACTTCTGCTGGCACTATCCATAATGGTTTTCTCTCGTCCCCGTATTTCTTGTATTTTATCCAAGTATTTAGTAATGTATTTCTGACATAGTGGTGAGAGAAAAAACCATCCATTTTATTCTTCCCATAGTACATGTATGCATGCCAGCCGAATCTATTTCCGTGAGCTTCTAACCACAGAGGTTTTTTGTCTAACAGCATTATCCAATCTTTTATCCATGTCAAACAAACTGCATCGTGATATAGTCTTAGATCGGGAAGTTGAAAACCTCCTCTCTCTTTGGCATCCGTTAAGATCTTCATCTTAATCCTTGGTTTCTTTCCGGCCCAAATGAAATCAGAGATTTTCCTTTGCCATTTGTTGAATTGTTTTGCTTCTTTTACAATCGGGATGGTTTGAAACAAATACATTATCCTTGGCAAAATATTCATTTTGATTGCAGCTATCCTGCCCAGTAAGGACAAGTTGAGTTTATTCCATTTCATCAAATCTTTGTCCATCTTACACCACAGTTTTTCATAATTGTTTTTGTATAAATCAATGTTCTTCATTGTTATCTCTATTCCAAGGTACCTAACTTTGGTTGTGACTTCACAACCTGTCACCTTTTGTAGTTCTTTTGTTTTATTTGGTTGCATGTTTTTACAGAGGAATTTCGATTTCTCCTTATTTATGTATAATCCTGCTAGTTCTCCGTACTCTTTTATCTTAGCTAACAGCAGTGGTGACACTTGAACCGGATTCTCCATTATGAACACTATATCATCTGCAAAAGCTTTATATTTATAAGAGAATCTTCTAATTTTTAGACCTTCTATTTTTTCATCTTTTTGAATTTGTTGTAACAAAATTTCAAGAGTCATTATAAACAACAATGGTGATAGCGGGCATCCTTGCCTTGTTCCTTTACTCACTTTCAATTCTTTGGTAAGGTCTGCATTTATACACAATTTTGCATGCTGATCTGTATATATTGCTCTTGTCATTTTTATAAATTGTTCCCCTAAATTAATTTTTTCCATTACCGCAAACATAAAGTCCCAATTTAAGTTGTCGAAGGCTTTCTCTGCGTCAACAAAAAATAAGGCCACTTCTTTTTCCGGGTGCTTTTCATAGTATTCCACAACATTAATAACAGCTCTTACATTGTCCCTTATTTGTCTTTTAGGAAGAAATCCCGCTTGGTCTTTGTTTATAAAGTTGGTCAGGTATTGTTTCAGTCGCTCTGCTAAAATTCTTGTATAGATCTTATAGTCATTATTCAACAATGAGATTGGTCTATAATTTTTTACGTTTGTGCTATCTTTATCTTCCTTAGGAATCAGAGAGATTACAGCTTCCCTCCAGGTCTTTGGGATTTTTCCTTCTTCTCTTATCGTGTTTAACAACTTCAACAGTTTGGGTGTTAATTCATCCTTAAGAGATTTGTAAAATTTTGACGTGAATCCATCTGGCCCTGGAGCTTTACCCTCTTGCATTGCTTTTATTGCTGCTTCTATTTCAATTTTCTCTATTGGGTCATTTAATATCTTTTTCATATGTTCCGTCAAAGGTGCCACCTGAATGTTTCGTAGATACTCTTCCACTTTTTCTTTACTTACATTCACACCCTTGAATAAATTTGCATAGTATTTAAAGAATTCTCTTTTAATTCCTTCTTGATCCACTACTGTTTTCCCATTTGCCATGATTTTATTTATAGTCTTATTTTCTTTCCTTTTTTTTAATTGCCAGGCCAGGTATTTACCAGGTTTGTTTGCACTTTCAAACGATTTCTGTTTCAAATTTTTTAAATTCCATTCTAGTTCTTTATTCAGCAAATGTTTAACTTGGGATTGTAATATCGTAATTTCTTTTATTAATTTTTTCTTCCCTGGTCTTTTTTTTAAGTCCTTTTCTTTTTTATCTATTTCATTTTGCAGTGCTGACAGCCTTTCTTCTCTTGCTCTTTTGTCTTTATTATTCAATGTGATTAATATACCCCTCATTACTGCTTTATAAGTGTCCCATACTGTTGGATATTCCATATCATCCGTTTCATTTATTTGGAAGAATGCTGCAGTCTCCTTTTCTAAGAATGATACAGTGTCTTTATTTTGTAGTAAATCCTCATTAATTCTCCATCTTCTTGATTTTCTTTGCAATTTTGTTGACCAGCATATTGGATTATGGTCCGCCCAAACCTTTGGAAGAATCTCAATTTTTTTTGTTATGAGGCCCAAGCTTTGGGAACCCCACAACATGTCAATTCTGGAAAAAGAATTATGCCTTGCTGAGAAAAATGTATAGTCTCTTACCTCAGGGTTGAACTTTCTCCAAATGTCTTCTAGATTTTCCTGTTTAATCAACTCAAAGAAAGAATTGGGCAGCTTCCCTTCTTTATCATTCTTCTTTGGACTTGATCTGTCAAGGTTGTTTTGTATTGTCCCATTAAAATCGCCCATCATCAATACCTGGTCATAAGTCTCTTCGTCCATTTGTCTATTTATGTCTTTAAAGAATTTGTCTTTCGCTCCATTGGGTGCATAGAGTCCTAATAGTAACGTTTTTTTCGCCTCTATCGTCACCTCAACAGCAATATATCTTCCTTCTTTGTCTTTAAAGATTAATTTTGGGTCAAGTTGTTCTTTAATGTAAAAAACCACCCCTCTTTTCTTTTGCTCTGCTAGTGAAAAAAATTCCAACCCCAAATTTCTATTCCACAAAAATTTACTGTCCTTGCGTTGTATATGAACTTCCTGTAAACAAATTATATTACATTTTTGCTTTTTAATCCAATGAAATGTTCTCCTTCTTTTCTGTGGTGAATTTAGTCCATTTATATTCCAAGATAGTAATTTGTACTCCATTATGATGTTGGTTCTTTATTTTCTTCAAAAAAGCTATGCATCTCTTGTTCGCTTCTTATTGTAATCCTTTTGCCATTTTGTTCAAATCCAAGACCCTCTGGTATTATCCATCTATATCTTGTGCCCTCTGCACGCAACTGATCGGTTAGCTTCTTGTACTTTTTCCTATCGCTGATCACTTCTCTTGGTAGCTCTTTCATTATTTTAACTCTGCTCCCTTCTATTGCTCAGGCTTTTTGGTACCCTTTCCTCAAAATTTTCTCTGCCACCTCTTTTGATCTTAATCTTATGACGATGTCTCTTGGCAGACCTTTATTTTTCGCATAAACTGAGTTGACTCTGTAGGCACCCTCCAACATACTCTTAAATCTGTCAGGGTCTTCTTCTATGTACTCAGTGATGATATCCACCATATAGCCTTTTAAGTCTGTATCTTCTTTTTCAGGTACCCCTCTTAGACGCACTTGTGACTCCAGCAACTTACAGTCGTGTATTATGACCTTTTCTTGAATTTTTAGCAAGGCAGAGGCCTGTGTATCCACTTTCATCTCTACCTCTTTCACTTTATTTTGAGTCTCTTCCTTAAAATTCTCTATCTCCTTCTTAAGGTCTCCAACTTCTTTTTTAATATCTTTTTTTATTGCCAAATGCAATTTGTCCATAGCTTTTAACATTTTTGCCTCCAGAGCGTCAAATTGAGACTGCATCTTGTCAAATGATTGGGCTCTTGCACGTGTTGTTCTTTCTACTGACATATAAAAAATCACCAAACCTTAAAAAAATCCCCACATAAAATTTAGCATCCAATCCAATAGCTTAGAGCCAGTTCTTTCAGATGAGACTAGTTTCGTTTTTCTCCCTTCTTCCTGAGCAAAGATATTGAATTTTAACAATTTTGACAGTTTTTCTCCCTTTTAAAATGGCAATCGTTATTTCTCTATGGTACAGTTCCAGCCTAGAGAGGTCTCTCTTCGTCTTTCTTGATCTGAGTCTTGGACTCAATTCCTTCCTAGTTCAAAGGTCGGATGTCACAGCTCTTGTTGTCCTTATAGGCTCTGATTTATTGTCCAGCCCCTTTTAGTTTCACTTCCTGTCACAGCTTAGACTGATCTCGTGTCTAGTCTCGCAGTTTTTTGAGCTGCATGAAGATTGATTGGGTCAATATGTGTTCTGGTCGAGAGAAAGAGATTGAGTTTCTTGATGCTCTCAATGACTGTGCTATGGAGCAGATGGTCTCAGAACCTACCAGGGGTGGGGCGATCCTGGATTTGGTCCTAAGTAATGCCCAAGACTTGGTGAGAGATGTAAAAGTGATTGCGCCGCTTGGGAGCAGTGACCATAATGTTATTGATTTCACCGTTTGTATAAATAGGGAGTTGTCCAAAAAGACCACCACAACCACGTTTAACTTTAAAAGGGGTAAATACACTGAGATGAGGAGGCATGTGAGGAAGAAACTGAAAGGAAAGGTACATACGGTCAAAACCCTTGAGAAAGCTTGGACGCTATTTAAAACTATAATCCTAGAAGCTCAGATAAAATACATACCACAAGTTAGGAAAGGCACAAACAGGCATAAGAAAAGGCCTGCGTGGTTAACAAATAAAGTAATGGAAGCTGTAAAAGGTAAGAAGGACTCCTTTAAGCGGTGGAAAACCAGTCCAAGTGAGATTAGTAAAAGGGAACACAGGCTGTGGCAAATCAAATGCAAGACTGTGATCAGGCAGGCAAAAAGGGACTATGAGGAGCATATTGCAAAAAACATAAAGACCAACAATAAAACTTTCTTCAAATATATTAGAAGTAGGAAACCAGCCAGGGAGGCAGTGGGGCCCTTGGATGACCATGGGGTAAAAGGATTACTGAAGGAGGATAGGGAAATGGCTGAAAAGCTAAATGAATTTTTTGCCTCCGTCTTCACTGTAGAAGACGAGAACTTTTTGCCCGCCCCAGAACCACTAATTTTGGAAGGGGTGTTGAAAGACCTGAGTCAGATTGAAGTGACAAATGAGGAGGTCCTACAACTGATAGACAAATTAAAAACTAATAAGTCACCGGGTCCGGATGGCATACATCCGAGAGTTCTGAAGGAACTCAAAGTTGAACTTGTGGATCTTCTAACAAAAATCTGTAATCTTTCATTGAAATCTGCCTCCATTCCTGAGGACTGGAAGGTAGCAAATGTCACCCCCATCTTTAAAAAAGGTTCCAGAGGAGATCCGGGAAACTACAGGCCAGTCAGTCTGACTTCAATACCGGGAAAGTTGGTAGAAACCATTATCAAGGACAGAATGAGTAGGCACATTGATGAACACGGGTTATTGAGGAAGACTCAGCATGGGTTCTGCAAGGGAAGATCTTGCCTCACTAACCTGTTGCATTTCTTTGAGGGGGTGAACAAACATGTGGACAAAGGAGATCCGATAGATGTTGTTTACCTTGACTTCCAGAAAGCTTTTGATAAAGTTCCTCATCAAAGGCTACTTAGAAAGCTTGAGAATCATGGAGTAAAAGGACAGGTCCTCTTGTGGATCAAAAACTGGCTGAGTAATAGGAAGCAGAGAGTGAGTATAAATGGGCAGTCTTCGCAGTGGAGGACGGTAAGCAGTGGGGTGCCGCAGGGCTCGGTACTGGGTCCCATGCTTTTTAACTTGTTCATAAATGATTTAGAGTTCGGAGTGAGCAGTGAAGTGGCCAAGTTTGCGGATGACACTAAATTGTTCAGGGTGGTGAGAACCAGAGAGGATTGTGAGGAACTCCAAAGGGATCTGTTGAGGCTGGGTGAGTGGGCGTCAACGTGGCAGATGCGGTTCAATGTGGCCAAGTGCAAAGTAATGCACATTGGGGCTAAGAATCCCAGCTACAAATACAAGTTGATGGGGTGTGAACTGGCAGAGACTGATCAAGAGAGAGATCTTGGGGTCATGATAGATAACTCACTGAAAGTGTCAAGACAGTGTGCGTTTGCAATAAAAAAGGCCAATGCCATGCTGGGAATTATTAGGAAGGGAATTGAAAACAAATCAGCCAGTATCATAATGCCCCTGTATAAATCGATGGTGCGGTCTCATTTGGAGTACTGTGTGCAGTTCTGGTCGCCGCACCTCAAAAAGGATATTATAGCTTTAGAGAAGGTGCAGAGAAGGGCAACTAAAATGATTAAAGGGCTGGAGCACTTTCCCTATGAAGAAAGGTTGAAACGCTTGGGACTCTTTAGCTTGGAGAAACGTCGACTGCGGGGTGACATGATAGAGGTTTACAAGATAATGCATGGAATGGAGAAAGTAGAGAAAGAAGTACTTTTCTCCCTTTCTCACAATACAAGAACTCGTGGGCATTCGATGAAATTGCTGAGCAGACAGGTTAAGACGGATAAAAGGAAGTACTTCTTCACCCAAAGGGTGATTAACATGTGGAATTCACTGCCACAGGAGGTGGTGGCGGCCACAAGTATAGCCACCTTCAAGAGGGGTTTAGATAAAAATATGGAGCACAGGTCCATCAGTGGCTATTAGCCACAGTGTATGGAGCACAGGTCCATCAGTGGCTATTAGCCACAGTGTATGTGTGTATATAACATTTTTTGCCACTGTGTGACACAGAGTGTTGGACTTGATGGGCCGTTGGCCTGATCCAACATGGCTTCTCTTTTGTTCTTATGTTCTTAAACCGCAACCACAAAAATCCACAACAATATGTCTTTTCTCCAAAATATCTTTGAAGGCAATTGTTTTTACGACGTTCAATTTTCACAAGCTGAATTCTTTTCCTGCTATGCCCCCCCTCAGCTCAGTTCATTCTAGGTTCTACAGTTTATGGGCATGTATACACGGCAACTCTCTTTTCTTTCTTCTGCGTCACCAGCCTCCCATTGCCAACTTTCACTCTTATCTTGAAGGTTTTTTTTTTTTGCTGTTGTTCACATCCAAAGCCACAGAGCTCAGCTTAACAAGGTAAAAGTTTTTTTTTTCCATTCAATTATGCTTTGCCTTCGTCTGTTATTAATCCACTCAGTGTTTAAACTATATTCAAAGTCTCTCAGAGTGAAGATAAGAATGATGAGTCTACCTTTTAGATGTTCTCAACTCCCCCGGCTGTTATTTTCTTGCAATTAAAATCAGTCCTTCTAGAGTGCTTGGATTCCGACAGCCTTAAGTGACCGAAGTCACTTTAGAGTCACTGTAGACGATGGTTGACAAATTCCAGTGCCGGACATCAAGAAATGAAGGAGTCAGCTCCCTGACTGCTCCAGTTCGATATCAACAGCATTAAAGGAAGATAAGTCGTCTTGGGTTAACCCTTGCCTAGGGTTAATGAGCATAGACCTTATCAGGGGTCTTTAATACCCTGAACAGTGACAATAAAATCCCCCTCTGTTAGGGAGCTGCAGACTGTCTTCCAGCCAAACAGGAAGCCATCTGTTCTAAAGTGAATTTTGAGCCAGAATTTAAACACTGCAATCCAGGCTTTTGTCTCCACCAAAGACTGACCCACTTCAGAGCAGAGAGCAAAGCAGGACACACATTTTGGCATACCAAGAATTTGTCTAAAGAATGAGGCTTGAATGCCCTCCACTTTCCTGGTAAATGCTGAGATCCATATAGGGATACCATAGAGAATTTGGGCTAGCGTTTTGGCTTTGAACACCTTAATTGCTGCCGGAACTAATTGGTTGCCCCTTGCAAAGAAAAGCTGTTTAATTTGAGCAATCGAACATTTAGCCAAGTTGACGGTGTTGTTACGATGTGAAACCCAGCTTAACTTGTGATTAAAAGTGATCCCCAAGTATTGTTGAATTGCCAATAAACCATCTCTGTGGGTGCCTACTTTAGATTTGAAAAGACAACTACTTTAGAACTACTTTAGATTTGGCATAATTGATAGAGAGTGAATTGCAATTACAGTAGTCATAGAAGGCATTCAAATACCTTTGCAGGCCCACACTTGTGAAGAAGAAGATACTGGATTTATATCCCGCCCTCCACTCCGAAGAGTCTCAGAGCGGCTCACAATCTCCTTTCCCTTCCTCCCCCACAACAAACACCCTGTGAGTTGGTGGGGCTGAAGAGGGCTCTCACAGCAGCTGCCCTTTCAAGGACAACCTCTGCCAGAGCTATGGCTGACCCAAGGCCATTCCAGCAGGTGCAAGTGGAGGAGTGGGGAATCAAACCCGGTTCTCCCAGATAAGAGTCCACACACTTAACCACTACACCAATCATCGGCATAAAGTACTAAGGGGACCGCTCGGCCTGCTAGTTTAGGCGGATGACCATAAATAGGGTTCAAAAATTGTACCAGGTCAGTTAAAAATAAATTAAAAAGATGCGGGGCCAGCACACAACCTTGTTTAACCCCCTTTAAAACGGGGATTTTGCTAGTCAAGTCACCGCTAGAAGAAAATTTCACTTGGCAAAAAGTATTAGAATGAAGTTTCCTCAAGAGAAGCAGCAGACGAGGGTCCATTCCCAGGTAACCTAGCTTAATCCATAGTTGGGCTCTATCTATTGAATCAAAAGTGCCCTTCAGATCAATGAAGGCAGCATATAATTTTTTTGTCCCAGTATGCATATATTTTTCAGCAATGAAGGCCAGAGTGTAGCAATGGTCCATAGCAGATTTGCCTTTGGAGAAGCCAATTTGTTCAGGACCTATGATGTTGCCTAGGCTCATCCAGTCAGTTAATCGGAGTTCTACATGTTTGGCATACAACTTGCCCATTATAGATAATAAACTAATGGGACGGAAATTTTCTGGTAACTCCAATCCCCCCCTTTTTGTAAATTGGGATAATTATAGAATCAAGCCAAGAGTCAGGGATGGAGCCATGCAGATCAATGAAAGAGAACAATTTTGCAAGGGACAAGAGCCACCAATCAGCAAACTTTGTGAATACCTCAGTGGGAAGGCAGTCAGGGCCTGGTGCTTTACCCGCTTTTAAATCCTTCAAGAAATCACTGATTTCCTCTAGAGTTACTGGAGGCCAGACCGGCATATTAGTAACTGTGGGGTTTGCTAAGATAGGAGGGGATACACATGGAGAAGCAAAAATGTTAGAGAAGTAATCAACCCATGTTTGCGCAGAAATATTTGGGTCAGTAACAGAATTGTTTTTTAGATTATCCGAAATAATTCTCCAGAAAGCCTTATTATCATTAGATTTTATTGAGTGGTAAAGTTGGTCCCATTTATTCTGAAAGGAAACTTTCTTTTTGGATGTAATAAGCTCCAGGTAGGCTGTCTTACAAGCAATATAGGCCTTAATTTTTGTTGGGTCTTTGGAGTGACAGGCCTCTTTAAATTGTGCTCTCAGTTCTTGTTTCCAAGCTAAACAGTCTGTATCGAACCAGCTAGAGAAACTGGACCTAGACAAGATCACAGGTTTAGCTTTAGCACTACAGTAATCATTTAATAATGAGAATCCTGCCCTCTTATGCAGCAGTAATTGGCTTTCATCTCAAAGGGTGAGGACATCTGTATGCCCAGAACTGGCAATTTCACCTTACTTCAAATTTGGGGCTCTTGTGCTCAAGAAATGCAGTTTTGACCTTTCAGATGGGTAGGCATCAAAAATGTCTCATGTTCTTTGTTCAATAGACAACAAAGGGGGGGGGGGGGTCTTGTGAAACTCATGGGGAGGGAATCTTATATCTCTCCCCATTGATGAGCTGATGTGTCCCAACCACTCACCTTTGGGCCTGGCTGCTGTGTTGCCTAGGAGCTGCTCTGTCACTGGAGACACTCCCAGTGTTTTCTGCCACCAGAACTGGGCCTGGAACCGTTCTGCACAAGCATGTGGACCCTCGAAGCTAAGTGTGTTGTATGCACCTGCACAGAAATGCTGTTTTACTTTTGGGGAAATTATTACCCTCTCATATATATTTTTTAAAGATTTCAGGTTTTTCTTCAAACTTTGGGGGAGGGGTCACAGAAAAAAATCTGCTTTGGATAAGTGTGACTCCAATCTGTGGATTTAGGTACCTGGTAACAGCGCTGACGCTAGGGTGCCTAGCACCCCAGGAAAGGTGCCCCCCTGCCCCTGAGTTCCCACCTCCCAGTCTCCCCCAACCTATGGACAAAATGCTCCCCCTGGTTCCACATATGCCAGCCTCACCGCCTTGCCTTGGTGGTGGCATGGAGTTCCCTTTTGCCCTGGTGGCGACCATGTTGAGTGCCCCAGAGTGGTAGCACGACCTGACTGTGGGGGCTGCAATCCAGATGCACATCAGCTGATCAACGGGCCCTTTATCAGCTACTGGGAAGGGCAGTGACTCTCCCTTCCTCGCTCACTGGCTTCTTTGCTGCCGCCAGGTCCGCACCTGTAGGCAACTGCATAAGGTAGCCTAATGAATGCACCAGCCCTACCTGGTAAATAGATATATGGATGTGCTTGGACCTAATGACAGTTACTAGTTTCCCAAGATTCAGAACCTGACTTTGAAACTTTCTTCTCCTAAATCTGTATCTGTGTGTGTCTTTTTATTCTATCCCAGGACAAAGTTTGCCTCATTGCCAATTTCAGAAATATTTTTGCTCTTTTTCTTTAATGTGTGGTGATTTAAATTTGCTAGTAAATATAGGCTTGTTAAACTACTGCATAACCTGTCATGTTCTATGGTGATATACTTTACTGATGAATGTTTGGTTTATGTAATAAATGTTAAGTGCATCAGTATAATAATTTTCCTGCTCAAACAGGAAATATTCCAACTTGTTTAAGATCTGTAGTAACTGGATATGGGTTAATGTTGAGAATAAATGATAGTTTAGTTGAACTGCTTTAGACAAATGTATTTTATTTAGCTGACTGTACCCAGTAAGATGTAACTTGGGGTTTTCAGTATATTTTTGCATTATTTTTGTTTAAAATGGAGGTCTTTCCTAGGGCCTAGAAGCAATAACTACCATGGGGGGAAGTGTCTAAAAATACTTCACTTGATAATGAAGCATTATGTGAGTGCTGGGGGGGACTGCTTGATTCCAGAGTGTTCCATAGAGTGAGCTCAAGAGAAGCCCAGTTCTTCCCTAGGAAGTTGCCTGTGTCTCATTGGGAGAGCCCCGCTTCTCATATCTTTGTTCTGTGGAATCCAGCCACAATTAACCCCCCCCCCCATAAAATAACACACATCTCCTTCTAGTTCCTGTGCATCAGTAAACATGAATCTTTAAGATACCATAAGGCTTCCAGGGATTTGAAGCACAGTTGTGTATCTGTGTTTATGAAAAATTTTCAGCAAATCTTCTTTTAAAGCACACTTCGATATCATTGCGTTCTCCACAGGGTGCTTTCCAAATTCAAGACATGGAGCACAGGTAAGACAGACGTGCCCCACTGCTATCATTATCTTATCACAATCCTGAATAATGGTGTCATATGGAAAGTCTTCTCGTCACTGTAGACTAATGATGCAGGTATATTCCAATCCTGCAACATTACTGAAGTGTTAAAGCACGTTTTTTTTCACTAAGATGCCAGCATTTTGCTTTTTTTTTTTGATGAGTAGGAACTTTGAGAGATGGATAGTAGAAAACATTTTCCTTGGGAATAAATTGAAGATATCTTCTCTTTGAAATAACATTAAATGAGAAGAAGGAGGGAAAGCCTGCACCTTTCCTCTGTAACAGGGGTGCAATATGCCCTGGCAGGCCTCAAAAGAATATGTATGATTCAAGTAGGTTGACTATGCTCTAGGTTACTCTGATTTCAGTGGGAGAGATTTTTTCAAGTGCTTAACCCTCCCATTGAAATCAGTGGGATTTTGGAGAGACCATGGAGAGGCCACCAACCAGCCAGAACCCCGGGCCCCCCTTTCCTCATCACCGCTGGTGGGTACCCGTTCCCGTACCACCCGGGGTAGCTGCTGGCCCCAATAGGCGTCAACCACCTGGCCATCACTCACCGCCAAGCTTGGCGAAGGGGGGCCAATCCTTCATCCTGTTCTCAGCCGGCCGCAAACTGGGGGTCCGTGGCCCACCGTGGTCAAGGGTCTGCCGGGGGTGGGTCGTCATTGGCGCTGGGGCCCTCCCCTGCATCCTCTGGTTCTGCGTGGTCCTCAAGACCTGCTTCTCAGGGGTCCACAATGGTTAGGAAGTGCGGAGAAGACAGCCACTGGGAGGGGGCATGGGCAACAAGAAGGGCAATAAAAGGGGTGGAAGGGCAGCCAGGAGGAGGTCAGTGATGACCCAAGGTGCATAGATGGCTGTTCAGTGGTAGAGCCTTGGTGTCCCCAGAGGAGGGAGCTGGATATAAATAAATATCAGCAGATAATATGGACAAGAGAATGAGAGACACTCCATAAATGATGACATATATTGGCATAGCATACAAGATGAAGTAGTGTCATATCAGTTGGAGGAATAATCTTGATCCAATTTTTGTTGTTGCTTGTTGTAAGCAAGGACTGAAGCCCATGTTGGGCTTCAATGCATTCTTTCTGGAAAAGTCTGAAGTGCATCACTTTGTGTATTTCATTCATGAGTTTCCTGCCCGATCCTGCGATAGAGCCTATAATATGTAACTCCTGTTTTGGTGTAGTACAAATCTGAAAGATGATCACATTTGGGGTCCCATTTGAAAAATGTTTTCAGGCTCTCTGGTATTTAGCACTGGTCCTGCATAATACTATTTCTCCTCCTCTTACATCTTTGAACAGCAGAAGAAAGGCTGGTTCCTCTCTTCCAAGATGAAGACGGCCAACAGCAGTTGCTGGTAGGACTGGTAGGTGGTGCTTAATCTGTGTTCTGCACTTGAGGGCGCAACACTCTTATGTGTTGACAGAATACGTAAAATTAAATGTTTTCATGAAGCATTGTTTCCATCATGCAGTAATACTCATAGATTACTAAACACTATAATTCCCAAAGGTTGGAATACTTTATCTTTGCCCATGAAGTGAACATCTGTTTGTAAATTTATGATAAAAGATCACTTCCAACTTTCTACTAAGAGATTATTTGTACAGAGGGTCCTGGCTTTTCTAAGCACTGATTTTTCCAGCTTGCTGGAACTGATTATTTTAAATGCAGCAGGGGACAGGATACCTTCCCTCCATTTGCTTGGCATGTAGAAAAACACTCCGTTTAATTACTCTCATTGTGTCTGACAAGGCCTAAGGTCATGCATTCAGCAGAATCTTATTTATTTACACATAAATACGTTTTTATTTACAGGTTTTTATCCTGCCCTTTTTGCTTTCACAAGGGCCACTAATGCAACTAATAATTTAAAAACCAGTAAAATCAATACATCCAACACACATTGTTAAAACAATTAAAACCAGAGCAAAATACACAAACATAAAAACAGCAGTTAAAAACACTGTGCAGGAAGGAGGGATCATTGAAGAAATGCCAAATGAAACAAAAAAAAATATTCATACTGCTGGTGGAAGACAACAACAGAAAGGGAGAGGAAGGGGAGAGAATTCCAGAGCTTTGGTGCCATGATGAAGAAGGCCCTCTCCCGGGGTGCCACACCCCTAATCTCAGAAGAGCACTTGGGACATTTGAAGATGACTGTAGTGTTCATCTATAGTGCAGCTAATGCAGTTTTGACTATATGGAAGTTTTGACAATATGATGTTTGCTTTCTTTTTTCTGCAAAACATAAATATGAACAAACATACTTGTATCAATGTAATAGTAGGTCATACGTGAAAATGTTTGAATCGTGATTTTAAAAAATTACTGTGGATGTTCTCAGCTTAAAACATTTCAGTTGGTCTTATTTTATTGTTTGCCCCTTGTCTTGTTCATCCTCAACCGTGTGGTTGGAGTCTTCAGACTTATTAAGCTTTCAGGCACAGTGGGAATTTTGAGAGAGGCAGGTGGTGCCATGGCTGCCATGGATGCAGAGGGTTGGACTGGCTCCCCTGAAGTGGAGCTGTTTGATCTCAGCTTCTAAAGAAAGGGGAGGTTCACTCCTGTGCAAACTCAAGGAGAGGTTCCTAAACCCAGAATCTCTAAATGGATACTGTGTATTGAATAAATGGTGACTTTCTTGCCTCCCCCATCTTACTTACTTTTATCCCTTAGAAGTTCCTTGAAACATAGATCTTGAGCAGTGGAATTGTTTAAACCTGCTGCTTAAGGGTCTTAAGTACTGAAATAAATTTTGCAACTGCCAGTGTAACTTTAGAATTCCTATTACTTAATAAAAAGACTGTTATCTCAGACACAGATAATCCAGGCCAATCAATGTAATAGGGGACGAATGTAATGCAATCTAAGGACCTCAGGAAAGGGACATTCCAGTAACATAAGCACTGGAGAATCAATCAAACTGGAGGAACATAAACAGGTTCTTTCCAAATAAGATAGCTTAATATATCTACCTTTCATAACCCCGGAAGGGATGGCATTTATTCTGGCACAAACAAAACTCTTAAAAGGCATGGGATTGGCAGAAAAATAATTATATCATGGCAAACAGCTTGAGGAAAAATAAGTATATGATGGCAAACAACGTGAAATGAGCAAGTGCAACAACTTTGAGTCACTGTGCTAGCATAATCTATCTCTGCAATATGTTTTGATTACAGTAAAAGCCTCCAGATTCTCAACTTCCCAAACCATATCTGATTCTCTAATCATACTATAGTCATCTGTGTCCCCCAGCATTCTGGCCCAGTGGGTCAGTGACTCCCAAGAACACTAAGGAGGTTGAAATGCAGGGTTGCAGCGTGTGTGTAAGGTGGTGAACCAACAAAAAAAAAAATTGCTGTTCCACAAGTAGAAGTGCCTACCATAAACTGAAGAACAATTTAAGGTCTATGTCCATGGCTAAGTTGTGGGTGAACAGCTGTGATGTGCTTACTTGGGTTAAATTCAGTGGGGAAAGACTGTGGAGTTAGATGCAGATAGTTTGCTCTTGCTGTTTTTCCTGTATTGTGCCCAGTGATGTTGCAGCCATAAATACAATCCCAATATCTTGTTGAAATGGTACCAGTTTACATATTCTGTTACAGTCTGGAAAACAGAAATTTACCCTATTGAATTTGACAACATCTTGTAACAATAACCTGCAAGATTAATAGTTAATTCTGGAAAAAGCATAGACAGTGACATTCTCTGGTTTTGTGCTTTTATCTTTCTCTGCCTTAATATTAGAATTTAAATTAATTGGTTTATTTTTACAGATGGCTGTCCAGTTGAAAGATCATCTTATGAGACACTTACAATATGTCAGCAAAAAGAGGATTGAAGAGATAGCTATGGATTATGTTTCAAAACAGGTTGTTTATTTTTTTAAGCTAAAGCAATGCAGGGGGTTTGTTTTGTAGGGAAGACTTATTCTTAATTCATTTAAGAGATGGAAGACCCTCAAGGTGGCCGAATGGACTGCCCTACTGCAGGTGATAGGATCCAAGTCTGAATACTTCTCTATGGAAGCAGAACTGCTGACACACAAGGAATAAAGGTCTACCCGCTCCATGCTTGCTGTTCTAGCTTTCTTTTCCCAGAGGATTTTTAACCTAAACATACCAAAATGTGATCCCCCTCCAGCAGTTTGAAGTGGTACAGTCTATTCTCCCACAGTTCTAACCCCCTGCTACCTCCATCTCCTATGTGTGTGCACGTGCAGAGTGTGAGTCTGGTCTAGTGTAGAACCATGTATTACCAACTATTAATCTTACAAGTACTACAATCTAATAGAAATTCCTCCTCACCAACCTCATTGTGGAGAATAAGGAAGAACTGTGCCTATACTCTGTCTCAGGGTCCATTTTTAAAAAAACAATTGCTTCTGTGGGAATGATATTCCATTCCTGTTTATTTTCAAAGATATATTTAAGTGTGACTGACTTTGTTCATAGTTATGGTATGGTGTGCATGATACATTATTGAATAATTCATTGTTTTTAGTAGAACGAAGTTTGATAGTCCTATTATGACTGCATGGGGTTGTTTGTGCCAAATAACATACTTCCTTTGTTTACTACAAAATTTGTGATTTCTGTTTTCAGCTTTAATTTCCCCCCCTACGTCTCACATGACAAAAACTAAGATGAATGTGCTAAGGTAGCATTGGGTTCAGCAGTTTGTGCTATAGTTCTGTTTAGCAAAGGGTCTTGCAATGGGTATATTCTTAGTCTTGGTTGTAGAAAACTAACAATGCAGTCCTAAACAGGGTTACAGCCTTCTAAGTGCAGTGGATGATACTGTGAGGTATTTATGGTTTTACATAAATATGCCAAATTGTACAGTTTTATGTGCTAAGTCATAAACTGCATTTCTTTTATTAAAGTAGCAAATTAAATTCAGATTTAGTAAGAAAGAGAATATATCATAGATCTAAAATTTTCCCATTCCCCTCACTCCTCCATTTTCAAAATGTCTAGGAATTTGACATCTTTACAGTATAGATTATTTCCCTGCTCACAGATAGTTACTTAATTGTATATAGATATTGGTGCAAGCCTATAGTGGCACATTACTACTTTTTTATCACGACACTGTCCATTTTTAGAGTCTCCCTCACCTTCTTGACAAAGTCAGAAGATGTGGCCACCAGGATTGTGATACAACTTGATCTAGAAAGCTGAGCTTTTGTTACCTAACAGGCAGTGGCTGATTTATTTTGTGACATTAATATAATTATACTGAAGCAGTTTAGTGTTGTGGTTGATCCATAGTTGAGAATATGAGTTAGAAAAGTAGAAGGTCTTTTCAATGAGAATTCAAAATACTACTTTATGTTTATATTTTGTAGCTGGATTTAATGTATCGGATAATGGAAAATGTTTGGAAGAAATATAATCTCAGTTCCTGGGTCCTTTCATTGTAAGTTGCTATTTTCTGTTGATTCACATTGAATTTAATCAAACAGAAAGTCTATACATGGGTCAGGAACAGAAAAGGTGGTTTCATTTGCTTTTGTAATGATGAAGTGACAGAACTTGGCCAAACATTGTTTTTAACAATGTGGATGTTTACTATATGGTTTTAAGTGATGACAGTACATTATACCAGTGATCTTCAGTCTATGGGCTGGGGCCCTGTAGATGGGTCGCAGGTTGGCCATTAAAGCCACTGGGAGAAGTCAAAAGTCCTGGCCCTCACCCTATGCAGAGAAGTGTGTGGTTGGCTAGGCAGGTCCTTCCTTTGGGAATGGTGGGGTCCTTTTCCTGGGCTGTGTTTTCCTCCGTCCACTCCTGGTCATAATCCTCTGAAGGTCCACTTTTGGGGAAGGGTCTGCTACTTAGGCATATGTATAAAGAGCAAACACATCATGTCCCTTTGCAAACAGGATGAGACATAGAAAGATGGTGGAGTAAGGTCACTCATTATTAGAGAGGGTTTCTTTTTGTCACAGGCTGGTTCATCCCCATCAAAAGCTGTCCCTTACTTTCTGACTTCCTTACCCACATCACAGTTTTGCCTGCCATCCCCAGCTGCCACAGAGTGTTCCGTACTTGGTTGCTGAATGGACTTCTTCCTACAACTCTGGCTCCACTTTTTCCTGTCACATGACCAGTGTCTCATGACTTCCTCTTGCATGCTTACAATTTACAACTCTCTAGAGATGAAAACAGAGTCCCAGGTCTGGAAAAGTTGAAAACCAGTGGTCTAGACAAAACATGTTGATCTTGCAACCTCCACTCCAACACCATCTGTAACACGAAACCATGTAAACGACAATGTCAGAATTATGTTACAGTTCTTTAAAGGGCAACATACGGTGCAAATTGCTTGTTGTATTTTTAATGCACATGTAGAATGCTCTTTCTAATTAAAAAAAGCTTTGATGGTAGTATGCGAATCAGAAGATTAATATCAGAGATCTGCCCAAAGAAAAGGCCGGGCTTTGTGTATACTCAGGTTTACTGAAAAGGAACATGCTTTGTGACGTGCAGTGAAGAATACAAGACAGGAGATTGTGATAGTAGAAGTCCTGTTTTGAGCTGAGCCTAACTTCATTTTTGGAATGTGTGTTCTAAGCAGCCCAAAAGGATTATGAGAAGAGGTAAGGAAGTGTACTGGTTTTGCTAATGGGGTGGTGTTTTGCTTTGTGCAGTGGGCAGCGAGGCACTTCGGATGAGATCCTTGTGTTCCACTTCATGTGCCAAATACTGCATGCTGCAAGTGGGATGTGTCTGCCTCTGCCTCCTGGTAAGTCCCCAACAGCAGAGATGATTATTTCTTTCACTTCTATGGAGGCTCCCTTTGCTTTAAGTAAGTTGTGATTCAGTGAAGCTCAATCAACTTTGTTTCAATCCCAAAATGGGTTTATACGTGCCGTGTCCCTCTTGGAGGTGAAAAGTGGATAGATACGGCCATTGACCGCGTCATTTCTAATGGAAAGCTGTGTGCTGACTTCTGTTGGGAGCACCCCAAATATCACAAGTTGAGCTCTCCGTAATCTCATTCTGGGCAGGTGGCCTATGGCCAGAAAAGAAACTTTGCTTAGTGATACTAATAGAGTAGATCACAGTAAAACTGATTTCTGAGATGACAATTTGGGGGGAAATTCACATCTCATTTGTCAAGGTGGCGAGTGGTTTATGATTGAACCCAGCATATTTGGCCTGGTTTTTCACCTACTTTAAAAAGGTCTCACAGAGAAACTTCTCAGTTGTGATACCACAGTGAGTAGTTATATCACCAAACATTGGGGGAACAGTCTCACTTTTGATTTGGTGCTGGTCATAACCTTTACATAACCATAACAAGGTGCTGGTCATAACCTTTAAAGTCCTATATGGCCTCGGACCTGCCTACATTTGGGACCGCCTCTCCCCATATGTGCCCCAGAGAGCACTCTGTTCAGGGTCCCAAAACCTCCTTAAGATCCCTGTACTGAAAGAGGCTCAACTGTCCATCACCAGAGCCAGAGTGTTTTCAGTAATAGCCCCTGCTTTGTGGAATGCAATACCTGAACACATTGGGGGCCTGTAAAACTGAATGATTTAAACTCGCTTTTAGCAGCTGAAGGGAGGTAGCTATTATTCCACGGCATCAGTGACCCAACTGAATCATTATAACTGAATCAAGAACACCAATCAGAAATGCACATTTTGGTTTTAATGATTGTAAACTGTATGATTGATTTTATTGCATACTTTGTTTTTAATGTTTTATGTGGTTTAATTTTTTGTTGTTGTTAGCTGCCCTGAGGCCATCAGGGGAGGACGGGATATAAATCTGATAAAATAAATAAATAAAATAAATTTGACAAGAAGCAGTGCTGAACTCTTTCCTTAATGCTTTTTTTGTATATTGTATGAAGATAGATGAATGCACTAGTGAACGCGGGTCAAGGCATATTCTGCAAAGGGGTTTACAAGTGTATATTAAATGCAGTGAAATATTAAAAACTGACAGCACATTTTCTCCATGCATGTGAAAGAGAAAGAGTTTCATTTTACTGAGTCTTAGTTTGGAAGGCTGTTTGACACTAATTTGAATGGAATAGAAGGGTCTGAAATGACTTCAGATCCTGATTAGATGGGAAATCATCCACCCTCAATCACAGCTAGCATCAGTGCTGAGGTGATTAAGGCTGAAGCATACTTGCAATACAGTTAAATATGTCCTCGCCAGCCTGCCTAACTGTTCTGTGGATCTTCCTGCTGCGGAAGAATTTGGCAGAGGAAGGCAATGCTAATCTTATCTACTAATGCCTCAGGGTGGCTTTACTCTTAGCCTAATGGAAGATTGACTAGGCCTATGTCATCCCAAACAGATGCTCTCCAGTTTTTCAGAAAAAAATATCAATTGATACTCTACAAGCAATTTTTTAGAGGCAAATATTCTCCCAGTATAAGTTTTTCCCTACTGTTTGGCTGAATTAAGTCTAAACTAATGTAACTTTAAACCCATTTTCTCAGGGGTGTGTATGTGTTTGTGGTGACTTACACACATAGTGTTTTAAATATTTATTAGCAGTTCCTATTTTAAATTAGAACCCAAAACGTCATAATGGTATTCAGGGATAATTTTAACTAAAAAATCTGCCTTGCAGCATCTGCCATTTTGTTCCAGTAAGAAATCTTGCATTCCTGTTCAAACAGTCTGCTATTTCTTTCACGGCAGGGTTTCATACTCTGCATCTGGGGCTGGGAGTGCGCTGTCTCCCTTTGCACACCCTCTTGCTCTACATTGATCAAGGAGTGCTGCGCCTGACAGAAACATGTGCTTTGGAACTCTTGAAAGGTAAAGTGCACTTTGTATCAAATAAAAGATGATGTTCCTCTAAGGGGGCAAGACACAAGTTTAAAAAGCATTCCGTTTCTTACTGTCTTTCAAACCAAGCTAATTTTATTCTTACAGTTATGGAGGGGTAAAATACCAGTTGCCAAATTCTGGATGGAGGGTATTGACAAGCAGATCATGAGATATATCTTTTTGTAAATCTGGAGAGCTAGGCCTGGTTGGAATAAGCTGCTAGCCAATTTGCTTGTTTGTGTGAGCCACAAGTTTCATTGGTTGTTGTCCCCTTGTCTCATAGAACCTGAACTTGGTTTTATCTCAGTGTCTGTTAACAGCATCTGTTACCCTTAAGACCTTATATACAATGAAGAGAACCACAGAAAGACAAGTTGATATACAATTAATAAACTGTGGTCTGATTACTATTATGAAATTCTTGTTTTGTAATTGCCACAATTCTTATACAGTGA
Organism: Heteronotia binoei; assembly: GCF_032191835.1. Taxonomy (NCBI): domain Eukaryota; kingdom Metazoa; phylum Chordata; class Lepidosauria; order Squamata; family Gekkonidae; genus Heteronotia; species Heteronotia binoei. Next base: position 5,259,165 of record NC_083230.1, read on the forward strand.
TGTCCAATCTCATAGTCAATTCATTCCAACATTATTATATATAATATTATCCCAATAAAGTGCTTGTGCCAAAGTCTCTGTGTTTCTTCTTTAAGTAGTGTCAAAACTGGATTCTTGTACAGGACATCTTAACCACCTCTGATGTTGCTTGCCAGCTAATCTGCATGTTTCAAGTAAACTTCCTTATGGAGGAGCAAAAAGTTATCCACAGTTACTAAGTTCCAACCGCTTCTGTAATAATCAATTCATATACCAAGCACAGGTCTATAGTGTCTGCCATTCAAACCGGAGAATTCATATGTTCCATTGATCTGTCAGATATACCAATCAAACAGTCTCATCACAGGTTTCTAAGATTTGCATACAATGGGAATTGTTTTCAGTATCAGGCCCTCTCCTTCTTGCTGAAGTTATTACCAAAGGTGTTCATCAAGGTTCTGGTGTCTTTGATGGCATACCTGAGGGTCCAGGGTGTCATTGTTCCTATATCCTAGACATCCTGGTCAAAACACCCTTCTCCACTCAGACGTTAGAGGCACTGAACATCATGATGGAGCTCAGAGTACATGGTTTTGTCATGAACCTGGAAAAGAGCAATTTAATACCAATGCAATCAATTCTTCATCTGGATGTATAGATAGACAGTGTACTCAACAGAGTCTTCTTATTGCTGGAAAGACAACAAAATATACAGCACCTTCTCACACAGATTCTAGAAAAAAGGTCAGTGGAAATCCTGGTCCTAGCTGAACTTCTGGGGATGCTGGTGTTGTGCCAGGAAATCCTGCAGTGGGCAAGATTCCATGCCCATCCCATCCCATCCGTTCAACAATAACAACCTTTAATGGCATTATACACTAAGAAGTATATAGGAGATAAAGAGTGCTTAATACAATTAACACAAATCACGCCTTTTTTGAAGCCAGATACAAAGGGTCTACTAACAGAGTTTACAGCAATACCTGGAAGATTTTTTGTTCCTGGTGTTTAGACGGGGGTCCAACCCTTTGATAGTTCCTGTGGGTGAGATCTTAAATTTCTTACAGCAAGGGGCTTAGTACTAGCATCTTGAATAGATGGGTAGCAGCTATTTTAATGGTATGGGGTACCAGGAAAGAGAAATATTTAGTTCAACATACGTATGTTAAAATGCTTTTAAAGAGGGGCATCTTTATTGAATCCACCCCCAAAACGCCGCTTCCCGACATGGAATCCAAGGCTCCGGGATTAGGGGATTACAGCACACTCTTGGAGGGGTGCAGCTACAGGGCCTTTCTGTGCCTAGAGACAATTTGCAGGGCAGCTACATGGAAGTCAGTACACTCCTTCACTTGGCACTACCAAGTTAATCAATTCACCTCAGCAGAGGCAGCATTCGGTAGGAGAGTTATGCAGCACACTGTGTAATAATTATCCGAAACACTATACAAGAAATGCACTTCCTATCCAGTTACTAAATTTCAAAGGTATACAACAGATATCCAGAAATAATTTTTTATTTATTTATTTATTTATTTAGGATTTATATCCCGCCCTTCCCACAAGTGGCTCAGGGCGGCTTCCAAAAATTGGTCAACATAAAATTAAACACTTTTAAATATATAGGCAATTAAATATTTAAAACAGTTAAAACCTTAAAACCAATAAACATTCCAGTTACATATAACTGATAACATATAATGATTAGCCAAATGTCACTGAAATATATACAGTCCAAAAACATTGACCTGATAAGTTGAAAACAGATGCCCGGTGTCCTTCCTGTTTCAAAACAAATCTTTTGTTCTCATAGTAAGTCAGTGTATGATCAGTAACATTAAAAGGATACTTGCAAATTTCAAGGTCTGTCAATCCAAATTTCAGAATAGAGAATCACTACATTCTCTATTCTGAAATTTGGATCAATAAACCTTGAAATTTTCATGGAAATTATTGGGGTGGGTGGGAAATGTAGACAAATTATTGTGCCAAATATTTCTCCTATCTCACCACTGACAAAACATTATGGTTTTCTCCAGAGCTTTCTCAACATGATGGTAATATGTATCAACTTCGAAAACAGAAGGTTTCAAAGTTTTAAGAGAGTTAGCCTTTGAAAATAATATACTTGAAAAAACCCATCTAGAAAATAAAACTCATCTAGAAAGAAGCTAGGTTCTACAGTCAAGTAGTTTTCTTACCTACAACTAAAACATACCTTATCTTCACCTTAAGTAAAAATTGCTTTATCACAACCTCTTTCAGAATATGAACTTATGGATATTAAACAAAATTCAAAAGGTCTTATTTCTAAGTTATATAAAATTCTATTGATAAACAGTTCTGAAATTTTACCCTTGCAAAAGAATTGGCAACAAGATCTCTCAAATAGACATAAACCAGAAGATTGGGGAGGGGGGGAATTGAGAATCCCATTCCTTTAGGTCTCCAATCTTTAATGTAAAATTTCAAATAATAAAAATCACAACCCGTTGTTATTTACTGCCAACTTGACTCCGCAAAATGTTCAATAAACTCTCCTTGTTGCACCAGGAAATGTGGTCAGATGGGTGACTTCCTCCAGATATGGTGGTCTTACCCAATCATGGTGTCTTCTTGGAAACGGATCCATCAAAATATTATTTTAATTACAGGTGTAAAGTTGTGTGCTCGTGCAGTGGTGGGGGTAAACTTTGTTTTCTGGATCCACGGGCACCTATGGAATGCGCCAACATTTTCCTTGGCATAACTACATGCCTCCTGGGGGGCGTGTCTGGGCCCGGGTTTGATTCCCCACTCCTCCACTTGCACCTGCTAGCATGGCCTTGGGCCAGCCATAGCTCTGGCAGAGGTTGTCCTTGAAAGGGCAGCTGCTGTGAGAGCCCTCTCCAGCCCCACCCACCTCACAGGGTGTCTGTTGTGGGGGAGGAAGTTAAAGGAGATTGTGAACCGCTCTGAGACTCTTCGGAGTGGAGGGCGGGATATAAATCCAATATCTTCTATCTTCTTCTTCTTCTGAAGTCCTTAGGGAGCCAACTAATCCTGGCTGTGCCCCTGACTCCACCCCCTTCCATGCCGCCGTGGGCATCTCTGCCAGACTCTTGCTTCCACCCGGGCACAGCCCCCAGGCACCACTAGCTGCGGGCAGGGAGCCGCTCAGGTGGGCCAATGCCTGTCACCTCCACGCCAGTGTAACTGGCCTTGTGCCGGCATAACTTACGCAAGTGTTGGTTTGTTTCCAAAGGATTTTGCCCCCCCCCCCCCTTAAGATTGCACTCTCAAATTCCTTCCTGATGTTTTTTTATTGGACTACCAAAAAACCCTTATAGGAAATAAAGAGCATAATGAGCCTATCTCTATTTTACTTCCTACAGCAAGAAGTACTGTTGCCGCTCATTGGAAAAATCCTTCACTACCTCACATCGATACTTGGTTTACTCATATTTGGTCTTATTTTGTTATGGTGAAGATTACTATTGGCATTATGCAACTATACTCTGAGAAAGCTTACAATAATTTTCTGGCAATTTGGTTCCCATTTATGTTATTTCTGTTTGAACAGGAATTAAATGAAATATTCTAAAAATCATAAATTGATTTAGGAACTGACGCATTAGAGATTACCATTTTAGGAGACAATGGGATACTTAAAGTTCTGCCTTATAGACCAGGAGTGTCAAACATGCAGCCTGGGGGCCACATCAGGCCCCTGGAGGGCTCCTATCAGCCCCCAAGCAACTGGCTGTCATCTGCTTCCTTCTCCCTCTCTCTTGCTTCCTTCTGCATAACAGCTTGCTTTGCCAGGCTTGCTCAATCACACAGGAACTACAGAACAAAACCTCTGTTTTCTCCATTGACTGAGACTCCTCCCTTGGGGAGGAAGAGAGGGAGGCAGAGCTTGCTTTGCCAGGTTCTCTCAATCACACAACAGAGCTACTGAGCCAAGCCTCTCTTCCATCTATTGTCTGAGGTTCCTCCCCCTCCTGGTCCCCTGTGGAAGGAAGGAAAGAGCTAGAGCTTCCTTTGCCCAGTTCCCTGGATCTCATAGGAGAAATACAAAGAAAGCTCCTTTAAGACTAATGTTTTAAGCATGTTTTAAGTTTTTTTATTATATATCTCTGCTACCTAATCTTCAATAGTACACACATGGCCCGGCCCAACATGGCCTGGCTCAATAAAGTCTCATTTATGTCAGATCTGGCCCTCGTAACAAATGAGTTTGACACCCCTGGTATAGACTATGTTGTATTCAACAGTTTTTGCTGTTTGGAAGTACTCCTGCACTTGACTATGTGTCACATTACCCCTGGCACTGACGTGGACAGCTTGACCTTTTCTTGATGCTGCCTAGAGTGAGTTAGTAGGTATAACTCTTTCCCTGTTCTGGTAGCAAAAAGCCAGAACGTATTGTTAGAATAATAGAATCACAGAGTTGGAAGGGGCCATGCAGGCCATCTAGTCCCAACCCCCTGCTCAATGCAGGATCAGTCTAGAGCATCCCTGGCAAGTGTCTGTCCAGCTACTGCTTCAAGACTGCTAGTGAGGGGGAGCTCACCACCTCACTAGGTAGCTGATTCCACTGCTGAACAAGTCTTTACTGTAAAAAAATCCTTACTTTCATTTTAGATTGCCTGTATGGCCCATTCCAAGTCTGTGATTCTGTTATTCTATGGAAAGGTGAAAAACAAAGGTAAAATATGGTGTAAAATAGTTGACTGAATGCCAAGCTAGAAGAGAGAGGCTCATAAGAAGCTCCTTATCACTTTATCTAAACCAAATGTTTCATGGGCTTTAATTTCCCTCCCTGCCCATCCTACAACCCAGTACAACCCCTACAACTAAAATTTTGAGGTATAAAAAGGGAGAAAATAGTGATTAGAACAATTTAAGTAAGATAAAATTTAAAAAAAACCTAAAACAGGGAACCACGTCAGCATCTGCCTCACATGCTCCTTTTTCTCACTTATTAAAGCACCTCCCTTTACCTCCTAAAAGGGAGAATGGAGGGAGTTAAAATAAAGATAAATCTAAAATATTGAAACGAAGAGGTTTTTGTAATGTCTTCAAATTTGGAATTTCCCAGAAAGAGTTTAGTTTGATCCCCTTCAGTATAATAAAATTTTACTTTTAAATATCGGCAGTTGGGTGGAAATAAACATAATGGTGTTTGTAGCTAACAAACATTGTGACTCCATTTGTATTTTTTCACATGATGCATACTTAAGGAAATGTGCAACATGACCTCATTGTGCTTCTAGGTGCGACATTGTTGGTTGTCACAGGAAACACACAATATCACATCAAAAATTGCTTTCTGTTATAGTTGGAAGGCTTAATACCAACCTTCCTCTAAACTTTTACTTTGGCTCCTGGTAACTAGCAGCTTTGTACATACACCACTTACCTACAAATACTGTGCGGTGTTGGCATGAACCTTCTTTGAAATAATTCTTGACACTCAGAACTCAAATTGTGTGGAACTTCCACAGAGGGGAATAGTTGCTCTTAAGTCATTACAAGGTTAGTACTTCTGGAGTGCTAATAAATGAAATGACTTGCTGTGTTTTTCTTTGTTTTTTAAAGAGCTGGACAATACTGAAAAAGAAAAGCTGAAACTTGGTATTCTCACAAGGCTTCCTGAGGTAACTTTCGAGTCTTATATCTGCTTGCTAGGTGTCTTTGTTTTTTAAAGAGCTGGACAATACTGAAAAAGAAAAGCTGAAACTTGGTATCCTCACAGGTAGAGAGAAAGAGATTGAGTTTCTTGGAGCAGATGGTCTCAGAACCTACCAGGTGTGGAGCGATCCTGGATTTAGTCCTAAGTAATGCCCAAGACTTGGTGAGAGAAAGTGATTGCGCCGCTTGGGAGCAGTGACCATAATGTTATTGATTTCACCATTTGTGTAAATAGGGAGTTGCCCAAAAAGACCGCCACAACCACGTTTAACTTTAAAAGGGGTAAATACACTGAGATGAGGAGGCATGTGAGGAGGAAACTGAAAGGAAAGGTAAATACGGTCAAAACCCTTGGGGAAGCTTGGACACTATTTAAAACTATAATCCTAGAAGCTCAGATAAAATACATACCACAAGTTAGGAAAGGCACAAGCAGGTATAAGAAAAGGCCTGCATGGTTAACAAACAAAGTAATGGAAGCTGTAAAAGGTAAGAAGGACTCCTTTTAGCGGTGGAAAACCAGTCCAAGTGAGATTAGTAAAAGGGAACACAGGCTGTGGCAAATCAAATGCAAGACTGTGATCAGGCAGGCAAAAAGGGACTATGAGGAACATATTGCAAAAAACATAAAGACCAACAATAAAAATTTCTTCAAATATATTAGAAGTAGGAAACCAGCCAGGGAGGCAGTGGGGCCCTTGGATGACCATGGGGTAAAAGGATTACTGAAGGAGGATAGGGAAATGGCTGAGAAGCTGAATGCATTCCCCCCCCCCCCCGTCTTCATTGTGGAAGATGAGAAGTGTTTGCCTGCTCCAGAACCACTTATTTTGGAAGGGGTGTTGAAAGACCTGAGTCAGATTGAGGTGACAAGAAAGGAGGTCCTACAACTGATAGACAAATTAAAAAGTAATAAGTCACCAGGTCCGGATGGCATACATCTAAGAGTTCTGAAAGAACTCAGAGTTGAACTTGTGGATCTCCTGACAAAAATATGTGATCTTTCATTGAAATCTGCCTCCGTTCCTGAGGACTGGAAGGTAGAAAACGTCACCCCCATCTTTAAAAAGGGTTCCAGAGGAGATCCAGGAAATTACAGGCCAGTCAGTCTGACTTCAATACCGGGAAAGTTGGTAGAAACCATTATCAAGGACAGAATGAGTAGGCACATTGATGAACACAAGTTATTGAGGAAGACTCAGCATGGGTTCTGTAAGGGAAGATCTTGCCTTACTAACCTGTTACATTTCTTTGAGGGGGTGAACAAACATGTGGACAAAGGAGACCCAATAGATGTTGTTTATCTTGACTTCCAGAAAGCTTTTGATAAAGCTCCTCATCAAAGGCTCCTTAGAAAGCTCGAGAGTCATGGAGTAAAAGGACAGGTCCTCTTGAGGATCAAAAACTGGCTAATTAATAGGAAGCAGAGAGTGAGTATAAATGGGCAGTGTTTGCAGTAAAGGACAGTAAGCAGTGGGGTGCCGCAGGGCTCAGAACTGGGTCCCATGCTCTTTAACTTGTTCATTAATGATCTGAAGTTGGGAGTAAGCAGTGAAGTGGCCAAGTTTGCAGATGTCACTAAATTGTTCAGGGTGGTGAGAACCAGAGAGGATCGTGAGGCACTCCAAAGGGATCTGTTGAGGTTGTGTGAGTGGGCGTCAACATGGCAGATGAGGTTCAATGTGGTCAAGGGCAAAGTAATGCACATTTGGGCCAAAATTCCCAGCTGCAAATACAAGTTTTTGTTGATGGGGTGTGACCTGGCAGAGATTGACCAAGAGAGAGATCTTGAGGTTGTGGTAGATAACTCACTGAAAATGTCAAGACAGTGTGCGATTGCAATAAAAAAAGGCCAACACCATGCTGGGAATGATTAGGAAGGGAATTGAAAACAAATCAGCCAGTATCATAATGCCCCTGTATAAATTGATGGTGCGGTCTCATTTGGAATACTGTGTGCAATTCTGGTCACTGCACCTCAAAAAGGATAACATAGCATTGGAAAAAGTCCAGAAAAGGGCAACTAGAATGATTAAAGGTTTGGAACACTTTTCCTACGAAGAAAGGTTAAAACGCTTGGGGCTCTTTAGCTTGGAGAAATGTCGACTGCAGGGTGACATGATAGAGGTTTACAAGATTATGCATGGAATGGAGAAAGTAGAGAAAGAAGTACTTTTCTCCCTTTCTCACAACACAAGAACTCGTGGGCATTCAATGAAATTGCTGAGCAGTCAGATTAAAACGGATAAAAGGAAGTACTTCTTTACCCAAAGGGTGATTAACATGTGGAATTCAGTGCCACAGGAGGTGGTGGCGGCTACAAGTATAGCCAGCTTCAAGAGGGAGTTAGATAAAAATATGGAGCAGAGGTCCATCAGTGGCTATTAGCCACTGTGTGTGTGTGTGTGTATTTGGCCACTGTGTGACACAGAGTGTTGGACTGGATGGGCCATTGGCCTAATCCAACAAGGCTTCACTTATGTTCTTATGAAAAGGTGCCTGTTTGGATGGGTTTTATAAACTCTTTGACTCAGTGCTAGAGTTCATAGAAAACAAAGAGCCAACTTAAATGATTCAAAAAAAGACAGCTTATTTGGCAGACTAGTTTAATAATTTTAATGAAACAAATCTACAGCTCCAAGGCAATGAGGTAAATTTAATCAAAACAAAAACCTGTTATGTCCACATTTGTGGCAAAACTTCTTATGTACAAATGAAATTTAGGATGAGGGGAATTCAGCCAGTTTCCAAATTTATCAACAGTAGAAAAACATTATGAAAACTTGCCTTACCTATTGTCAACACTTGGAGGCTCTCCATTCTGACTTTAATGAACAATTTGAAGATATTCTTAAAATGAACATACCCAGTTGGGTTTTGGGCCCTTTTTCAAGTACAAACACAGAAGAGTCTCCAAAATTACAAGAATTTATAGTAGTGGCAACAAATGAGGTGACACCAGGCCTGTAGCCATGGGTGGGGGGCACGGCCCCACCTTCCAACCCCCCCTCCAACTACGTGGCCCCTCCATTCAGTCAAGCTCACCACCGTGCATAATGACTTCTCAGCATTTGCCTCGTAGCTGCCGCCTTGTAGCTTAAAGCTGCTGCTGCAGTAGAAGAATTTGCCTCCTTGCTGCTGCTCTAATTGAGCAAATTTTGCCCACTGCCGTTGCTGTTGCTCTTTCCTGCCGTTTGCAAAGCATGCAGGAAGGGAGGGAGGCTATCCAATCGCCAAGCGGCTCCAGCAAGACTTCCTCCAGTCAAGGCTGACTGTTCCTACTCTGCTCTGACTGTGACCCACCTACAAACAAACGCTGTTGCTGCTGGCAAAACACGCCTCCCTCCCTCCAAACACAGCATGCTGGTCTCTAAGCCGGCAAGCAAGCACCTTCCCTGCCTTTGCTGTCTGCCTCTCCTCCTGAATCGGCAACTTGAATCCAAGAGTTCTTCACACCAGAGAAGGCACTGACATAGATGCAAGTTTAATGGTGAAGCATTAAAGGGGGGGGGGTCCTGTGGAATAGGTGCCAGGCTCCAGGCTAGACCTGGAGATGGTGCAGTGCAATCAAAAAAGCCCCTCACATCCTAAGGGGAGGTTTTATTTGCTAGAGCAACACCTGGATGCACGTTTAGAATCGCACATTGTTGGGAGGTGGGGGTGGAATGGGGGTTGAATCCAAGAGGTGCTAGGACTGGAGACCCACTGGGATGCAATTAAACAAACCCACCCAGACTCCTGTAGGGGGCTTGGGGTTGCCAGAGCCAGACTGGGATGCACTTTTTAAAAACAAAAATATCAAGGGGGAGGGGGAGGAATGGAATCCCAGTGTAAGCTTTACGATGCCAGGCTCCAGGTTAGACCTGGAGATGGTGGAGTACAATTTTTTAAAAAGCCCTCATGTCTTAGGGTTGGGGTTTTTTTGCCAGAGTAAGACCTGAATGTACTTTTAAAATCCAGAGCAGTGGGGAGATCGGGGCCGCCAGAGTAGCAGTGGTGGAGAGAGTGGGGGCCGCCAGAGCGGGGGGCCCCTTCATCAGAAATTTTATTCCGTGCCCCCCCCACCTAAAATTTTCTGGCTACGGTCCGGGTGACACTCCTCTTCAAGTGTTTGCAAATCATTTACAACGCATCTCCTTTAATAAGTTGCCAACCTATCAAGCCAATATGGAAGCGTCTCACCCTTCAAACTTTTTTGAGTCAGTGCCTGCCTTTTGTCAAGCCACTGTGCATTATCTACAAGGTGCCACTACTTTTTCAAGTTGTTGCAAGTCAGTTGCCAATTTATCTAGACGCTATGGAGGCGTTGCACCCTTCAAGCTACTTTGAGTTAGTTGCCTTACTACCATACTGTCGTCTTTGGAGTCAGCGGGAAATGGATTTCTTCGTGTGAAGTCATAGGCTGCTTTAAGGACTGTTTTTTTTGTTTCAGTGATTGTATGTGGAAATTACATGTATGTTAGTTATCTGGTAATACTATCCAGTATTGTGAGTTAATTAATATAAGTGCTTGTGGCAAATGATTATATAAAGATATTTAATTGTCATTCACGGACTCAATTGTTGTGTGAATATGGTCCGTGGTTTCCTTGTGGTTGGTTCAGTGGCAGGAAGGCGGATGGAAAAGAAGCCATCCAGAGGGCTCATTATGTGAGTGTTCGGCTCCAGACAGGAAGGGCTTTATGTTTGGGGGGGGGGGGGGATCCATACTAGCAAATCCTCTGCAGGTCTGCCTTTGAACTTTTGGCCGCTAATGGGATGCAGGTTCAAAGTTGCTGCTAGGTGGCCACATGTTGATAAGCAAGATTTTGCCTGTGGAAGAGGGAAGTGGCTTTCTGCTGTCAGAGATCTATCAGTGTTGGTAAAGAGATATTCACAGATTTGCAACTGAGGTTTATGTCATTGCAGTTGATTATCTTAACAGGCCAATTTAATCAACATCCCCCGTGCAACAGCTCCTGTATCAGTGCTGTATTTGTTGCATTTGCTTTTTGGCTTCCCACTGTTATTTTACTCTGTTATACAGGCAAATGGTAACAAGGTTGGTCAGCTGCCCAGTCATCCCGTTGGCTCCACCACTGTGGTGCGGAACTATGTTAAACTCCTGTTTGAGAACCTCAGGAATAAATCGGTAAGAGCTGAATCAGATATCGAGACAAAAGTTGCCAAACTTCAGCCTCAGCCACAATGCTCCATGGTTGCATGGCTACATGTAAAGCTTTATTTGCTTGATGGGCAAAGGAGGCATATGGTTCAAAAACCTCTGTGTGTGTGTGTGTGGTATTGGGGAAGGAGGGCAGTGGCATATTGTGAAAAAGGATACTGAAGGGTGCTGGATAAATTGAAGTCTATATGTTAAAGGATTCATGATCTTTCATAATGCAATGTTTAAAATCCAGAAGTTTAGGCGAAAATGCATTTCTTTCACAGCCCAATATGTCACTAGTGGACAGATCATCAGCCCAAAATGAGTTTCTTCCTCTCAGCTACTTGGTCACCATATTGACAGAAGTGGATCATCAAGGTAACGATCTTCCTACAGTACTGGGACAGGAATTAGACCTTGCATAAGTGGCTGCAGCCAAAATGGCCTCGGTTTCTCCTGATCCTCTTCATTGGAACATGTTTTGGGCTCCAGTTGGATTGGAAGATTATTATGGTTCCAAAGTCAATCCTTACTCTTATCTATAGCATCTCCTAAGTGAGGCAGGATTCCTTAACACTACCTAGTGCCATAATCCTTATGGATGTACATTAAAGGTGGTTTATAAAATATAGTCAGTGTCTGGTCTGCTGCACATATTACAGATGAGGGCAGGTTAACCAGTGAAGGACTGCTTCCCTATGCTCTAGCTGCACATCCGTTGATTACATACGGCAGCTCCTGTACTAGTGGACACCTCCGTTGTTCTTGCTACATTGGGAAATAACTGTGGGACTGGCTTTATGCATATGATTGTCCCATCCGTATTCTAGTGATGGGACAGGAACAGTGCCTTAGAAAAGTGGCTGTTCTGCAACCAAAATCACCTCCATTATCTAACTGGATTGTCAGTGACAGCACAGCCAAAATCAAGAGCAACAACTTGGGGTCAACAACCATAGACATAGGGTGAGAGCAAGTATTTAGCTCAGATGCTTGGCTAATATCATTATCAGTGTTAAAAAGATAGTCACCTGTGCAAGCACCAGTCATTTCCGACTCTGGGGTAATGTTTTCACGGCAGACTTTTTACCGGGTAGTTTGCCATTGCCTTCCCCAGTCATCTACACTTTCCCCCCCAGCAAGCTGGGTACTCCTTTTACCGACCTCGGAAGGTAAAAGGAGGCTGAGTCAATCTTGAGCTGGCTATCTAAACCCAGCTTCTGCTGGGATCGAACTCAGGTCGTGAGCAGAGAGCTTGGACTGCAGTACTGCAGCTTTACCACTCTGTGCCACGGGGCTCTTATACTAACTATTAATATATGCCATTATTTTTCTCAGGACAGATGGCTTCTGTGGAACAAGGTACCATGAATGTGAGACTTGTTGAAGAGGTGGCCCTGAAGCACACTAGAACACTCTTGGGCCTTTAGCACTGCTGCTCAAAGATGAATTGGTTCCTTCAAGCAATACCTCAGCCTTGCCACACACAGCCACAGATGCAAATAAACAGCCTTGAGATGAATGAACTGCTGGTTGCAGGAACAGAGGTACAGAATTGGGAAGATCTTAGTTTAGGTAATATGGAAAACTCTGTTGTTTGAAGAAAACTTATAACCGTTTTTGTTTGCACTTTTAATGACTCGGGTGTGTTGCAGAAATTGAAACCCCTGTGGGGTACATACAGACCAGTGCCAAACCATAATCAGTTCTTCTGCTATAGTCTGCATTTTACAGCAGTTCGTGTATATAAGAAATTGAGAAATTAATAGTGTGTGTGTGTTAAAATGTTAATTTATTGGTGGCTGTTGTATAGTGATGTGTATAGAGAAGGTCCACTTAAGTAATTGTGTGAGAGTCCTGCATCATAAATGGAAAATGTCTTTGTAAAATGAGAGCAATTGTATAATTTTGGATGTAAATATTAATGTATTTTTGGTTTTGTAGCCAGATAGGGGTGTTCTAAGATGTCTCATTGTTTTGTAATTCAGCATAAATACTGCAAGGGAGCTTAATTATCTTTGGGAATGCTACTGGAACAATCTTCTTGTCTGGACTCCTTGTCTGGATTCTGGAACTTAAACTCTTCAATATCCTGTTAATAGCAGTCAATAAGAGAGAGGGTATGCATTTTTTTTTCAATGAATGGGATCTTAAAATGTTTAACTTCAACTGGATCTCACCCACTGTTTCTAGAATGCATCACTGTGAAGAGAAGTTGCTGTTTTAAAGCTATTCTGTGCCTTGCCTGCAGTTGCATTCGCAACCATGTTTATATAGTATGTGGCTTCCCTATTTGTTTCCTTAGCTGTGATCTGTGACAGCAATAGAAAAGATGTACACTGGCTTCCAGCGGGGATAATTTTTTGTTTTGTTCCCAACATGCTGGCATACCACTAAACTGATGTAATTGAAGCTAGAATAACTGCCGTACAAGTACTTGACTTGTAAACAGCACATTTAAAAAGAAATTAAGTCAAGGGCTGCTGTCCTCAGTTCTGCACCCTTGAGTCCTGTGCATCCAAATAAGACAGAAGCTCACATAAACAGTGCAGGGTTACAGTCACAATATATACCTCTTTCACTATAGCACTATAGCGAATAGAAAATTATATGGCAGATGGGTTTGATCTTAGTATTTCAAATTTAAATATTCTTCTGGAAAATGTCTTGCTTACCCCTTCTCCCCTCCTACAGCCCTCTTTGACTTCTGAAAAAGAGAGATTGGGAGCTGGGAGAGCTTTGTGGGCCAAATGGTATTGAGCATGAAGTACTGCAGTGAGGAGGTAGAACTGGGTGAAATTGCTACAACATTCCTTGTCCAGAGGCACAAGAAGCTGCTGGTTGGCAAGAGAGAGGGGAAGGGAATTCCCAATTCCTCCCCTTCACTGTAAACTCACATATCCCCCTCCCTAAGCACACTGTGGCATTTTGTTCACAAGGCTTCCCTGACCCTACCATCAGTTATTCTGCAATAACAAGGAGGAAGCCAGAAAGACTGGCATTTATCTGTTTCACAGGATTCCTCCCCCCGCCATGAATATTTTTGGTATTCATTTTCTAGAATTGGACACCTGTTTAAAGTTTTACATTTCTAGCTGCAGGAGCCCGTCTCTATTGCAGGACTTCCCTTACTCCTGCACTACAGCTATTCATTTTACTGGAGCACTCTTAAATGGAAGAAGTTTATTACTATGTAAATAAGAGCCACCACCTATTCATTCTTCAGAGAATTTCTCTTTATTTGTGTCATGAAAGTGAGTTCAGTATATCTGTTTGGAACAAAACGTGTAAACAATTTCTAATATAAAAATATGATATAAACCTGTTGGGCTATCATATAAACAGACTTTTCAAAATACTAAACAGTTTGGGCCATTGAATGCACAAAAGGAAAAGTGCAGGTGGATATTCATTAATATTGTGGTTTTAAATGTATTACTTTTTTGGCTGACATTTAATAAACATTTTTAAAAGCTGGTCGGAATTCCTTGTGCTTCAGATGTTCACAGGTTACAGTCCCCTAATCATGATGTCACATGATCGTTTCACTGGAGCTTTTGTAGTGCTGCTGAACCGAGAGTGCTGTTGGGGTTAGTACAACCTCATTAAAACCTGATGGTTCTGTTGCTGATATTACTAGAATATAGATTTGACCTTTTAAGATATTCTGTGGCTGGATGAAGGGCCAACGTCTTCAGATTTCAATTGGCTTTACAGTTGGCTTTCTTATGTATCTCAGATTTGAACTAGGCTCACTTGGTTTGAAAGGAGCCAATGCCCCATAGGGCCGTGGTAAGGGGAGCACATTTTCATCATCTGGAATGTAGGCATTGGGGCGTTGTTCAGCTGTGGTTTGCACGCTAGTTGGTAAGTTAAGTTTTTCCTCTTCTTCGAGATGCTGTAAAAACAATTCATAATTGGTTAAAGGCTGTCCATTTGGGAAGAATTCTTAGGAGTGCTCTGAGCTTCAATTGCACCAGAAGTGTGATTGGCCTGCAAAAATCACTATTGCATCAAATTATCCCAACCAGGTCCTAGTAGAGAAGTAGTGGAAGAGATGCTCTACTGCAGGGGTGTCAAACATGCATCTCGGGGGCCAAATCAGGCCCACAGAAGGCTCCTATCAGGCCCCAGAGGAACTGGCTGTCACCTGCTTCCTTTTCCCTTTCTCTTGCTTCCTTCTGCATCACAGCTTGCTTTGCCAGGCTTGCTGAATTGCACAGGAGCTACAGAGCAAAGCCTCTATTTTCTTCATTGTCTGAGGCGCCTTCCTTGGGGAGGAAGGTGGGAGCTTGCTTTGCCAGGCTCTCTCAATCAGACAGCAGAGCTACTGAGCCAAGCCTCGCTTCCTTCTATTGGCTGAAGCCCCAATAAGAATTAAATACATTTTCCCCCTTTTTGATAATACCTCTTGAAAATGTTAACTTAAGAATTCAGGGCTGGCAAGGAGGGTTGGAATCTCAGGGTGGATTCACAAGTGTATCCATATTGTTTAGTCCCTTGCTGCTCAAAGGAAAACTATTTCTGTTGAAGAGTATGTGCTGTGAAAGCTCAGTCTTTTAGTATTGGTTCACGAGTGTCACATACTGTGCCGAGTGTGTGCTTGTCATTCTTTGAGTGTCTCCCAAAGTTTTTGAGCTATCATGGTTTCCAAGAAAGATGCAAGTTGCATGTTCTCCTTGCATTTATTTCCCTGGGCACATCCTATAAGGCAGCAGTGCCCATGAGTCGGTGCCCTGGTGTCTGCCAGTGTTATTTCATGCTACTTTCTTCCCCAAAAGTAAACAGCCAACCCACTACAAGCAGCTCCAAAGTGACCAGGTGATGTCATCTTTGGGTCAGCAGGGAACACTTGTTTGGATACAACTGCCTTCATCATAAGAAGAGGGCTGGTACTTCCTAACATTTTGGGATTGGACCTAGCCCCACGGCAGCCATTTTAGTGTGGTATCCAGCGCCCAACACTTGTTTTTGAAATTCCAAAAATGTCCATAAGCTCAAAAAGATTGGGATGAGGTCTTTGTTTTGGGTCTGAGAAGTTCTTCCTGCAACCCAAAACTACCAAATAGAGACCCAGAGAATGTCTGTCAACCTGGTTCCGGCCACCCCTCCTAGAGTTCCATGTGACGGACAGCAGTTATCAAGCCTGCCAAAATCCACCCACCACCTTGCCTAAGCTGCATCCCCAGACAAACTCACCTGGGCTCTGGCTTCAGCGGCTGCCTTATATACGTCCTCGTCACGCAGCACCTTTAACCACTCCGTTTCTACTTCCTGTGGTGGTGGGAGACCTTTCTCCAGCCTGGAGCTGACAGACATTAAAAAGTGTTCTTTGTCCCTCATTTCTTGTTGCAGTTTAATGGCAACTGCTTGACTCATCGATAGCTCTGCAACAAGAGCCATCATCTTTCGCGTTGCAGCTTTTATTTTCTCCTGGAGTCTGTTCATCTGGAATAAATAGGATTAGCAACATGTCAGGGGGCAAGGATGTGTGTTTCCCCCTCATTCCCTCCCTCCTGCCATATAAAAGCAAAACAAGTCCATGCCAGCTGTTGCCTTTCAGTTCAGCACCCAACAGTGATCTAAACCTGGGATCCTTCCATACCAGGGGGGCATGGTGGTCAGGATGCGAATGTGATTCTGTGTTAAATCACCCTTCCAACAGGGATTTCAGACAGAAGACAGTAATTATTTTCTCTCCATTGTTAGCTGTGGTTTCCCTTTCATGCCTGATAGGCATTGAACCTCAGCAGCTGTATTTTTTTGTCACCATCAGGATTCTCTCCCAGTCTGTTTTTAAAAAATGTCTAGGAGCATTGTCAACAATACATAAGAATAATTCAAGCAATATGCTTTTTTGAAACCCTTTTTAAAAAAACAAACCCACATATTTGCACAGGCACCTCCCCACTCACTCTCGCAAAAGGCTCAGGTATGAGCAATTCTCTTCTGGGTTTTGTTTTTTAAAAAACCTTCAGAAGCATGAGCAATGATGCATAAAAAGGCTTTTAAAAACTTTTAAACACTGCACATTTGTAGTCACCTCCAGAGATCTCCTTCCTGTCTAAAAGGCTGACTGGGTGACTTTCTTCTGTCATACTAATTGCTGCAGCAGAACTGTTTCCCTTTCAGGCCCAATAAACTGCTTGTGCTGAAGGTTTAAATAAAACAATTTATTGTGAATGGTCCTTGTGCAAACAGAGGCCAAGTTCTTGAGTCAGAGGGCTGAAACATGGAAACTCCTTGGAATGAAGGCATCCCTGGAGTGAACGGTAGGATAACTGTGTGCAAATTATTTCCTATACTTTGCATTTATAAAGAGCTTTAATTATTTCATTAATTCATTTGTAACCTGCCTTTCTCCCCAGTGGGGGCCCAAAATGGCTTAAATAATTCTTATCCCCTCCATTTTATCCTCACAACAACCCTGTGAAGTAGGTTAAGCTGAGAAAGTATGACTGACCCCAGGTCACCCAGCCAAGTTCCATGGCAGGAACGGGGATTTGGACAGATGAGTCGTCCAGAAACAAATCCCACACACACCACACTGGCTCCCCAAGTACATGGGCAAGCTAATCAATAGAGAATTAAAATTCTTTCCACTAATTTAAGTATTGAAATATTTAGCTCATGAGTAGCACAGAACAAAAATACTAGGTATAATTCTCTTAAGTTAAAAAGCCCCTTGACTCTTTTTCTATACAGTTGAAAATAATTATTTGTATACTAATTGCCCTGTTCTACCTCTACTTGTGTATGCAAAGGTATTTACCCAAAATTGGTTGCATCATTTGGGGAGGGGTTGCCCATCTATATGCACAGTAAAGATGTGCATCCCATTGATGGCAGTGCCAAGCAAACAGGCCCCACCAGCTGCTGGATGTTTGTTCTTTATCGCCACAGTTCCTGACTGAACAAATGTTATGCTTGAAGAAAGATGCCTCCATCTATATCATTCTCCTTAGCTGGCTTGTGGGATGAAGTTCAATAGCAGCCATACCTTTTTTGCCAATAGCAATGTATCCTCCTGGCCATTTTCCACCTTGACTCTGATCTTCTCTGTTAACTGGGACACTTGTTCAAAAATAAAGTCCTTCTCAAGCAGTTTCTCTTCTTTCTGTGCTAGCTGGATTTCTAACTACAGTGAGAGCAAATTCATAAACACACAATGAGCAAGAACAAATTATGTCAAAAAATTTCCCTGAAGAAATTGTTAAGTGTAGGGAAATGTCATGGGGATTGCCTTGCCAGAACATCCGAAAAAGCTCCCAGGCAGAGTCCAGAAGCTGCAGCTGAATCTCTGCAGAGGCAACGGCTCATGCAAACGATGGCTGGCTGATTATTAGAGCTAATTACCTGAGTGATAACTGTACTTTGGCCTGCTTTGCTTGAACATCCAAAAAAGCTCCAGGCAGAGTCCAGAAGCTGCAGCTCTATCCCAGCAGAGGCGACAGCTTCTGCAAACCTTGGTGGTATGGTAATTAGAGGTGGGATCTTGATTATAAGAGTGGGTAGGGTGGATGTCCATTGCTTGGCCTGGACTACCGTGGGTTTGGTTGACTGTGTTTTTCTGGTTCACTAGACATCTGCTGCAGAGCTGGTTAGATCCTCCACCAGGTAGAGAAAGAAACCAGAGTAAGTTACAAGATGTACCTAGTGGCCAGGGAATCCTTGTAAGAAGAAGAGGTGGGAGGTATGCTGGTGGCCAGAGTTAGATATAGAAGGAGACTGAGATATGGACATGCTCAGTAACCTTCTAATCTTCCCATCCCAAGGAATGATAGTGTGTGTAGACCCAGAGTTCTTTGCCCTCCTCTTCAGGCTTGATATTCTGCAATGTCAGTTTAATTATGAATAAAACTGCCTCCCTTGAAGAACTTACTAGGAAAGGCAATTTTGATTTGGCATGCTTAACCAAGATCTGGGTGGACAAAGATGAAATATTGGCTCTCAGTCAGCTGACTCCCTCAGGATACTCTGCCCTGGTGCTAGGGATTCTGCTGCTCCCAGCAGACCCCTGCACTGTGCCCCCCCGCCCAAGCTCCTTTTCTTTTCTTTTTTGCGTGTGGCATGATGACACTAGTGACACCATCGTGCAGAGCAGCGTGGAAGCCTCCGAATAGCGCGGTGTTTTAGCGGCACCTGGCTGCTTTCAGGTTGAAAGTGGCTGAGCGGCGCCTTCCCTAGGCAGCCACCTACCCCACCTACTCCCATGTGCCAGCCCTGAGGATATTCAGTCCTTCATCAATCACAAACAGGACAGGATGTGGGTGGCAATTCTCATCCAATATTCTTTTTCCTTTGAGCAACTTCCTGCAACAAACGTTGCTGACATTGAATGTGTAGGCCAGGCATGGGGTGCTAGCCAGGGAGAAGGTAGAAATCTTGCTGTCTTACCTCCTGAGGTTGGCTGAGACAGTGGCAGAGTGGGCCTTGCAATTCCCCAAATGGATTGTTTTGGGGAACTTCAGTATCCTTGTCTGGTGCCTTCTTTGGCTTTATGACTGTCATGGCATTATTAGGACTCTCCCAGGTTGTATTGGCCCCCACACACTGAGCAGACCACACGCTGAATCTGATATTTTGGGCAGGAATTGATCTGGATTCAGCGGTACCTTTGCAAACTGGTGTCATGGATGGATCAATACCTTGTGAAGGTCAGTTTGCGATTTGCCTCTCCACTCTGCAGGGGTGGCAAGCTTATTTATGCTCACCTGTGGAGTCTCATTAATCCAATCGGATTCCAGAAAGCTGTTATTTCTGATCGGTCTGAGGCGATTCCGGGCTCTCCCGCCCCCAAAGATCACCAGCATTGAATGTGTCGGTATGGTGTGTGATGCTGGAGAGAGTTTGGCAATTTGGCTGGTGTACTGGCCGCCCAATGCACCGGCTAGTGCCTTACTGTCCCTTGTGGAGGCCGTAGCAGGCTGGGCACTGGAACACCCAAGGCTTCTGGTCTTGGGTGATTTCAACATCCATGCTGATGACGCGAGCTCCACATAGGTGATGGACCTAGTGTCATCCATGGCGGCACTGGGACTCTCTCAATATGTAACAGCTCCCACCCACCAGGCTGGACACATGCTAGATTTGGTCTTTGCAGAGGGGGTGGCAATGGACCATATTACTGCTGACACAGTGCCTTGGTCGGACCACTATGCTCTGAAGGCCCACATGAATGTTCCACGCCAACCCTGTTTGGGCGGCAAGTGCATTCTAGCTTGCCCGTGGAGCCAAATAGACCCTATGCAGCTTCAGATGGCTATACAGGATCCTTGGCCTCTTGGTGATTCTCTAGATGAGCTGGTGGAGACCTGGCAAAACAGGCTCTCCACAGACATCAATGAGATCACTCCCAGGTGCCATCTATGCCTTCATTCAAAGCTGGTGTTGTGGTATAACCCGGAGCTATGGCTGATGAAACAGAGGCTCAGACGGCTAGAAAGTCAGTGGCAGCATGCCCACAACAAAGCGACAAGAACATCTTATAGATCATTTATGAGAACCTAAGAGATGGCAGTCATGGATGCTAAGAAAGTTTATCTTATGGCCATGATTGTATCTGCAAACTCACACCCAGCACAATTGTTTAGAAAAATTTGGTCTTTAACTACCATATCGCAGGGTAAAACAAATGCTAGGGAATTGGATATAGGCTGCGAGGCTTTTGTGAACTTTTTCACAGATAAGGTCTTGTTGTTCTGCCGTGACCTCCCTACCAGAGTTGAAGCAGTAAATGAACTCAAGGCTCAGTCTACGTCTTCTAGTCAGATTTTGGATTATTTCACTCCACTCAGCCTGGGGGAAGTTGACAGAACACTCTCCTCTCTATGTTCAACCACATGTAGTCTGGACCCATGCTGATCCTGGCTAATAAAAGCTGGCCGGGGAGAATTACGGGCTCCTTTGAGGGAAATTGTTAACAGGTCCCTATCTGAAGGGACCTTTCCTCAGCCTCTAAAGGAGGCAGTGGCCCGCCCTCTCCTAAAGAAACCATCATTGGACCTGGCCATATTGGCAAATTATTGGCCGGTGTCACACTTGCCTTTTCTGGGCAAGATTATTGAGAGGGCAGTAGCAATGCAGTTACAGAGCTTTCTGTGCTTAACCCTTTTCAATACAGGTTTCATCTGGGTCATGGGATGGAGACGATTCTGGTCACCTTCACAGATGACCTCCAGAGGCATCTGGGTAGAGGTGGTTTGGTGGTACTGTTGCTCTTAGACCTGTTGGCCGAATTCAACATGGTTGACCATCAGTTACTGACCCACCGCCTTGCTGACGCTGGGATACAGGGGTTGGCCTTACAGTGGCTCTCCTCCTTTCTCCAGGGCCGGGGACAAAGGATGGCAATAGGGAAGGAGCTATCCCATTGGCACCCACTTGTTTGTGGTGTGCCACAAGGGGCGGTTCTCGCCCTGATGTTGTTTAACATCTACATGCACCCCTTGCCCAGATTGCTCAGAGATTTGGGCTGGGATGTCATCAGTATGCAGATGACACACAGCTCTATCTGTTGATGGGTGGTTGGTCCAACTCCTCCCTGGAAAATCTGACCATGGCATTACAAGCTGTGGCAAGGTGGCTCAGGTTGAGTAGACTGAAATTGAATCCAACGAAGGTGGAGGTCCTGTATTTAAGTCATGGCAGACGGAGGTCCTGTCTAAGTCTGGGGGCAGAGATCTCTACTGACCTTTGATGGAGCACCACTTATGTTGGCACCTAAGGTTAAAAGTTTAGGGGTGCTCCTCAAATCCTCTTTAACAAAAGAGGCTCAGGTGGCAGCTACTGCCAAAAAAGCCTTATCTTCGACTGATAAGGCAGTTGGTTCGCTACTTTGAATGCAATGACTTGGCGACAGTGATTCATGCCACGGTCACGTTGAGATTGGATTACTGTAATGCCCTCTACATGGGGCTGCCCTTGTCTCAAACCCAGAAGCTTCAACGAGTGCAGAATGCTGCAGCCAAGATGTTAATGGGCCTTCCCTTGCGAGAGCACATTCAACCTGTGCTGAAAGCTCTGCACTGATTGCCCATCGCGTATCAGGTTTGTTTCAAGGTGCTGGTTCTTACCTTTAAAGCCCTATATGGTCAGGGACCTCCATACCTTCCCCACATGTTCCCCGGAGAGCACTTCAGTCAGGGTCACAAAATCTACTCTCAATCCCTGGCCTTAAAGAGGCCAGGCTCATGACAACTAGAGCCAGGGCCTTTTCTGTTGCAGCCCCAAGCTGGTGGAACGAGCTCCCCAAGGAGGTGTGGGCCCTGCGAGAGCTCACACATTTCCGCAGGGCCTGCAAGACAGAGCTATTCCACCAGGCATTTGGAAATTAAGATCATAGGCTGCAACTGACTCCAAAACAACTGGGCCACTTTTGCTAGAAAACACAGGGGAGGAGTTTGTTGGAGGTTCAAGTTTTCCCCCAGTTCTTGCCCATCTCTAGTTTGTGTCACTTTGGCACTATAATGAATGTACTTTTTGAACAAGCCCTTATGAGCCATGATCCCATGAAGGGGCCAAGGCAAGCAGCCTGGTGTCAGCTACAGAAATCGCAGATAAGATTTGGTCAATTAGACAATAAAGAAAAACACTAGACCAGAGGTGACCAAACTTGCTTAACATAAGAGCCACATAGAATAAACATCAGATGCTTGAGAGCCACAAGACATGAACACATATTACACACGTCTTCACTAATGCTTTCTTTGCACAGAAAGATTTAAGTACATATGTATACAACACAGCCATGCTAGAAGGAGACTTTTAAAAAGAAAAACTGGGAAAAACAGTCCCTATAAGACCAGCATAGGAAAAGGTTACAGAATTATTTTTTGGCACTCGTCAAGAGTTACTTCATTTTGTTCCTCTTGCCATATGTATGCTTGTGCTTGCTATGCTGGCTGATTGCTTTGAAGCATCCCCGCTGCTTATCTAGAGGGAGGGTGGCATGTCTGGGAACTCGAATGTTACCATGCAACCAAGGTCAAGGGAGTTGGTGGAGATGTGGCTGAGGGGGTAGATAACAGACACCTGGGGTGATGATAGTAGGAGGGAACCCGCATAAAATCCCCGCTACCATGGCACGCTTGGCTTGAATTGTAATGGTCAAGGCAAGGGATTATAAGAGTGGGGAACTGGTGGGAGAGCCAGTTCCGACAACGCCTGTACCTGCCTATGATGCTGGAATAAAGATCTTGAACTTTACTTGTCTGTTCCTTGCCTCTGGGTCTGACACTCATGAGAGAAGGAAACGCACATGTACCATATAAACCACCATTTGCATTATTATACGTCTCTTTTTGCCTGGATACTGAGGCTAGGAAACACAGCTCCTACAAGAGCTATGAAACTAAGAAGGAATCCTGCACTGTCCTCTTTAATTCCATCCCTCCTTCCAGTGGCTCTCTCAGCTCTTGTGCTCTCTTTCCCTGCTCTAAGTCTCCAAGCAACCTCTGTGGTGGAAGAGAAGAGCTTGCAAGCTGCTTATTTCCCCCCTCCTTCCCCGCTTCACACAGAGCAGAAACAATTGCCTACCTATGGGTCAGTACGCAGATGCTGACTGAGATCTTGATACTAAGCATGCTTATTTGAGAATAAGCCTGCATTAAGATCTTCCTTGATCTCTGGGAACTGCACAATATGTCTGAAAGAGCCACATGGGGCTCCTGGGCCACAGTTTGGCTACCTCTGCACTAAACAAAGAAAGCATGCTGTAACATGACTGATCTTGACAGCAGTGAAAAAAGAACTGAAGGAAGGGGGCACAGCCACATTGGAGCATGTGACTGTTTAGGTGGGAATGTCTTGCGTGGCTATGACATACAGCACTTCCTAATGCTTCCTAGCTGTAAAAACCAATGATGCACAGAAAACCAATGATGAACTGGCATTGTCCATCTCTGTCTCACCCCCACTTCCTCTGTAGCATGTTCGGTTATAACTTAAGCCCAGGTTCTGATGTCATCAACTATTTCTCCTTCCTCCAATCCCTGTTAGGGCTACATAACATGATGACATTGGGACAGAGAAATGTGCCCATTTTAAATAATGTTTCTTTTACACTGAGAAGATATATTTGAGTTAACAGGGGAAATTCCAATAGAATGCTCGCAGATTTGTTGGGGGATACCCATTGCTTGCCTGCTATCCTGCTTCTGGACCCCTCCCATGTTCCACATCTCTCTTCAAAAATCTTCTTGTCCTTTACTTCACTCATACTCCTTCCTTTTCTACTGTGTCCTTTTTCACCTTCCTTCCATCCCCATTTCTTATCCTTCACCTCTGCTCCACATCACTTCTCTAGTGAGCTTCAAGGTATACTAAAACGTAAGAATGGAAAGTTTGTGGTGGTGGATGTCAGTTTAGAGAGCAAACTCCGGTTGATTCTTGTGAAATCTGGGCAGGAACTGCAGCTTAAGTAGTAACAGCTGCTCAAGCTTGCAGCTTGGTTCTGCTTGTCTATGTTGGGGGGATGGGGTTTGTTTGAAACTACTTTGCCATGACAACTGCTATGCCCCCAGAGGCGAGAAAGGGAGTTCACGATGATAAATTAAAACAAATATGAGAAGAACCAGAAGAGACAACTGGAAGATTATACCCCCCATGCTAGTCTCAAGCAGGGAAGCCCACCCCCTCTACTAGCACCTACTACATCCAACATGAATACATAAAGTTCACTGTACACAGCATTACAGACTCCTCAGTATTGACTTCAACACAATTGCCCTCTTACAGCCCCCAGTCCCACTAAGGCTTACAAATACTAACTAAGATGGGGAGTTGTGTTTGTCTGTAGCAGTCAAAAAAAGGAGTCCCGTAGCCCCTTCAAGACAAACCAAACGGGTTCACCTTTGAGGTGCTCCTGGCTTCTTACTCTTTTCTACAAGGACAAGTCACCCACTACAACTTATTTCAACTAAAAAGATATTGGTAAGTGTTGGGTGATTACACTACCACCTGAAAAGTTTCTTGATCCCTTCCAAAATGTTTCATTCCCCTTCCCAACATTTGGGAAAACCCAGCTACAGCCTCTCCCCAGGAGGTAAGCTTAATTATATTTGAAAGGTGCCAACCCAAGGAGAACTAAAAATATTAAAAGGACTCCCTACCACTAAAGCCATTTTGCAGTGATATCCACTGCCCTTTTTCAATTTCCTCAACATGCCTGTAGGCTCAATATGCTTGAGGACCCCCAAGCTAAATGTACAACACAGCCATTTATGAGGGTAATCTGGAAGCAGGAATGATATTACCTCATCTATCCTTTTGAAAAGCTCTGGCAGACTGGGGTCTTTCCCAGGCAGTGCTCTTGTTCTGTTGTGACTTTTGGTGTCTGTAAACAGTTTCTCCAGACTTTTAATTTTGTCCTTGCATTGAGAAAACTATCAAAACAGGAGTGAAGAATAGATCATGAACAATCAACCTGTGAAGTTAGCAAACATTTTTTTTTCCCTTCTCTAGTTGAAGAAAACTAACTTATATTTAACATTATTAACCAAAATTTCCTTTTCCTGCCCTGTGTAACTGGGCATATTATCACTGGTCTCGCTCTCCCAGAGCCCTGTCAGGCAGAAATTCTAAGAAAAGCTGACAGTTGACCATATGACTAAGTTAAACATTCATTTCTGACAATACGTATATTCTGTGACATTTGTTACAAGCAATTCTGTAGAAATACACATTGCTGATCCAAAATGTAAAATCAGAATGTGATTCATTTCCTGTTCTCCTTCTTATAGAACTGCATACTCTAGGCCTTCCTGTCTTCAGAAATTGCAGGTTAAGAAAAGTTTTAAGCCCCACTCAAAATCAGCATTTTTAAAAGGAGGTATTTGCTTTGAGAAATATGTTTATTCCAATTATCAACGTAGTACATTTTTAGCCTCAGAGTGGCATACATATTTCTGTCATACCCATTTGATCTTTACAAGAACTCTGTGAGGTAGTTAGGCTGAGAGTGTGACTGGCTGAAGGTCACCAAGCCAGTTTCGTGGCAAGGGCGTGGTGGTGGATTTGAACCTGGATCTCTAACAGTTTAACCATTATATCAGCTGGCTTTCACAGATTACATTTTGCTTTAATACTTGTGATAGATTGAAAAAATATATTAAATTAATAAATTCCAAGACTTTGATAGTGCAGTTTCAAGAAAAGGAGAAATGTTTATCGTAATAAAGATGAACAAAACCAACCTAGCCACAGGGAGCTGCAAAAGGAAAATAATGAAAACGTAACAAGAAAGAGCCAAACCACATACTTCACAAGAAACAGGATGCGGTTACCATTCCAATGAGAGCTCAACACTCTACCAAATGAAAACACAATCCCCAAGAAGTTCCCCACAAATGCAACTAAAATGGATAAGTTTTATTTATTTTTAAAAATGGTATGGCATTACTCCAGACCTCTGCTTGAGGCAGCTCCCAACAACAAAACAAAAACAAGAAGGCTATAAAAACAAAACAAATCATACCAATAAATACTTCAATAAAACAATCTAAGTCAATATTTAAAAAAATCCAATAAAAGCAAGCCAAGGCATTGAAAAACACATAAAACAGTCTAAATTGATTCTGATAAAATAATCATCAAGCTAAGACTAGAGTATAAAATAGCAGGAAAAATAACCCAAAAATCCAAAACATAAAAAGCCATAACAATGTGGATATTCTATTATTACAGCCTGGAGGTCAGAGGACACTAGTTTGCAGCAACAGCATGAAAGTTCAATTTATTAAAACGGAATTTTCTGTCACATAATTAATGATTGAGTAAGAGCCAGTTTGGTGCAGTGGTTAAGTGCACAAACTGTTAACTAGGAGAACTGGGTTTGATTCTCCACTTCTCCACATGAACCTGCTGATGTAACCTTGAGTCAGTCACAAGTTCTCGCAGAGCTGTTCCTCTCTAGAGCAGTTTCTGTTAGAGCTCTCTCAGTTCCACCTCACAGGGTGTCTGTTGTAGGGAGGGGAAGGGAAAGGAGATTGTAAGCCACTCTGAGACTCCTTTGGGCAGTGAAGGGTGGGGTATAAATCCAATCTCTTCTCTTCTTCTAAGATACGGCACTTTAAAACACAGCATTATACAGAGTATGCAACATGTATGGTTTGAATGTCAGATGAGGTTCAAATCCCCCATCAGCCATAAAGCTCACTTGGTGATGCTGCGCCACACACAGAGAGAAATGTACAGGAAAAAGAAAATGAATATTGATCAATTTATACATAAGTAAATATGACTTACCACTAAGGAAACAGGGTTGAACTTACCTGTTCATCAAGTGATCTTCTGTGCAGTCCCACATGAGGACTGTGATTTTACAGGCCAGCCATGGAGAAGAGCTAGCAAACTTCTTTGTAAAGAATTTTCCAGACTCCCATGAGGGCTAGGTCTCCTTCCACTCACAGATTTTTTTCACACACAAAAGTCACATGATATGGGAGGGGCCAGCATTCAACCCTCAGTTTCCTCAAGCTGCCATGAAGTAGAGACCAAGCAAGGCAGACGACAGGGAAGGAGGGAAGGATGTGTGTCTGCAAAAGGCAGTACATTGTATTCTATGGTATGTTCCATGTATTGAAAAAATCTCAAATATTTTCTGTATTTTGCAATCAGTAACCATGTTTTATTATTGAAGTGCTTGAAGTGATTTTACTTTAGGCATCATAATATGTGGACAACTGGTTCAAGAACATTAGTCCAACAGCTAGTCATGGGACTAAAGTACTCTTAGGGCCAAATGTTTGTTTCTAGCTTTGCCTGTGGGATTGGGACTGCTGTTGATATTGCTGCTGTCTTACACTCTGGAAGTGGTGATAAGGGGGGGTCTATAGTCGTGGTAGCGAGGAAATCTATAAGAGCTAAAATTATTACCAGATGTAGGCCAGTAACTTTGTTTAGGTGGTTGTTGAGATGTGGAACCTGAGATGCCCAGTGTCTTGGCCTGTAGTTTGTACTGTCTCAATTTCCCTGGTACCTCATCAGTCAGGTCACTAACAGCACAATCCAGAGAGGGGGGTCAGAAAGTCTTTTGGGAGCAGACGAGCCACTATGTGGGCGCAGGAAGGGTTTGCACCGATGTATAACTGGTGCTGCCACAGTGGAGGGGAGTTACATGGACGGGGGGCCGCCCAAGGGCAGCAGCGCCTGCGGGCTATGTCCGAGTGTGGGCGGACGTGAGGCAGACTGTGGCATTCAGGTGAAGGAGGGGGTGGAGTTGGGGGTGCAGCCAGCCTTAGGCGGCTTCCTGAGCAGTTTGACCCATGATACGCCCCCACCCGAGAGGTGCAATGTTAAGCTGGCAAAAATAGCGGTGTGTTCCATAGGCACTCATTGAAACCAAAAACAAAGGTCGCCTCCACCGCTGCGGAAGCTTGCAAACCCCTTAGGGAGCGGCGTGATTGCCTCACCAATCCCCTCGCGCCTCGGGCTGACGAGCCCCCTCCTCAGAACCAATCGTGGTCTCCCCCTTCCTAGAAATACTTCCACTCTGGCCTTGCACAACTCAGTTGTTAGGGAGAGAAGCGTGTGGCGGGAAGCTCTGAGTTGGTGACAGGCAGGCACACTGGTGATGGGTTTTGCACCGCACGGTTGCTTTGACAGTATCTTTGACTTGCGAGGGGGAGAGAGAGGTCTCTCTGTCAAGTCTGCTTCAACTCTGGTCAAGTCTGTCTTCCATCTCTGGTTCAGGGGGAAGCATTCTGGGTAAAAGCCACACTGTATACCAATGCTGCTAGCTTGAGCTCTCCTTTCCCCCCTCCCTTCCTTTGTTATGTAGTTTTGCTTTGAAATGGGAATATGTGAAAGAGATTATGTGTCAGAACTTGTATCTTTAATGCTGGTTCCCTATAATGTGACCAATGCTGTAATGTATTCTTACTGTGGCTTAAAGCTGCTTTGTTACTGAACCAAACTGACTCCATGTTGTAACCCTTGCTTGACCCACAGTGCTTGGATAGTAATTAACCTTGCCCCACTGGTATCCAAAATATTTGGGGCTGTAGAGTGAGTTACGTTATGTCTCTGCACATTCTCACACTGGGACCCTTTGAAGCCGAGCAGCATGGCCTTCGGAGTAGGGAGGCATCCTCTCTACTGATAGTGATGGTGAGAAGACAGATGTGCCTGTAACGGTGTGAATTGTGGCTTTGTGAGATGTTTGCTTTACGTGTATAAAATTGTGCTGGTGCTGGCTCTCGCCATCACTGTTATCTTGCCTTTTCCAGTGCTTAGTTCTCTTCAATAAAATCCTAACTTTGTAACCAAGTATGGGATCCGTTTGAAGTTCCTAAGTTCTGACATTATAACAGTGATCCCATTGTTCGTGGCTTATCTGTACTGGAGGCTTGGCCCGATGGCGGCAAAAGTACCAGACGACGGAGAGCCCACCACTCCAATAGAGGACCCGCCGCTCGACCCAAATGTGACGGGGGTTCGGCGCAAAATTAAGGTCCCGGCGCCTTTCTCGGTCGACGCCGCGTTCCCAGCCCCGCGAACCTGGAGCCCGCGGAAGTCCACGGCAGCAATCGACGCCGCGGAGCAGCGGTACCGAAGCATGCTGGGCGAAGGGGGAGCCGGAGACGGCGACGGCGACCAAGAGGAGGGCCCGGAGCTCCGAGGGGGAGACGACCAGATCCGGACCCTCCGCAACGACT
Source organism: Heteronotia binoei (assembly GCF_032191835.1). NCBI lineage: Eukaryota > Metazoa > Chordata > Lepidosauria > Squamata > Gekkonidae > Heteronotia > Heteronotia binoei. The sequence goes on from NC_083230.1 coordinate 5,288,622, forward strand.
TATTCGACTGGGTGCGGGAGATACACGACGACGTGCATCGATCCCGCGTGACGATGGCCGAGGAGTTGCAGCAGAACCTGGGCGCGATCTACGACCAGCTCCGCACTTTGCAAACTGCGGTCCTGGGAGTCCCGATTGGAGGGCTACCGCTGGGGCAACCGCCCGTAGCCCCGCCGGCTCCGCCGGCCCCAGCTCCGCAAGCTCCGGCCGCCCCGGCCCCGCCAGCTCCGGCCGCCCCGGCCCCGCCGGCTCCGGCCGCCCCGGCGCCGCCGGCTCCACCTGCCCCGGCACCACCAGCCCCGCTGGCCCCGGCTGCCCCGGCGCTGCCGGCCCTGCCCGCTCCGGGGGCCCCGGCGCCACCCGCCCCGATCCTGCCGGCTCTACCGGGCCCAGCGCCGCCGCCGGGGGCGCCGCGAGCCCCGGGGGGGGCCGAGGGTCGAGGAAGGGAATTGAAGATTACTTTCGATGGGAATCCGGAGGACGTGGAGTATTTTACCATACAGTGCGACACGTTCTTCACCCACTGGGGTGCGGATTACCCGACCGAAGCCAGCCGAGTGTACCACATCGCGTCCCGACTGAGAGGTGCGGCCCGCAAGTGGTACGTCGGGCTTTTTATGGGGAGAAAGCCCGAACTAGCTACGGTGGCGGGGTTCCTGCACGCGATGCTCCGCCAGTATGGCGATCCCCTACGGGAGGAGAAGGCTGTCGCCGCCCTTCAGCGCATAGAGCAAGGCAACCGCTCCACTCGCGAGTATGCCACCGAGTTCCTGGGGTACTGCGCGGCAGCGAGGGGATGGAACGAGGTCATGAAATATACCGCGTTCATCAATGGTCTGAACCCGAACATCCTCGACCGCTGCTACAGTCAAGGGAGACCCGACACGTTGGTCGGATGGATCCAACTGGCCGGAGAAGTGGAGACCAACCTCCAACATGTGGGGATGCGACGGCAGCAGCTGGCGAAGAAGGCGGCGAAGCTCACGCCGACTAAATCCGAAGGGAGGAAGGCCCCGGCGACCTCCACCCCGTCTCCTGCTCGCAAGTGCTTCAAATGCGGAGACCCAAATCATCTCGCTGCCAACTGCCTAGTGAAAGCGGGTTCCACCCCACCCACGGCGAAGACAACTACCCCGGGGCCGAAAAAGAAAAAGAGCGGTCGCTCGAAGGAGCCCAGCCGGGGCTCTGTCGCCACTTCCTTGGCGACTGAGGAGGATTTTACCACCGATTTGGCTACAGTGGAAGAATCGACCGAAGAATCGGACGACACCGAGTCGGCGGGAAACGACAGCGACCTGCTTTAATGGGTGCCGCAAAGCAGGTCCAACAACAGCCGGCACTCCTCACGGTGAGAGCCACAGGGGGTTTACTATTTATGGCCGTTACCCTCCTCAACCCTAACCTAAAGAGATTCATGCACGCCCGAGCGCTGATCGACTCCGGGTGTAACAGGGACCTGATTACCCCCCGCCTAGTTGAGGCGTTGGGATTAGCCACCTCCCCCCTACCACAACCGATGCAGTTCCAGCAGATGGACGGGGGGCCCATGAGAGGGGAACCATGTACTTTAGAGACTCAGGCAGTCCCGGTGGGAACCGAGGAGCATTGGGGGATTGAGACTTTCGTAATTGCCCCCTCTTGCTCTTTTGACGTGGTGGTAGGCTCGTCTTGGCTCGCCCGCCACCAACCAGACATAAGGTGGGAGGAACAGATCGTCCGGTTCCCGGATTGGAGGTGTGAGCATCACCACTGGCGCCCCGAATGGGGGCCGCACGCTCCCCTCCAAAACATGCGGGCTTGCCTCACTCTCGAGGAAGTCGCCTCAATCCCCAAGGAATACCAGGATCTAAGATTAGCTTTTAGCGAGAAGGAAGCGGACGAGCTACCGCCCCACCGCCCTACGGACTGTGCCATTGAGCTGATCCCAGGGCAACAGCTTCCCAAGGCGAAACTGTACTCCATGGGTTGGGCGGAGAAAGCTGAACTCCGAAAGTTTTTGGACAAGAATCTAAAGCGCGGCTTCATACGGCCGGCCACTGCCCCCCATGCCGCCCCCGTCCTCTTCCGAAAGAAAAAGGACGGGTCTCTTAGGCTTTGCACAGATTTTCGTGCTATAAACGGGATTTCCATGTCCAACGCCTACCCGATCCCGTTGATAAAGGATTTGTTGAACACCGTAGCAAAGGGAAAAGTATTTACAAAGCTTGATCTCCAAGACGCGTACTTCCGCGTCCGCATCAAAGAGGGGGACGAGTGGAAGACAGCGTTCAACACCCCCCTGGGACAGTTTGAGTACCTAGTCATGCCCTTCGGACTGCAAGGAGCCCCTGGTGTATTCATGAACTTTATCAATGAAGTGCTACGGGAATTCCTGTTTAAGGGGGTGGTGGTGTACCTTGATGACATCATTATCTATTCACAAGATCTAAAGTCTCATGTGCCCCTGGTCCGAAAAGTGTTACGCACCCTTTGCAAACACAAACTGTATGCCAAATTGTCAAAATGCGAGTTCCACAAGACCGAATTGGACTATTTGGGTTTCCGGGTGTCGGGGGAGGGATTGGCCATGGACCCCGCAAAGGTCCAAGCGGTACTAGACTGGGAGCCCCCTCGAACCCGCAAACAACTACAAAGTTTTATCGGGTTCGCTAACTTTTACCGCGACTTCATTAAGGGGTTTGCCACAGTCATGCTCCCCCTCACGGAACTCCTTAAAACCAAAGGGAAGGGTTACGAGGCGAAAAAGCCAGGCGCACGCCTAACGTGGACGCCTGAATGCCAAAAAGCTTTCACTGAATTGAAACGCCTCTTCACCTCCGAACCCGTGTTGGCTCATCCCGATGAACTGAAACCCTTTGTGGTCCAATGCGACGCCTCCGACGCCGCTGTGGGAGCCATATTGATGCAGAGAGGGGAAAATGGGGTGCTCCGTCCATGTGCCTATATCTCAAGGAAATTTTCCAACGAACAAAGAAATTGGTCGGTCTGGGACAAGGAGGCGTTTGCAGTCATGTTTGCCCTAAAAACCTGGCGCTCCTGGCTTGAGGGAGCGAGAGTGCCCTTTGAAATCTGGACCGATCATAAAAACCTTGAAGCCCTCACCGGGCGTCGCAAAATGACTGCAAAACAAATCCGGTGGGCAGGTTTCTTTGCTAAATTTGACTTTGTGCTAAAACACATCCCGGGCTCAAAGAACTTTCTAGCAGACGCCCTCTCTCGCATGCCACAACACGACAGTCTCCGGGAGGAGGTAGTGGACTCATTAATTTCCCCCTCAGCCATCTCAGGGGGGGTCACTACCCGCTCCGGCAGGCAGACCAGCCCTCCGGATTCAGATCTGCTGCCTCGATTCCTTTCAGAATATAACCAGGAGGCCGACCGCCCCCCTAACTTGGTTAAAGCCGAAAACGGGCTCTGGCTGCACAATGAAAAAATCTATGTGCCCACTCCCCTCAGAAAAGATGTCTTGGAGCGCTGCCACTCGAGTCGCCTGGCCGGCCACTTTGGCTATGTCAAAACCCTCAACTTACTCACCCGCCAGTTCTGGTGGCCAAAAATTAAAAAAGATGTGTCAGAGTTTGTACTTTCATGTCCCACCTGCCTCATGGCGAAACGAAGGGGGGGTAAACCCCCGGGCCACCTGGTTCCCCTTTCTACAGCCACCCGACCGTGGTCGGTAGTCTCCATGGATTTCATTGTCGAACTCCCACCTTCACAGGGCAAAACAGTCATCCTGGTCGTAGTCGACACATTTTCAAAGCAAGCCCACTTCATCCCGTGCAAAAAACTACCCACGGCCAAAAAACTTGCCCAGCTCTTTTTCACCCACATTGTCCGCCTACACTCGTTCCCAGACAAGGTCATTAGCGACCGCGGAACGCAGTTCGTTGCCAACTTCTGGCGGGAGTTCTGCAAACTCGCTGGCATCGAGCAGGGTCTGAGCTCTGCCTACCACCCCCAGTCGGACGGACAGACGGAGAGGGTTAATGGTCTTCTGGAACAGTACCTCCGCTGCTTCATTAATTTCCAACAGTCCAACTGGGTAGATCTCCTCCCCTTTGCAGAATATGGCTACAACAATAGCCTCCATAGCTCCACCAAAACCTCCCCTTTTCAAATCATCAATGGTTACGAGGGCAAGCCGTTTCCCACTCTCGCCCTCCCCGCCAGCCCGGCCGAACCCACATCCTGTCAACAATGGTGGGAGGGCCCCCGTGAAGGCTGGAAGGGTATTCAGGAAAACCTGGAGGAAGCGAAAAAAGCCTACAAAAAGCAGTTTGACAAAAAGCACTCCCCAGAGTGGGACCTGAAGGTGGGGGATACAGTTTTCCTGTCCACAAAAAACCTTCCCCTTCCCCAGCCCTGTCGCAAACTCGCACTGAAGTTTCTTGGGCCTTTCAAAATAAAAAGGGTAATAAACAAAGTGACTGTGGAACTAGAGCTGCCCAAATCTCTAAGTAAGATCCATCCTGTTTTTCATTGCAGCTTACTTCGGAAAGACCCTGGTGCTACGTCCTTCCATCCCAGGGCCCCACCGCCCCCTCCGACGACAGTGAGGGGTCAGAGTCACCATGAGGTCCAGGAGATCCTGGACTCCAAAGTCAAAAGGGGGAAACTGTATTATTTGATCAGGTGGAAACACTTCCCCCCGAGCTGTGACGAGTGGGTCGAATCGCAGAACGTAGCCGCTCCGCAACTGCTGAAAAAGTTTCACCTACTGTACCCGCACAAGCCCAAAGCTGGCCCCGCGGGAGGGGGCGCTTAGGGGGGGCAGTATGTCAGAACTTGTATCTTTAATGCTGGTTCCCTATAATGTGACCAATGCTGTAATGTATTCTTACTGTGGCTTAAAGCTGCTTTGTTACTGAACCAAACTGACTCCATGTTGTAACCCTTGCTTGACCCACAGTGCTTGGATAGTAATTAACCTTGCCCCACTGGTATCCAAAATATTTGGGGCTGTAGAGTGAGTTATGTTATGTCTCTGCACATTCTCACACTGGGACCCTTTGAAGCCGAGCAGCATGGCCTTCGGAGTAGGGAGGCATCCTCTCTACTGATAGTGATGGTGAGAAGACAGATGTGCCTGTAACGGTGTGAATTGTGGCTTTGTGAGATGTTTGCTTTACGTGTATAAAATTGTGCTGGTGCTGGCTCTCGCCATCACTGTTATCTTGCCTTTTCCAGTGCTTAGTTCTCTTCAATAAAATCCTAACTTTGTAACCAAGTATGGGATCCGTTTGAAGTTCCTAAGTTCTGACATTATGGTGCCTTCTCAGGCTGGGCACCGGGGGAGGTTTCTCGCCCAAGGCCAACAGGCCTGAGAACGAATTTGTAACATCAATGTGTGAATGTGCCCTGCATAGTACCCCCTCCCTAAAGAATCCCTTTGAAGTATACCTTATATGATTACACTTTACTGTATGGTCTTCAGTCTTTCAATCTCTCCGAGTAGTCGAGAACAATGATATCAATAAACTAGAAACTTTTTATCAAGAAGGTCTCGTTATTGAATCAGCCGACTTGACACTCTCCCCTGGGGCTAACTGCTCTTGTTTCCAGATCTCCACAGGCTCTGCATACGAGGATTGTCGCCCATGGCTGGGTAAGTTCCATTGTCTTGCCCCCCCAGCCTCCCCCCCTCCCCTCGCTCTCGACCGCTTGTTGTGTGAGTGTCTCTAGCACTTGAACCAGGCAGTGGGCTCCGGCAGGGGGCATTTGCTGATCCCGCTCCCCTGTGCTGCTGCCTGCTCCCTTCCCCTGGTCTGCCCTCTGCTGCATTCCCAACCCCTGGGAGGGCACGGTGTGTGTCTGTGTGGCAGCTGCAGGGAGGTGGGTCAGAGACTGTCCCTTTAAAAGAGTGCCTAGCTGAAACGCAGCCTGCTCTTCCAGCCGCCCCCCATGCAGGTGCTCGGGATCTCTATCTCTGTTTTGCAGGTGGGACTCCAATACAGAGGCTTCCGCATGTGTCACTCCATCGCCCCCACTCCCTCAGCTGATTCTGCCCGCTGCTCTGAATGGAGCCCTGCCCACGGTGAGACTGCCCAGCGCACGCCAGGGAGACTATTGCACTTTGTTCCAGAAAAATAAAGTCTGAGCTGTGCCCTCTGTTGTCTCTCCTGCTTGGCATCTGCTGCATGTTCCCTGGGCAACCCCCTCTGTCAGTGGCCTCTCCAAGGGAATGCCTGGGAGGGTGGGTAGACTTAAATGGAGGGGGGACGGTCTATGGCAGGGGGCATCAGGGCAACACAGAGGGTATCTCTGTGTGTGTGGGGGGGTGTCTGCTGCTGGGCTGTTCAGTTCCAGACACACATTCCAGTTGCTGTCTATGACAGCAAACTCCTGCACTTGGTATTTTCGGATTGTCTGTCTGCCATTGGTAGAGTCTCTGATAGTGGGAGGGTGTGAGGGGATTGACGGCTTCTCCGTGGTCCCGTCCGGGCCTGTCATGCCCCCACCCCCACCTCGCTACCAAGCCAGGCTTCTCGTGCGCGCATGCCCAGCCTCACTCCTGTTCCCTCCCTGTGTTGGTGGGACGTCTCTCCTTTGCCTTTGATGGTCTGCCCATCATTGGCGCCATTCTCTGTTTGAGGGCGGGTTGGGGATGGATATCAGCCTCTCTGTCATGAGTCGTGGTGCATGTGCTAGGACTGGCCGATGGGGGGTGGGCTGGCTCTTCCCTCCAGCTGCCTCTGCCTCCCTTGTGTGCCTACACCAGCGGCATTGCCATGGCGACCGTCTCCCTCAGGCAAGCTATGCCTCTCCCCTCCCCATGCTTTAGCGTGCTGAAGTCCTCAGGAAGTCTACTAGCGGCGTGGCAGCTACACCACGGCTGGCCACCACTTATGTCAGGATTGAGCTGCCCATAACTCATTTCCTTCAAAAGGGAGATCTTCCAAATTTACTCTGGTATCTAGGGATAGAGTGGAAACCTCCAACAAGGAATAGAATCAACAAGGAATAGGCTAACACCAGTGCCCTCCCATGGCAATCAGCATAATGATGGGAAGCATTCAATTGTTGTTTCCCTAACACTTGGGTATTGAGCTACTTTCTCCCAGAGCAGCATTTAGTAGCTACCCATAATAGCCAAATTGTTTATCACCCTCAGATTCATAGCTCCTGAGGAGTATATTTTATGGCCAAACACATCCATCTTCCTAGGGGGAAGATTTCAAACCAGAACAACCCTTGGCTGGCAATGCTTTAGCCATCATAGAATTGGGTTTTGGATGCTGAAAACAGATAAGCACAGTCAGTTTCTTTAACCCGGTACAGGTTCTCTAGTTCCTGGACAAGGCTGGGACTGATGCATGTCTGTCCCAGGCTAACATCACCACTTCTTGAATCCCTTGGAGAAATGGTAAGGCCACAGGGCCAGCTTCAGACTCAAAAAGAACCTTCGTTAGATTGTTTTTAGTCTGTGATTCAGTAGACAAGTACTCCAGATTCAGAGCCCTAGCCATCTTGATGAGTTGCTCAGCATAGGGTTTGTTGGTATCTGTCAAAGATGGTGCTTGGGAATAGCTGACTTGGTTCTCAGGAGACCTCGATGCCAGCTTGGAACCATGGTCAGAGGTCTGATTGGTGGTGTCCTTTGATCTAGAGAGAAGAGTGTCATAGTTGATTCCTTCAGTGCTTTGGTTGCTGAATCTCATCCCTGGATGAACATGAGGGAGGGTATCACAGCCCCAGATAGAGAGAATCGCAGGATCCACCATCAGCAGCATCAGATATGATGAATAAGAGTGGGGTTAACTCGATTTGTGATGATGGCATCTCAGTGACAAGGAGTTCAAGAGCTCATTGTTGGAGGATGACTCCAACTAGTTCTGATGCTTTGACTTAGAGGAGCTTTCATCGCTGAGCACATTTGACATTGAGGTGATACAAACAGGCATTCAGGCATTGAGGACTGATGGCATTGAGAATTGCTGCCCTCAATTGCAGTTAGTTGAAAGAGACCTAGAATGGGGCTTCAATGCTGTAGTGAGCTGCTGGTGCTGCTCACTTCTGGTGCTCAAACAAGGCCAGTGTTTCAGCTGTGGCTTACCTTCCATTAGGGGAGGTTGAATTGCAGTGCAGTTTTTCAAGCAGCATTCATATGGGTGACTGTGATGAGCTTGGTGAAGTTTGAGGTAAATGCTTTGATTTTTTTCACCTTCTAGGTGGTTCTGAGAGAGCCCTGGCTAACCCTTCACAAAACGTTGTTGAAGTACGCCTTCTCCTGTGGGAGATCTGGAAGTGGGCATAGTCTTCTCTGAGGGAGCTTCTAACAGGGCCTGAAGGGCCTTCTCCCAAAGCACTGCCTTGAGGCAAGCTGCTCTACCCTCTCTGGTCTTGGGTACTAAATTGCGGCAGGCTTAGCATGAAGCAATAGTGTGTGCTTTACCAAGGCAGGAAGTGGCAAGAGGCTTGCTCTTCTGATTGTGCCATTTTTGCCCCACACTGAGCATGTTTTTTGAAAAACACCATCTCTTGTGGTTTAGGAGACTTCTGACATATTTTTACCTCAGACTCAATCTCTCTGAAGACATCAAGAATGCTCTCACTCTAAAGTCCTTTCTTACTAGCAGCAAAAAGAGAACTGCAGGGTGAGTGCTGGCCCCTCCCACACCACACGACTTTGGGGGCAGGAAGAGTCTGTGAATGGGAGGGGAACCTAGCCCTCCTGGGAATGTGGAAAATTCTTTATAAAGAAGCTTGCTTACTCCTCTTTGTAGCTGGCGTGTGACATCGCATCCCAATGTGGGACTACACAGAAGCCACAATGATGAACATTTCTATATATCTGCTGTGTTTGCAATACATAAACAATGGCTTATTTTGCTGCATGCATTCTATGCTTACATAGTAGTGGAAAGTCAGGTGGGACCTTAACCTCCTTACCTGTGTGTGCAAATAGAACAAAGCTGAAGTCCTTAAGACCAACAAACTTTAATTCAAAGTGTGAGCTTTTGTTTGTCAAGCACAATTCCTCATGGCACTTCCTCAAACAGAATGAAACAGAATCTTATCTATCTTGCATATAGAGGGTGGGTAGTGTTTTTAAAATATGAAAAAGAATAATAAGCTTAGTTACATGGCTATTACCTGTTAGGATTCAACTGTTGGGGAAACAACATCACAAGGATATAAATATGTCAGGATTGGAGATTGATGCATCCTTAATGATGAGTCTGTCATTAGGTTTCTCCGTTATAAAGAGTAACAGAACAACCCTAAGCAAAGGATGTTGTTGCTTGAGAGGAGACCAATGGAGTATAACAACAGACTCTCCATTTATTTATTCTTTACAATTAAGAAACCTAATGACTGACTCACCAGCAAGGACACATTAATCGCCAATGCTTTTACTACCTTAAAACCAAAATTCCACTGGGGAAAGACAATGATTCCATTTAGACATCACACCAAATCAGTTAAGAAAAGTTTAATTGTGGCTAGGTGTGATGCCTGAATTTACAAACCATGGATTGCAAATAATGGTTTATACTAATTGTGATTTGGTGTAATAACATTGCTGAGCCATATGTATAGTTCCTAGGATGAGAGTGACCCAGGTTCAAATCCTCACGCAGCCATGAAATTCCTATACCAGGAGTCTCCAAAGATTCTTTTACTAGACAATTGTAAGTGCTGAGTAAATGAAAGGCGGGGGGGGGGGGGGGAGGATAAGCAGTTCAAAATCAGGGGGTATTTTGTTTGCATATTTGGTTAACAAGGTTTGCTTAGAAGTAAGTCCAATTTTATTCAGTGAGGCTTACTCAAAGAAAGTATTCTTAGGACTGTAGCCTTAGAAGCTCAAACCACAACTTGGGTTCTAAACTATGGATTGTGCAACCCATGGTCTGATGTGATCTCTGAACAGATTCAATATTTTTAAATTTGGAGGACCATTACCTGAATCTGGAGGACCACTAAATCAGCATCAAGGCCTTTTTTCATTGGCAGTGTTTTCAGGAATAACTCAATCTGCCGTTTCTTCTCAGTCCGTTTCAGCCTCAGAAAGCGGATCTTTTCATCCATCACATTAATCTCAATGTCACCATCTCGACTCATCATCTCCTGAATATTTATTTTCTCATAGAAAATGCACACTTCTTCCTCACGTTCAATGAGCATAACTCCGCTGCAAAGAAAGCCAAAGAAAAGACTGTCAGGCAAGTGGCAACAAATAATTTTAAACTGGCCCATCCAAATAGTTCATGTTATGACAGTTAATCTTCTGTCTATTATCATTGCAAGAAGATTACATTTGATGAACTAGACTTCCTAATTAGAAGTCTCTTTCTTTAAATGATGTTAAAGGAGGAACAGGAGAGGGGTGGGGGAGCCAGCCACAATCATGCTGGGAGATAGTTGTGGGGGATCATTAATATTGATTAGGAAACACATTTTAGCTTTATCCTGTTTGCACAATCAGGCTGAGTCAGACAACAGCCACTTAGAGGAGGAAGTAATTTGTTTAATCAGTGTTACTATTATGATGATGACAATTTAAAGTCACTATTGAAGAATGAAACCTAGCTTTGCAAAAGGTTCTGCATTTGGCTTTAAAATTACTTGGAAACATGGCTACAAACCATGGATTACATTGTCCTAAGAACACCCTGTACATGTGAAATAATGATTCTAAGCCATGTTAGTAAGAAAAGTAAAGATGATATTCAATTTTTAAAAAATATCTGGCTTGTCCTGGCTATTACAGCCTCAGTTACAACCATGAGAAACATATTTATAAAACATTACTAAAATGTATCACTGCGCATAGGATACAACAGAACATGGCTCCCTTGTGGTTTCAGTGTCTCAATCTGCGTAAATACAGCTTGGCTCAGAAAAAACAGGTGCTTACCTGTAACTGATGATCTTCGAGAGGTCATCTGTACAGTCACACACTTGGTTTGGGTGCCTGTGCATGATCCCAACCTTTGAAAATTCGGAAGCTAGCCTTGGGCATTTTGGCATGCTTTCTCCCTTCCTCTGGGAAGCAGGCATGGACGCTGCACATGACCGGAGCTGAAGAGAAAGCTGCCTACCACTCCATTCATTTGAACTGCTGCTGGTAACTCCCATAAACTTTAGGTAAGTGACTGAGAAATGCCAGCAGTGTGGGAGGCTGGGAGGGCATTTGCGACTGCACAGATGGCCACTCGAAGATGATCAGTCACAAATAAGCAGCCTCTTTGCCTTCTTTGTGGTCTCTGTGCAGTCCCATGCTTGGGTGATTAGAGAACTAGTGTGACCCACCTAGCCAGTCTTTGCGTGGGTTTTTTGACTCATTCAGGGTTCACCGTAAGTCATTAAAAGGTCTGGGTCCTTCTGGAATGACTTGGTTCTGGTAATGTAGAATGATAATAATATAATAATAATAATAATAATCATTTTTTATTTCTATCCCGCCCTCCCCGCCGGAGCAGGCTCAGGGCGGCTCACAACATAAAACATACATTACATCAATTATACTTATAAAACATGGTTAAAACAATTACAGAGTATTAAAATTAACATAACAGTATGGCGTTATAAACAGGTTTCAATAAATTTCAGAAGTAAAAACATTTCAAGAATAAAAGCATTTCTAGCAGCATATCTAGATTTGTCACAGTTTTCCGCTAGTTGAAGGCCATCTTGAAAAGGTGGGTCTTACAGGCCCTACGGAATCCCTCTAAACATCGTAGGGCCCTCACCTCCTCAGGGAGTGGTTCCACAGTAATGGAGCAGTAATAGAGAAGGCCCGATCCCGGGTGGCTTTCAGTCTGGCCTCCCTTGGCCCAGGGATATTCAGCTGGTTTTTTCCCAGATGACCTCAGTGCCCTCTGGGGCTCATATGGGGAGAGACGGTCCCTTAGGTAGGTAGGTCCTCGGCCATATAGGGCTTTAAAGTTAATAACCAGCACCTTGTAGCGAACTCGGTATGCCACTGGCAACCAGTGCAGTCCGCGCAGCCCCGGCTGTATGTGCTCCCACCTTGGAAGCCCCAGCAACAGCCTAGCCGCCGCGTTCTGCACCAGCTGCAGCCGCCGAATTCGGCACAAGGGCAGCCCCATGTAGAGGGCGTTGCAGTAGTCCAGTCTCGAGGTGACCGTAGCATGGATCACTGTTGCTAGGTCGCGGCGCTCTAGGAAGGGGGCCAACTGCTTCGCCCGACGAAGATGAAAGAACGCGGACTTGGCAGCGGCCGCTATCTGTGCCTCCATTGATAATGAAGGCTCCAGAAGAACCCCCAGGCTCTTGACCTTGTGTGCCGCTTTGAGCTGCACACCGTCAAGGACTGGCAAGGGGATTTCCCCTCCCAGGGCACCGCGACCCAAGCACAGGACCTCTGTCTTCGTTGGATTCAACTTCAGCCCACTCAGTCTGAGCCAGCCTGCCACGGCTTGCAATGCTAGGTCCAGGCTTTCTGGGACGGAGCCAGGCCGGCCATCCATTAGCAGATAGAGTTGGGTGTCATCAGCATATTGATGGCACCCAAGTCCAAACCTCCGGGCAATCTGGGCAAGGGGGCGCATATAGATGTTAAATAACATCGGGGAGAGAACTGCCCCTTGTGGGACCCCACATACTAGTGGGTGCCTCCGGGACCGTTCCCCCCCAATGGCCACCCTTTGTCCCCGACCTTCGAGGAAGGAGGAAAGCCACTGTAAGGCCAATCCCCCAATCCCCGTGTCGGCGAGCCAGTAACTGATGATCGACCGTATCAAATGCGGCCGACATATCCAGCAATATCAGCACCGCCACGCTGCCTCGATCAAGATGCCACTGGAGGTCATCCACCAAGGCGACCAGCACTGTCTCCGTCCCATAACCCGGACGGAAGCCGGACTGGTGAGGGTCTAAGGCGGAAGTGTCATCCAAAAAACTCTGCAACTGTAACGCCACTGCCCTCTCTATAACCTTACCTAAAAATGGTAGGTTCGAGACCGGCCGGTAATTTGCCAATTTGGCCGGGTCTGCTGTACTCTTTTTCAGGAGAGGGCGGACCATGGCCTCTTTCAAAGATGTTGGAAATTGCCCTTCCAAGAGGGATCTATTTATGATATCCCGTATAGGATATCTAAGCTCCCTCTGGCAGGATTTGATTAGCCAGGAGGGGCATGGGTCAAGGTCGCAAGTTGTAGGGCGTACAGTTGAGAGGACTTCGTCGACTTCCCCAAGACTAAGCGCGTCGAAGTGATCCAAGATAACACCAGAAGACAGGCACGGAGCCTGCATCTACTGCATTCAATGTGGCAGGAAAGTCCTGGCGGAGTGACGAGATTTTATCTGCAAAAAATTTCGCAAAAGCCTCACAGCCTATTTCCAATTCTTTCATGTTTGGTCTGCCTTGGGGCAGAGTGGTCAGATTCTCAATTATCTTAAATAATTGTGCTGGGCGCGAATTTGCAGATGCAATCCTAGCCGCAAAGTATTCCTTCTTTGCAGCTTTGACTGCCATCTCATAAGACTTCATAAACGTTCTGTAGGATGTTCTCGTCACTTCGTCACGAGTATGCCGCCACCGCCTCTCTGAGTCCCTGTTTCAGTTGGCGTAGCTCCGAGGTGTACCAAGGAGCCAGCCTACTTCGGGGGCGCAGAGGACGCCGGGGTGCAATTTCGTTGATGGCCCTGGATAACCTGTCATGCCAGGTATCTACTAGGTCATCAAGGGAATTGCTAGGGGGCCAGGGGTCCCGCAGAGCCCTCTGGAACCGCTCAGGGTCCATCTGACTCCGCGGGCGAGCCAAAATAGGCTCGCCGCCTGTACATGGTCGAGGGGGCGCACCCACACGGGCCTTAAGGGCTAGGTGGTCCGACCATGGCACCGCTTCTACTGCGATACCGTCCACCAGAATCCCCGACGCAAAGATCAAGTCTAACATGTGTCCGGCCTGATGCGTGGGAGTGGTAACAAATTGGGAGAGTCCCAGTGTCGCCATGGAAGACACTAGGTCCAGCGCCTGATTGGAGGCCACGTCGTCTGCATGGACGTTGAAGTCACCCAAGACCATAAGCCTTGGGAACTCCAACGCCCAGCCCGCCACCGCCTCCATCAGGGCTGGTAGGGCGCTGGCTGGTGCGTTAGGCGGACGGTACACCAGCCAGATCGCCAACCCCTCCCCCACTTCCCACGCTAGACCGGCACATTCCAAGCCCTCGATCGTTGGGGCCAGGAGAGCCCTAAAGGAGTAACCCTCCCGTATGAGTAGCGCCACCCCTCCCCCCCGGCCAGTGGTCCGTGATTGGTGAAAGACCGAGTAGCCCGGGGGCGCCATCTGGGAGAGAGCCACCGTCTCTCCATCCCGCACCCAGGTCTCGGTCACGCAAGCCAGGTCCATATCCTGCTTGAGCAGGTAGTCCCTAAGGATTGAGGTTTTATTATTTATTATAAAGCTCTCTGGATATCCAGCAAATATAGAGTTCAGCAGGGTCTGGGAAGAAGGTGGAAAGAACAGTAGATTGGGACAAATGAAAGAATAAGATGACTTTGGGTAAAAATGAAGGATCTGGGCATAACACCGCCTTTTCCTTACAAAAAATACTGTAAGGGGTCCACCTTAAATGCACAAAGGCCGCTTGCTCTCTCAGCAGAGATAATTGCCAGCAGGAAAACTCTGCTTCAGGTTAATAGATGAATATCTGTCATTGCCAGTGGCTCAAAGGGCTTGCCCATGAGCTTTGCTAGCGCTAGCGACAGACTCCCTTCCAGGACTAAGAGCTTTCAAGGAGGTTGGAGATGAAGCATTCCTTTCAGGAAGGACTTGGTAACCCTGTGAAAATAATGTACTACCATCAACAAGATCATAGTTAGCTAATATGGCAGCCAGCTGGACCTTTAAAAATGAAACCCCAATTTCTGAATTCTGCAGGAAAACAAGGTACACAAGAGCCTCCAGGAGAGATGCAGTTTTAGGACTGATCAGTTTCAAGGTTGCATAGATCACAAAACATTTCCATGTGGCATCATAGGTCCATCGAGTAGAGGGTTTCCTGGCACCCAGCAGCACTTTCTAAATGTCCAAGGGGGAAGTTAAGGGTCTATCCATCTTGCTGTTAGTTTGACAAAACTGGGACCATGATGGCAGACCCTGCCTGCTGCTGTGATAACAGGCATGCGGCTGGAGGAAGAGGCAGGTAGCTGTTCTTCTAAAGATGATGAAGATGCAGAAACCAGGGTTTCCTGAGCCACTGGGCTAATAAAGATGCAGGAGGTCCAATGGTTGACGTCTCCTTGTCCCGGACCAACCAATTGCACTCTGAACCCGAGAACGTGCGAGACAAATATGCACAGGGGTGTAGAGTCCTGTCCTCCCCCTCCTGTAATAACATGGCCACTCGGGCTACATTGCTTGCGTCACATTGCACCACAAATGTTTTATTCTCGTCTGGATGGATTAGTACCGGTTCAGAGGTGTAAGGCTTTGAGTTTCTCAATCGCCTTCTGGCATGCCGGAGGCCAATCCAACCAAGCTCTGGGCCGCTGCGCCTCTGGCCCCTTCCCCTTGATTTTTAGAAAGTCTGTGAGGGGAAGCACCACCTGAGTCCAACGGAGAATAGCTCCTCTGTCTCCCCAGTCACTCACTCCTCTGCTCCCACAGTCTTGCCACCACACTGTCACCCCCATCCCGAGCTGTTGCAGGACCTACGCTGGAGGGTCTTCTAGGGGGGCTTCTTTCCCATTTGGGATTTTTAGGTCATCGTTGGACTTGCCCGTGTCTTCCCCCAACATGGTGAGCAGTTGAATGGGTTCCAAGTTAAAGTCAGTCTTTAACCATTGATGCAATAGCAGTTTATTAAACCTCGATAACTGTAGTAAGCATGGCAGATCTGGTGGGGCCAGTCTTTGCTTCTCTTATATACATTCAATAAAGCTGTTATATTTCAAAGAGAAAAGCGGGAAGCTTAAGCAAGAGATATACGTGGTAGTTCATTAGCCCTTCCCCTCCCAGCTGCACCATTTGGTCTCTAAGGCAACCGCCAGGCCAGCAGAGTCTTCTTAGATAACTGTTGCAAAGAGATAGTGCTATGCACACGAAAGAGCAAGAGAACATCAGAACAATAGTTTATAGGAATTCATGGCAAGACTCTTGACACATGAATCACCATTGCTATGCTCAAGTTAAAAGCCCAACTGCTGTATCTGCCGAAGGTGAAAGAAGGCAGATTTGGCAGTGGCTGCTACCTGGGCCTCCATAGTTATAGAGGACTCTTGGAGCACTCCCAGGCTCTTGATCTTTGGTGCTGGGATCAGTGGTGCCCTGTCAAAAACCAGCAAGGGGATCTCCCTTCCTGGGCTGCCATGACTTAGACAGAGTACCTCTGTCTTCAACGGATTAGTGAATTTGGTGCAGTAGGGGCAGGCTTCCACCCAATGTTCCTCACTGAGATAAACTAAGCAGAAATCATGGTCATTGGTGGATGGTAATTTTGAATAGCAACAGCACTTCCATACACCACAGTCCCAAGTGTGGGGGGGAAAGGGTGAGAGAAGGGGGGAAGCAAAAGCAAGGAGAAAGACAACTAATATGAAGAAAGATTGGGGAAGGGGGGTTTTTTGCAGTCAAAGATCTGTGGAAGATGAAAGTCATGGAAGAAATAGAAGTTGAAGAAGGGGAGAAATGTCGAGGAGCTCTTTGAAGGAGATGAGTTGTGAACAATGTGGTGTTCAAACAAGAACTGAGAGGGAAGTAGCTTTATCCTCAATTCCAGGTATGCACAGTTGATGCCTGCTCCCCAGAGTGGGGAGAAAGCACATCAAAACACCTGAGGCTAGGTCTGGAACTTTTTGAGGTTGGGATCACCCACAGACACCCAACCCAACTGTGGGATTGCACAGAGACTATGAAGAAAATCAGTGCATCTGGGCACAGGAGCTATTGTTGCTGGTTTTCTTTAATCAGCTACAAAATGACGGGGAGAGACAGGTTATTTATTTACTTATTTATTTATTTTATCAGATTTATATCCCGCCCTCCCCCGACAGGCTCAGAGCGGCTAACAACAGTTTAAAAACATTAGCAGTTTACAAACATATTAAAATTAGAGCTATAAAAACATTTCCACATATATTAAAAATCCGAGATGGCAAGCTTCTGTTTTCCATTATATTAATTCAGGGAGATTGTCGATAAAAGAGAAGTGCTGAATGAGCAAACTCAGAGGGAGGTTTCAAGAATTGGAAGAGGATAATAAAAAGTTAAAATTGTATTTTACAACATCATTCAACATTTTGAGGACCTTATGGTTGAAAATTAAATAGAAATGTATTAAATAAATCAAGAGCACTCTAAGAACACAAACTATATGGAGTAGAGAGCAGCAATAAAAAGAAATTATTTTCTGGCAAGAGGTGGATGCTATTCAAAGGGCAAACTGTGGGAGCACCCTAAGTATTTTTCTAAGAATCCAGGTACTGTACCTCTCATTTCGGCGCTGCACGGCCCGTTCATATTTCTTCCACAGCTGCACCATTTCATCCTCTACACGGGTGAGTGTGTTGGTGAGCCTTTCAACATCCATCAGCTGTTGCTCTCGCTTTTCCTTCATCTCTTGCAATGTTGCAAAAACCTTGCAGACATCACTCTGGATGCTGTCCTTGACTGCAATGTTATTTGCGTGCTTCAGCTGGTATTTGTGCAATTTTCTGAATAAAATGAAAAAAAAAACCACCTCTTCAGATTGAAGTTACATTTCAAGGAGTTTTCAGTTTGGGTGACTGTTAACCCTTCCGGCTGCACTTTTCTACCAATCCACAATATCCCCAAGGAGCTAAAATATTGCCTGCTGGGGACACATGCAGGCACTCATATAAGTCCCTGTACTGTTGCTTCAATGAGGCAAACAGCGAGTTAATCAGAAAGTTAAACCCTTTCCAACCAGTTTTAAATAAAAAGAAAAGGGTAGGAGATCCCTACAGGGAATTTTCAGCATCACACCTGGTTTGGCTTCAAGAAGCAAATGTGCAAGCAGCAGCTTCCTTGAAGTGAGGTCAGGTGAGATATGCAACTTGGATGGCAATGCACATGCCAATGGCTAATTCTGGCTTTAGCCTACCCCTTTTCCAAGAAGTTGCTGGTGGCAACTTTGCTTCCACTAAGAGACAAAGGACTCGATCAAAATTGCCTGATGAGCTTTACAGCTGAGTACTTGGGTTTACCTAATCTAAAGCCAGCTCTCTAAGCCCAATATCACACTGAAGGCACATCTTATTCAAAGCAATATTGGGCACCTAGGCCATTTCCTAAATCATAAGTACGTTTTTGTGTTTATCCTGTCAACTGTGCTTATTAATAATGTTTAATCCATGCTTACTAACCCTAATGCTTAATAGAATGTTAGCTACTAATGGTTGTGCCCTGCACGGAAAGTCAGGAGGGGTGGGAAGGAGGTTGCCAAAACTCCAAAGAGCAGCCCGGCCTTTGAAGTGCAAAATACCAGGCTGACCGCTCTGGCGCCTCCCGGGCGAGAGCAAGGACACCAACAGGAGGGAGGATGTAACTGTGCCTGGGGGAAAAGATAACCAGCGTGTGAAAGTAACAAGTGCAGGGACGAATGTAGATTTATTATGAGAAGTAGTTTAAAGCCCTGGTCTTTGAAGTATGTTCATAAATACCAATGATTCCAGTTACTCGTTATCAGTTTCAATGAATCTGTGCAGAGAGCAACATTGTTGTAATCAATAAATGAAACTTAGTTTTGAACAAAGCCAAGTCTGATCATTTTGGATACTTCAATTAATCCTTTGCTGACATATCCAACTGAACAACAGATTCCTTATCAAGCTAGTATGTAGAGATATGTGATTATAGTCCTGTTTTGAACTCGATTAGGGAGAAAGGGAATTTATTTAAAGTGCAATAAAGTAACAAACCTTTCAAGAAAGAAAAGGTAATACCCGAAGCAAAATTACAAAAATACTTGAGGCATAAATATGGAAAATTATGGAATATGGAAAATTATTTTTCAGAAGAATTATTTACTTAGATCCTCACCTCTCTTTAATTACAGCATTGTTCCTTAAGATTTCTCTCTCATTATCTAACATTTTGAGCCGCTCTTTCATTTCAGCAGTTTTGTGGTGGGCAGTGTGCACAAGGTTAACCAGTTTGTTCCTCTCATGACGTACAATGTCATACATTTTGGCAAATTCTTTCATTCTACAGTGTTATGGGAAAAGAAAGATAATCAGTCTCATGTGCCAGCCGATGAAACCACTTCATCAAAAGAGTTGTCAACATTTTCTTACTGTCTTTGGATTTCCTTTTGCTTCTTCTTATGTTCCCTTATTTCAAAATCTTTTGTTTTTATTTCTGTAATAATGTTATTCAGTCGAAGCTGCAATAGAAATAGCAGTGGCTATAATTTTGAGAACCATAAGGCTCCCTAAGAACTGGAAGACATTTGGATAAACATGCCAGGTTGTTTTTTTAACAGAGCCACAAACTAGGATTACAATAAAAGAAATCATGTTTTGTGTCTGGTTTTTGAATAATTAGTGCAATATGGACAAAGAGGTAATAAAACAGCTGTCTGAAAATACAGGATATGAGCACACAGGTGCATATATGTGTACAAGTGCAACGCATATACAAGTGGTCAGTTAGTCTCCTGTTCCTGGCAGGCAGCTGGTTTCAACCAGTTTGGTGTAGTGGTTAAGTGCGCAGACTCTTATCTGGGAGAACTGGGTTTGATTCCCCACTCTTCCACCTGCAGTTGCTGGAATGGCCTTGGGTCAGCCATAGCTCTGGCAGAGGTTGTCCTTGAAAGGGCAGCCGCTGTGAGAGCCCTGTCCAGCCCCACCCACCTCTCAGGGTGTCTGTTGTGGGGGAGGAAGGGAAAGGAGATTGTGAGCTGCTCTGAGATTCAGAGTGGAGGGTGGGATATAAAACTAGTATCATCATCATCAATCATCATCATCATCATCATCATCATCATCATCATCATCATCATCATCATCATCATCATCATATTGTTCAGCCACTTCAAGGCCCATTTCTTTACCTGGGTACCATTTTGTCAAAATTTCAAGCAATCTCAAGAGTTTGGTCAGATGCTACAAGGGCTGCTTCCACACAAGCATTTTACTGTGACAGTGCTTTCAAACTGCCAGCACTTTTTTTGAGTATTCACAGAACATCTTCTAATCTTCCACTTTCCAGATTTCCCCCCTGCTTTGCTCCTGTCTTTCTCATACCTACTCTACTACGATCAGTTCCATGCTATCTGTATGGGAAGGTGTGCATTTTCCCACTCACATAGACATAACTTCCCTTCTGCCAGTCCTTCATAGCCATTTCCCCTGCTACACCAACAAAGAGCTTTTTGAGAGCTACGTAGATCATTATAATGATCTATTTCTATAATCATCTAGTTAATCTGGATTCCTAGTTTTCATTTTTTTTAAAGTATGTCGCTACCATTTTTCACTGTAGACCCATAAGGGAAAAAAGGCAGGGAGTTTTGTCCAGATTACCTGGAAAGGAATGGCATGCTGCAAGACAGCTGCAGAGAGGAAGGAATGCACTGCTCAGCTGAATATGTGGATGCCCCAGTGCTGCTGTAAATGCCTTTGCATTCACAGTGTGATGGAAACAATATGGAGAATCACTGCTGTGTGGATGCACTCAATGCCAGGTGGGTTATGCTGGACAAAATTTGATACCAAAATGTCAAAGCTCTGTATTGTATTATTTGAACTCTGTATTTTTATGACTGGAGACTGAAACAAAAACCAAGCATTTTATTTGCACATGACATTTAGTGAGCATTAACAGCAGTTTTTGATCTTTCCTTCCAAAACGCCTGCTCATTAGGGTCCATAATATGAGAATATTTTGAACTCCTAGAGCTCTTGGCAGTCACAGGGTTTAAAATCCCTGAGCTGATACTCATTGAAACAAGCACCAAAAGACAAAGTGACTTACCCAGCTTCACACTGCAGTCCCATTTCTAGAGATTTCTCCATGGGATGTGGGTGCAGGAGAGGAAGAACAACAATCAGTACAGACTTGCCAGTGGTTTGGAGGTGAAACTAGGTTTGAGGCATTTGTCCAACAATAAAAATATGTAGGCCAGAAACTACAGTTTAGGACAGAATTCTGCAGACACCTGGCAAGTCCAGGTAAGTTAACATGCAATTTCATTTAGATTCTTCTTACCTGTGCTTTTAAAAAGTCCTTTGATTTTTGTTCCCTCTCATCAGCTTTGAGCTGAGTCATGCGTATCAAGTTGTTTGCTTCCTCTCTGTAATGCTCTTGAGCTTTAAAAAGTTGGTCTTCTTCAGCAATGCACTGCTCCAGCATCCGTCCCTCAACATCAGTGGATGTTTTCTAAATAGAAAACACCAGAGACCACTTTGCCTTTTTCTCTTTCACATATCACATTCAATGTTGACAGAATGCCACACTTGTATGCAGTCCCTTGCCTTTCCCTAATCCTTCAGTCTCAGTAACTTTGTCTAAAATGAAATCCTGCTAATATTACTAAAGTACTCAGGGACCAAAAAGTACTAAATGCCCTACAGAACACAGGAATCCCTGTCTGACTGGAGCAGCTCAGGAACTAGTGAACTGTCGGGGGAGAAGGCCACTGGTTATCAAAAGGTCATTATCCTCAACACATGAAACGTAATGACAGATACTTACCAGTGGCACTGGAAGAACCTGCCTGTGGCTGATGGGACCCACCCACATGTCCTGGCACAGAGAGTAGGGGTAAACCCCCTGCAGTAGCTCAAGCCCATGGTGAAATCCACTGAGCAGGTGGTTGAACGCATGTTGGGACAGTACACAGTCTTATCTGCCGCAGCTGCCCAGCAGTGGATTTTGTCCAATGAGCCAAAGACCCTCGAAGAGGCTATCACCTTGATGGAAGCTTATGCAGCAGCCAGTGGGGTGTCAAAAGAAAGGAGGCATGGCACGGGCAGAAGAATGGCAGGTCTGAGTGAGAGGGGACCAAATGGCAAGACTAGTCTGGGACTGCCTAGGTCTGAGAACAAAAAAATGAACACACCGTATAAGAACTGAAACAAACAAAGCAACTGTGTATAATAAATTGACAATGCAGCAAAAGAAAACCTTTATAGTCTCTTAACTTATAATATATCAGAATTTCTAGTGCTCATCAATACTCTGCAAAAATTCAATAATGTATCAGATTGCACAATACGACAGTGCTAGCGAAATAAATGTAAATTATTTCTAAGGTGAGGTGGATGAAAGGAAGAATAATGTAAATAACTGTTCTTATCCACCTTTTAAAAAAAATTCTGGCCAAAGACTCCTGAGGGGCCCCAATACACTATAGTATCAAAAAATGTTACAGAATCACAATCCTTTTGATATGAAAACTTTATGCTATTGTGGCAGGAATTCATCCATCTCACAATGCCTTCCAATAAACGAGCTCAGATATCACCAAAAAGACATAATCAATAAGCCAGTTTTCAGGAAGGGCAGGATAGAAATGCAAAAACCCAAACATAATAAGCATTATAAGCAGGGACTGATTGGAGCCAGAGGAGAACTTCACTTTGTGGGAGAGAATAGAATAGTCTGAGTTACTTTATTGAAAGTTTACCCTCTGATCTGCATCTGAGAACAAGCAGGAAGGGGAAAGAGGAACTTGTGCTGGAATGGGGTGGAGGCAAGGGGAAACGGAAGACCCCAGTCAGCCAAGAGGGCCTGTATGTTATGCCTGAGTGTTATACGTGAGTGCATATCTGGTAGGCTTGCCAATCCCCAGGTCCCAGCGGGGGATCTCCCAGTTTAGCAGGCTCCTTCCCGCCCCCAGTCAGCTGGCCGGTGGGAAGAGCCCCGCCCCCACAGCCTCCATGTGCCTTTCCATCTCAGAAGGCTTAGAAGGCTTGCCTCTTGAATGGTGTGTGTGCCTTTAAAACTCTGGAGCTAGGCTGAATGGGAGTGGTGCGAGCCTGCAAAACAATATGGTTGTTGGGAGAAAGGGAAGAGATTAGAGAAGCAGCTATCTCCCTCCATTTGTTTTGCAGCCCTTTCAAAAGTCTTTGCACAGAAAAACAGAGAGAACTTCTGATTTCCCTGTGTTAGTTTGAAGAACTTGGTTGAGTGTACAGCATTCAACAACTTCCATGGTGAGTAAATTGCCCCAGTGAGACCACAAAGTGTGTGCTTCCAAACTGTGTTTATTTTGGCAGTTTTGTGTGTGTGTGTGTGAGAGAGAAGGGGGGAGTGGAAGTGCAGCCAGCTGCTTGGGAAATGAGGAAATGAAGACTGTATTCAGGGGAACTGCACTGCTGTATTTCTATGTATTTATTTTAGGGAATGGGGAAGTCTCCTGGCCCCACCTCCAAAGTCCCCAGGTATTTTCTGAGTTAGACTTGGCAACCTTACTATGCAATGTGAATGTCCTCACATGGACTGTTCTGAGTTGGAGGCATGGACAGCACTGGGAGTAGGAAGACCCTGATCAGAGAAGGACCAAGGGGGACCCTCCATTGTATGCATGGGAATGTAAAACTGTACTATACATGCATGGTATGGGTGGAAGGGCACAAGGTATATAGGCAAATATAGGGTAGTAGCATCCCTGGTCTCAATTGCCCTGCTATCCTGGGGCAGGTTGAAAGTGTTGGTGCAGGGAACATAGATAAGGACACAAGAGAAGCCATGCTGGATCAGGCCAATGGCCCATTCAGTCCAACACAGTGGCCAAAAAACAAAAAACAAAAAAAAAAACCCAAGTGCCATCAGAAGGTTCACAAGTGGGTCTAGAAGCCCTTCCACTTTGCCCCCAAGAATACAGAGCATCACTGCCCCAGACAGTTCCAATAATATACTGTGGCTAATAGCCACTGATGGACCTCAGCTCTACATTTTTATCCAATCCCCTCTTGAAGCTGGCTATGCTTGTAGCCACCACCACCTCCTGTGGCAGTGAATTCCACACGTTAATCACCCTTCAGGTGAAGAAGTACTTCCTTTTATCCGTTTTAACCCAACTGCTCAGCAATTTCATTGAATACCCACGAGTAATTGTATTGTGAGAAAGGGAGAAAAGGACTTCTTTCTCCATCCCATGCATTATCTTGTAAACTTCTATCATGTCACCCCGCAGTCGATGTTTCTCTAAGCTAAAGAGCCCCAAGTGTTTTAACCTTTCTTCATAGGGAAAGTGTTCCAAACCTTTAATCATTCTAGTTGCCCTTTCCTGGACTTTCTCCAATGCTATAATATCCTTTTTGAGGTGTGGTGACCAGAATTGCACACAGTATTCCAAATGAGACCGCACCATCGATTTATACAGGGGCATTATGATACTGGCTGACTTGATAGGAGCAGCAGGAGCCATGGTAGATGGTGTGGACAGTGCAATGGGAAGATTCCGCATTGGCAAAGGTGTGGGCACAGGCTAGGGGAAAGCTGACAGAGGGACAGCAGGGTCTGTGGCTCAAGAGGAAAGGAGACCTCCTTTATCATTAACCCAGGAGGGGGAGGGCAAGGCCCAGTAGAGCAGTTGTTGATCCCCAAACCCTACAGGCAACAGCTACTGCAGATGGCCCATGACTTTTCCCTAGCAGGGCACTTGGCCTTCAAAAAGACCCCTAAGGTGGTGATGAAGGGATTTTATCAGCCAGAGCGCAGGTCAAGCAGTACTGCCAACTGTGGCAACATGGTACAAGGGTGGGGTGGGGGGTTTGAAACCTATGCAGGTAATCTCAGTACCTTTCAAGAAGATTGGACTAGACCTGGTGGGAGTGTTGGAATCATCAGCTGGGGGCCACAGTCACATTTTAGTAGTCATGGACCAGATAATGAAATGCCTGGAGACATTGGAACTGCACAGTACCACATCAGAGGTGCTGGTGTGGGAATTGTTGGCTATATTTGCCTGGATGGGGTTGCCCAAAGTGGTGGTCCTGGACCAAGGGCCTAATATGATTGGGAAGGTCTTCAGTGAACTGTGGCGATTGCTCAGGGTTTGCCCTCTACATACTGCCATAAACCATCTCCAGACTAATGGGCTGGCCAAGTACATCAATCAGGCCCTGAAGCAGATTCTGCACAGATTTATTCAAGTTGAATTCCATCAGTGGCCCTGATGGTTGGGATGCTCAGATGTTTGCAGTGTGTGAGACGCCACAAGCATCTACAGGGTTCACCTTCGTTGAACTGCTTTTTGGGTGGCATTCACCAGGCTTGTCCGACCTGGTTTAAAAAGCACTGGGAGGCCACAGGGATTCAGACCTGGAGGTTGCACCTACATCCTTTGCCTCCAGGCATGCTGGGCCAAGGCCATTTGCAAGAGGCAGGCTCACCAGAAGTGGGCCTATGATCAACAGGTCTGAGTGCAAGAACTGAAACTGAGGGACTGAGTGCTAGTGCTCCTCCCATCCAGCCCTTCAAGGTTGCTGGCCCAGTGGCAGGGACGCTTTGAGCTGGTAAAGTGGATTGGTGAGGTTGATTATGAGGTCAGGAGGCCAGACATGTGGGAACTGCTTCATATTGAGCATGTCAGCCTTCCTAGGACCATGAAATGCCTACTGCGGAAGGGCTGGCAGCAGCAGAGGAATGGGGGGTCCAGAGAGTACAGGAGCTGATCACAGGGACAGGGGCCGTTTTCGCACACAGCTCACCTCGCAGTCACAATCCTGTTCCCTCCGCAGCATCTGTCGGATTTTCCACCATCTGCGCCGGAGTTACGGGAAGCGCCGCGGCTTTTGCGTAGCAAACGTAAACTGGGTTTTAGCGGTTCACGTTTGCCATGCAAAAGCTGCGGCACTTCCTGTAACTTCGGCGCAGATGGTGGGAAATCTGACCAGATGCTGTGGAGGGAACAGGATTGTGACTGCGAGGTGAGCTGTGTGCGAAAATGGTTAGTTATTTTTGGAGACCTCTTACAGGACAGATGCAACAATTACATCTGCCACAGACAGAGACCCGTAGCTTCCAATGCAAACAGCATTTGTCTCACCTGGGCCAGGATATTTCCATGCCTTACAATTCTGGCCCTAGAACTCCCACAATCATCCTGAAACAGGTGGTCGATTCTGACTCTCCTATATTTATTCTCTGATGAGTTATTCCTGCCATAAATGAACAGGTGGACAGACAGGCTAATTCTTTTATTACTACAGATTCCTGGTAACAGCAAGAAAAGTTACTGGGCTATTTAATTTGGCTCAAGGTTATATGGGGGGCCCAGATGGAATATTTGTCTGGAGACCCTGCGGACCCTCTTGGCAGCCCTGGCTTCCAGGGGCTAGCAGGCTTCTTGGTGTTTCATCCCCAAATCTGCAATGATAGCCACACCCTTTATGGACTTGGTTTGGAGACGAATGGCCCAGGAATTGCAGTGGGATTCAAAGGACATCGAAGCCTTTGAAACAGTGCAGAGGGCACAAAGTAAGAAACCAGTCTTCAAGATGCTTGACCCCAGTCACCCGTTCACTCTGCAGACAGAAGCCTTGGGCACCAGCATTGGAGCTGTATTGTCTCAAGGGAAGAAGGAAAAGGAGCACCTTGTCCTATAGCTGAACAGCAAGCTAGTCAGAATGTGAAGAGAGCTCTGCTATCATTGAAAGACACTGAGCGTGAAATGGGCTGCTGAGACATTGAAACATTATTTGTTGGGGGTACGGTTTACCCTGGTGACAGACCATGCCCTTTGGTGTGGCCACAGTGGACGAGATACTAGTCTGTGGCTGACTCAGTGGTACTTGGCGTTGCAGCCCTACTCCCTCAAGGTGCGGCATCAGGCTGAGGTTGGTCATCTCACCACAGATTTTTCCTTCCAGGAGGAAGGAGATTGTAACCCTCCTGAAAGGAGGAGCCCCTGTGGAGTGCCATGATGCAGAGGGAATCAGGGGTTGGTGGAGACCAGCAGCATGAGTCTGGTCTGACATGCTTAATGCGGGATGAGGGTGGATCATAGTCTTGGCATTGCTGGCTGAAAAAGGAGTGCTGTTGGGCCAAGAAGAAGGAACAATGTTCCGGGGGTGGATTGCTAGGCTGCAACTTAAAAGCCATGATTAAGTATGTCTGGAGGTGGCTGATGGTCTAGATCCCTTGTAACAGGATACAGGTGAATGTGACCATACAGAGAGACTGCTAATAAAGATCTGTTGGAAGTCTGTGGGGGCAATGGAAAGATGACCTTGACCCAGATTGCTGTGACCTCCTGTATTGCAGCAATCAGAGCACTAAATCAGCTAGGATTAGATTTAAAAAAAAAAAAAAATTAATTCCATTCCTAAATGTCTACAGGGATATATGGGGAGGAAGAGCAAATATATTGCTACATTCTAGAATGAAAACTATCTGGGAAAACGTGGCATATAAATAAGCTAATTATTCACCTCCTGAGCAAAATTCCTCTTAATAATTTCAACTTCTCTCTGGAGTTCCCTTCGCCTTTCTAATAATGTCCCATCATCTTTAGGTAGAGCATCAATCTGTAAAAGGGAAGCAGGACACATTCAATTTATGCCAAAGAAAACAATCATACTACTTAATATAGCTAATTCAAGTGTCTTTAAATTTTTGTTTAAAATATGAAAATTCAGGAATCCAAGTACAAATGTCAAATTTTAAAGCAATCTTTCTAAATTTTTTAAGTTGACTGTTAAAGGGAAAATCCCCCCCCCCCCCCCGCAAAATCAGGGTAAACATTACCCTCCTCCTTTTTTTGGTATTATATTTACAACCTCAAATCCTATACTGTACAATATCTCTGCTGATTTCCAAGAATACCCTGATTTATAATAGCACAGTGCCTGTAGTATCTGCGAGAGTCCAGCAGGGTAATTAGACGGGAACCGAAGTTAGGCAAAACACATAGTTTATTATAGAATCCAACAGCCAAGAAAACAGACAGATAAACGACACACGCACAAAGCATACTCATGAAATACTAAGGTTAACAGCAGGCCAGTAGCCAGAAAATTCTGGTTGTGGGGGCTCACAGAAACCTTTTTTTGGATGTAGGGCCCCACCCTGGCAGCCTCCACTCTCTCTGCCGCCACTTTTCTCTCCATGGCTCTGGCAGCCCCCTTCCATGCAGCACCTCCCCCTCCCTCCCCCTCACCCACAGGGAGAAACTGTAAAGAGCAGGTCCGGGGGCTCTGGCAAGGTGCCCCTGCCAATCACATGATCGGCTGGAAAAGCAGCTCCTAAGCCGGCGGTATCTATGCTGGCTTTCCAGTGCGATCAGCAAGTTCAGCGTGGGGCGGCCAGTGCTGAACTTGCCGATTGCACAGGAAAGCCGGCGCAGGAACCACCAGCTTCGGAACTGCTTTTCCATTCGATCACGTGATCAGTGGGGGGCACCTTGCAAGAGCCCCTGGAGCCTGCTCTTTACAGTTTCTCCCTGTGGGTGAGTGGAAGGGAGGGAGGGGAGGTGCCGCGCGGAGGGGGGCCACCAGAGCTTCTGAGAGAAAAGTGGCGGTGGAGAAAGCAGGGGCGGAGGAAAGGAGGGGCCATAAGGGTCCAAGGGGGGGTTGGATGGGGGGCCATGCCCCCCGTGGCTACGAGCCTGGTTAAAAGACTGCAGGTGTGTTAATTACAGCAGAAGCAACGCTTAAAGAAACTTTACACTCTCAGACAATAGACAAATCTTCTTTACACAGAAAAATATACAGCCATTAATAAGAAAGAAAATTCAACCAATGATAAAAATTTGAATATGCTATTCAGGTACATATCTTTCTGGCAAAAAGATAGCTCTACCCTGCGATGTTACATACTTGGGGTGTCTATCTTCAGTTTGTGAGACAATTGTCTCATCCCGTATATCACGCGTATCCTCATCATGATGTATGTTTTCCTCTTCACTAGAATCACTCTGCTGTTCCCCCTTTTTCATCTGAGGATCCAAATCTTCTTCTATCTTAACCTCCTGTTCTTCACCATCATACCTGATTTCTCCATAGTACCTACATTGGTATTTAAGCTTACATCTATTTCTTCTATAAATAGATCCATCTGGAGTCATAACTTGATAAGTACGAGCTTGATTACATTTTTGTATTACCTTGGCAGGAAACCATCGCTCCTTGGACTCCACCCACACTGAATCTCCCACTTGTAAGGGTTTAAGGGATATCATGCTGCTTGATCCTGGAAATGTTTCTGCTTTGTCTGAACCTTCTGGAGATCCTCTCTCACTCCAGTAGGTATTTTAGGATGCAGCAAGTCTTTTGATACAGGGAGTTTACTTCTTAGCATTCTTTGTTGTTCAGTCGCACAGTCGAGTCCGACTCTTTGTGACCCCATGGACAAAGTCACACCAGGCCCTCCCGTCTTCCACCATCCTCCAAAGTCTGCTCAAATTTGTGATTGTTACATCACTAACACGCGTCTTTTACCATCCCCTTCTTCTTTTGCCTTCTGTCTTTCCCAGCATCAGGATCTTCTCCAGTGAGTGCTCCATCAATATTTGAGCTGGTAAATGCTTCATTCCAGTGATGGGTGTATTCCTATATTTGAGTAATGCCAATTATGGATCTTCCGCCTTCCTAATCAGTTGTTTTATTGAGCCAATTGTTCTTTCTGCCATCCCATTTGACTGTGGATATCCTGAGAATAGGTGAATTTAACTCAGCAGATCACTACATCTATTATTGTAGGGAAGAGTCCCGTAGAAGACATGGTGTGGCCTTTATAGTTAACAAGAGAGTGAGGAAGGCAGTAATGGGATACAATCTCAAAAATGACAGAATGATCTCGGTCAGTATCCAAGGTCAACCATTCAATATCACAGTAATCCAAGTCTATGCCCCAACCACTGATGCAGAAGAGGCTGAAGTGGATCAGCTCTATGAAAATCTACAACACCTTCTAGAACACCTGAAAAAGATGTCCTCCTCATCATAGGGGACTGGAATGACAAAGAAGGAAGTCAAAAGGTAACCAAAACAACTGACAAGTTTGGCCTTGGAGAACAAAATGAAGCCAGGTAAAGGCTAATAGAGTTTTGTCAAGACAACAAACTGGTCATAGCGAACACACTCTTCCAACAATCTAAAAGGCGACTCTACACATGGACATCACCTGATGGGCAACACAGAAATCAGATTGATTATATACGCTGCAGTCAAAGATGAAGAAACTCCTTAAAGTTAGCAAAAACAAGACCTGGAGCTAACTGCGGCTCAGATCATGAGCTATTCATTGCAAAATTCAGGCTTAAACTGAAGAAAACTGGAGAAGCCATTAGGCCATTCAGGTTTGACCTTGATCACATCTCTTATGAATATACAGTGGAGGTAAATAGGTTTAAGAATCTAGAGTTGATAGACAGAGTGCCTGAAGAACTATGGATGGAGGTTCATGACTCTGTACAGAAGGCAGCAATCAGCACCATCTGAAAGAAAAATAAATGCAAGAAAGCATTTGTCTGATGAGGCTTTACAAATAGCTGAGGAAAGAAGGAAAGCGAAAGGCAAAGTTGAAAAGGAAAGATTCACCCAACTGAATGCAGATTTTCAGAGAAGAAGGCCTTCCTAAAGGAACAATGCAAAGCAATAGAGGGAAATCAGAATAGGAAGGACAAGAGATCTTTTCAAGAAAATTGGAGAAATCAAGGGAATGTTTTGTGCAGAGATGGCCATGATAAAGGACAAAAACAGTAGGAGCCTAACAGAAGCAGAAGAGATCAGAAAGAGGTGGCAAGAATACACAGAAGAATTATACAAGAAGAATCTCAATGTCCTTGACAACCATGACAGTGAAATCGCTGACCTCGAGCCAGACATCCTGGAGTGTGAAGTCAAATGCGCCTTAGAAAGCATTACTAACAACAAACCGAGTGGAGATGATAATATCCCAGTTGACAGTATCCCAGTTGACGGAGATGACGGTATCAAAGTTCTAAAAGATTATTCTGCTAAAGTGATGCACACATTATGTCAACAAATTTGGAAAATGCAACAGTGGCCACAGGATTGGGAAAGGTCAGTTTATATTCCAATCTCAAAGAAGGGTAATGGCAAGGAATGTTCAAACTATCACACCATTGCACATTTCACATGCCACCAAGGTCATATTAAAGATCCTACAAGCTAGGCTTCAACAGTATGTAGATCGGGAACTACCAGAAGTTCAAGCTGGGTTTCGGAGAGGTAGAGGAACTAGAGATCAAATTGCCAACATTTGCTGGATTATGGAGAAAGCACGGGAGTATCAGAAAAACATCTATTTCTGTTTCATTGACTACGCTAAAGCCTTTAATTGTGTGGATCACAACAAACTATGGCAAGTCCTTAGAAAGATGAGAGTACCAGACCACCTCACATATCTCCTGAGAAACCTGTATAAGGGACAAGAAGCAACGATCAGAAAGGAATATGGAACAACTGATTGGTTTAGAATAGGAAAAGGAGTTTGACAAGGATGTATATTGCCACCCTGCTTATTTAATTTATATGCAGAGTACATCATGCAGAATGCTGGCCTGGATGAAGCAGAAGTCGGAATTAAGATTGCCGGAGAAAACATCAACAACCTCAGATATTCAGATGATACCACTCTAATGGCAGAAAGTGAAGAGGACCTAAAGAACCTCTTGTTGAGGGTGAAAGAGGAGAGCACAAAAAGAAGGCTCAATATCAAAAAAACTAAGATCATGGCATCCGGCAAAGAAGAAGAAGAAGAAGAAGATATTGGATTTATATCCTGCCCTCCACTCCAAAGAGTCCCAGAGCAGCTCACAATCTCCTTTACCTTCCTCCCCCACAACAGAAACCCTGTGAGGTGGGTGGGGCTGGATAGGGCTCTCAAAGCAGCTGCCCTTTCAAGGACAACCCCTGCCAGAGCTATGGCTGACCCAAGGCCATGCCAGCAGGTGCAGAAGGGGAAGACATGGAAGTAGTGACAGACTTCACATTTTTGGGATCCAAAATCACTGCAGATGGTGACTATAGCCATGGAAGTAAAAGACATTTGCTCCTTGGGAGGACAGCTATGGCGAACCTGGGCAGTATAATAAAAAGTAGAGACATCACCCTGCCAACAAAAGTCTGTATAGTCAAAGCTGGTATAGGTGGTATTCCCAGTAGTAATGTATGGCTGTAAGAGCTGGACCGTAAGGAAGGCTGAGCACAGAAGAATAGATGCTTTTGAGATGTGGTGCTGGAGAAGAATCTTGAGAGTCCCTTGGACTGCAAGAAGATCAAATCAGTCAGTCCTAAGGGAAATCAACCTGACTGTTCCCCGGAAGGTCGGATGCTGAAGCTCAAGCTCAAATACTTTGGCCACCAAATGAGAAGGGAGCACTCACTGGAGAAGATCCTGATGCTGGGAAAGACAGAAGGCAAAAGAAGAAGGGGACGGCAAAAGATGAGATGGCTGGATAGCGTTACTGATGTAACGAACACAAATTTGAGCAGACTTTGGAGGATGGTGGAAGACAGGAGGGCCTGGTGTGACTTTGTCCATGGGGTCGCAGAGTCGGACTCGACTGTGCGACTAAACAACAAAAATCCTGGGCTATTCACACAGTCCAAAACCCCAGTCACAGGCAAATTGCCAAAATTCTTTGCTGGCAAATGGCATATTGTCACTCACCACAATTTAAGGAATGCCATGATGAGAAAAAATGGCTTTAAACTTATCAATCACAGTTCCTGTAGTTTTATCAGTGAGAGTTATTACCTCTGGATATTTTGAAAAATAATTAATTGCAAGAAAAAATGACAGTGAACCATGCTCAAAAATGTCCACTCCCACTTTCTCCCATGGCAACTCAGGAACCTCATGTAGCATGAGTGGTTCCTTTCGATTTCTTGAGGAAAATGAGCACACAGAACAATTTCCAATAAATATTTCAATGTCATTAGACATACATAAGAACATAAGAGAAGCTATGTTGGATCAGGCCAATGGTCCATCCATCCAGTCCAACACTTTGTGTCACACAGTGGCCAAAAAACCCAGACACCATCAGGAGGTCGATCAGTGGGGCCAGGACACTAGAAGTCTTACCACTGTTGGCCCTCCCAAGCACCAAAAATACAGAACATCACTTGCCCCAGACAGAGTTCCAACAATACGCTGTGGCTAATAGCCACTGATGGACCTCTGCTCCATATGTTTATCCAGTCCCCGATTGAAGCTGGCTATGCCTGTAGCCTCCGCCACCTCCTGTGTCAGTGAATTCCATGTGTTAATCACCTTTTGGGTGAAGAAGTACTTCCTTTCATCCATTCTAACCTGACTGCTCAGCAATTCGAGTGTTCATGAGTTCTTGTATTGTGAGAAAGGGAGAAAATTAGTTCTTTTCTACCTTCTCTGTCCTGTGCATAATCTAGTAAACCTCTATCATGTCATCCCTTAGTCGATGTTTCTCCAAGCTAAAGAGCCCGAAACGTTTTAACCTTTCTTCATAGGGAAAGTGTTCCAACCCTTTAATCATTCTAGTTGCCCTTTTCTGCACTTTTTCCAGTGCTATAATATCTTTTTTGAGGTGTGGTGACCAGAATTGTACACAGTATTCAAAATGAGGTCGCACCATCTATTTATACAGGGGCGTTATTGTACTGGCAGATTTGTTTTCAATTCCCTTCCTTATAATTCCGAGCACAGCATTGGCCTTTTATATTGCAGTCGCACACTGTCTTGACATTTTCAATGAGTTCTCTAGCACAACCCCAAGATCTGTCTCTTGGTCAGTGTCCTCCATTTCACACCCGATCAACTTAGAATCATAGAGTTGGAAGACACCTCCAGGGTCATCTAGTCCAAACCCCTGCACAATGCAGGAAATTCACAAACACTTCCTCCTAAATTCACAGGATCTGCATTGCTGTCAGATGGCCATCCAGCCTCTGTTTAAAAACTTCCAAGGAAGGAGAGCCCACCACTTCCCGAGAAAGCCTGTTCCACTAAGGAACCACTCTTAACAGTCAGGAAGTTCTTCCTAATGTTGAGCCGGAAACTCTTTTGATTTAATTTCAACCCATTGGTTCTGGTCCTACCTTCCGGGGCCACAGAAAACAATTCCGCACTGTCCTCTATATGACAGCCCTTCAAGAGCATTTTTTAAAACAGCGAATAAATACCCTGTAGCAGTATTCTTTTAAAGACTAGAGAATGGCATTGATAAAATTTTTTGTATGTTAATAAAATACCCCAAAGAATACATCTCATTTAAAAAGAACAGATGTGATACAAGCTCAAGCATAAGAACTTCATACCCACAAAAATTAATAATAAAAATTCAGCTAAGCAAACCACATTCATATAATGAATTAATTTAAATCGTTTTAAAACATGTAGCAGCAATTTTTGATCTAACAATGCTGAGCAGGAGTAGCATCTAGGCAGCAGATAAAATTCAAAATCATGGAGACCAGCAAAAATTCATTAGTAATAAAAATTCAGCTAAACAGATCATGTTAATATAATAAATTGATTTAAACTTTTCAAAAGTCTTTAAAATATGTAGCAGCAACTTTCGACCTATTAACATTAAGCAGATGTAGTATATAGGTAGCATATAAAAATCAAAGTCATTAAAAGGAATTTTATACTTATAGGAATTCATTAATAATAATAAAAATTTAGCTAAGCAGATCACGTTAGTATAATAAATTAATTTAAACGCTTTAAAAAGTTTTAAAGCATGTAGCAGCAACTTAAGAGTTAACAGTGCTGAGCAAAGGTAGTAAATAGGCAGCAGATAGAAAGGATATGAAGAGTCTGCCACTCCTCCTGTTCCTCTTGAGAGGATCAACAAACAAATCTAAAAATTATGCTTCCAACAAGTCTTGTTAGTTACTGTTACTAACAGCCAACTATAGATACAGTATAAGGCAATAACACCCTGCATAAATAAACTCAGTGTAGAGTAGGTGAAGAGAGACAGGAAAAGAAACCTGTAAACAAGAACTGTTAGAACGACCCCCCCACCCCCCGCCACTGCCAACATCCAACCATAGAACAACTGCCCTAACCGAAAGATAATATAAATAAGTGCCTGAAAAGGCAAATGCAACATACTAACTGTAAACCACCACCCTCCTCCCGCCCAAAATACCCAAAGGAAAAACAAAACAAAATAAAAATAATCCCAACCAGGATTGTTTCTGAGTGGCCGCTATGTCACATCCACCCCACCACTAAGGGGCTAAAGAGCAAAGATGCCCCTGAACCCTAACCCCCACCCCACCCCTCTACACCAAAGGACTAGAGGAAATGTCAATAACAACACCAAATATATGAAAAAACACACAAACACAAAAGCATAAAACCTTGAAAGACATATTACAACCAATAGGTCAGAATATTTCCAACACTGTCATCACACCAATAAATAGTAATGGGTAATGCTATGGCATGAATTATCTTGATCGTGGTTGCCAGCAACACATCCTTACACTTAAGGGTATTTTCTAGCTCCTTCATGGCTAGGATTTTACAACAGCCACATGAGTAAATATATACAAATACAAAATGAGATGCAACACTTGAGTGGTGAGGGTCAGATCTGTCTAAATGGGAGGGAACCATCAATTCAAAATGTGAATGCTGTCTCTCTTGTGAGGGAAGGTGCTGGGGCACCTCTGTTGTACTGAGCACTGGCATGGTAAGCCCACTGAGGGTAAAGGAAAGTGAAATTGTAACAGGTGGCGAAAAGAGGGCAGAACTGCTAAGTTCCTACTTTCCCTCAGTCTTCTCTTCTGAGGGAAAAGGTTCCCAACATGGCAAAAACAGAACACATGATGAAGTTTTTTGTTCAGAAACCTGTTTTTTGTTCATGAAGTCTGGACAAAAATGCAGCATTTACTCAAATACCAGACTAAGTTTTTTTTTGGGGGGGGGGGTATGCCATAAAAAAGAGGCTGTTGTCAAATTTGCATTTAAGTTACAATTATTATGCTTAATAATAATAACTGTGTATAACATTTTTAGATGGGAATAAAGAGTCACATGGCATCTTTAAGATCAACATTTTTTTAAGGTATAAGCTTTTGTGTGCCAGCTCACACCTGGAATAAAATTTTGTTGGCCTTAGGTGTGCCCCTGGACTCAAACTTTGTTCTGTTGCTGCAGACCAACATGGCTAGCCACCTGGATCTATTTTTAGAGGGGGTTCATTTTATATTCAAGGTCATATTCTTTTTGAGTACTGTACGGAAACACTGTCAAACAAATCTTTAGCATGGTAAGCTGATCAATAGAACTTGTCCAGACAGACCTCCAAAAGGACTCTTTCGTGGTGTGATTTAACTTGTGCCGAGCTCTCATGAGCTATTTTCAGCTGCATTTCCATCTTCTTGAAATTTCTCAAGTCTTTCTCCCTCTCACGTTGCATGCGGCTCAAAGTATCTTGCAGTTTTTGCTTCATCACAAGACAGTTGCGAAATCCAATTTCTAAAATGCCCCTGTGGAAGTGGAGAGGCGATGGTGAAAACACACACACACTGAAGAAAACTAGCCAAGGAACCGGCAGAAACAAACACAACCACTTTAAAATCAGATGCGGGGTATGCAGACATCACTGCAAAGAAATCAGAATGGAAAAATAGTATTGGAAGAGAGAAATTCCATTTCACCCACTATTTTTTTTATTTTCTGAAGGGGAGCTGTGATATTCCATTGTGGAAAAAAGGAAACATCAGCCCTGGGCAACCCTGAACGTCCTTGGAAGAGAATTGTGGGTTTCTTGATGCAGCAATTGGAAATGCCCAAGAAACTGCCAGGCAGATACCTTGCTTGCCACTATCAATCTTTCTCTGAGCTACCTGGTGGTCCCAGAGCATCTGGTGCATTCTGGGACATGTTTTCAATGGTCTCCGCTCAACATGAGCTAAATGGGCTTCCTAAAATAAGCAAATACCCAGGTGGAAAGTATTTCTTTGAAGGCAGCTGGTGTGAAAACTTTTGGGTGACATCCCACTTCACCACATACATGGAACGCTCAAGTAAACTGATAGGCAAATACTTTTTTGCAGCTGTTCTGTTATCTATATAACTACTTAACACACTAGGACACCTTTTGCTTGAAATGTGTAACTGCTGACTACGGTATATGTAGGGGGGCTCTGTCCGCCAAACTCAGTTTTTGCAAGAAGCAGCTTGCTTGAAGTGTCTCAGTATTTCAGTAGACTTATACCAACCAAGAGGTGTGTTGATAGCTGGGGAACTCGCAGGACTTGACAGTGAGGGTCTCCTGAGTTTGTTGGTGGAATTAGCTAGGAGACCCAGACAATGCGAGAGGGGGCCACAAGCAGGATCTCCACCTATGTATACGGGGATTTTTCCCTTAGTAGAACTCTCAAATGAACCAGGCCTTAATTAATGGAATGGTTCTTACTAAAAGAAATTAAAAGAAATAAAATCAAATTTATTAATTGAAAAAGCACTCTATGAACACTCATACAAGTTCAGAAAATAAAGGTGGTAGCTTTATAAAGACAAGAAGAGAACTTATTTTACACAGGACTATATTACCTAATCCAGAACAGAGATTTGAGGAGAAAGATGAACAGAACAAACCAGCATTCCATTCAAAGAAGTTGTACCCAGTTTCATCGTGTTAGGAGTGTAATTTAGTGGATGTCCAGATAATGCATACACACAAACGTACGCACGCGCACAAATAGACAGAGAGACACACACAGTCACCACAAGAGAGCTCAAGAAGAACCAGAGAGGGTATGGATATAGCCTCTGAGCTATGACATGATTGTTCCCAGAACAATGTTGTGATGGTGGGAATGAAACAATGTACTTGAACCAGGGAAGCTGCACAGCTTTCCCATGGGTTGTGAATGCAATGTAACATTCATGTGAAAAGGTCTATTGTTTGGTGACCTCTAATAGGCATAGCAAGAAAACTATTCCAAAGGGTGTTATGAGATTAAAATGGTTTTCACTACAGACTCACATAGGATAAACTAGGTAAGAGAAAGTCAGGCAAGGTGGGGGAAGGGGTTAGTAGTTTTACTGCTTTTTCTGGAAATTAATATTTGGAATTGATGGATTTAAAAGAGGGAAGAGAACTGCCAAAAACCAGGCCTTTGCACCTTTTGGATCAGTTTCCCAGACAAGCATCTGACCAGTATTCGATGACCCACATTTCATGTGATTGTAGGGCCTATTTTGATCTTATTTGCAGACCAGGTAAAAGTCTAGATGAGCGACCCTGCGAGATGTTGGAGGAAGAAGGTTTCACAAGGTACCAGACTAGTCCTTCAAGGGAGGAGGGGTCCAGGCATAACAACAGGGAGTGCTTCTTCAGATTACATGGCCTTGGAATACAAGCCTCACCTTTCAGCTATGGCACTTCCTTCATTCTCTTTGTTCAATTCATGCATCTTTATCAAATTACTGAATTCTCGGTCCTTGCTTTCCAGCAATGATTTTTTGCCATCCACTTCTTTCATCACATCTTCCTTCTCTTGAAGCGTGCCCTCAATTGTAGCCTCTAATTTTTTAACGTGGTCAGTTACTTCTTTCAGTTGTTCCTGCAGTGCTGCTATCCTTTTCTCTGCTTCTCTGCAGACAGTGACAGATTGGAATATCTGAAAAGGGTTTTCCCTCCACTCATTTCCCTGTGTAATACTTTGCAATCTTATTTTTAAAAAATCAAATAAATAAACTCAGTCCACATTCCTATTTTAAAACCATGCTGTCAAGGGATTTATAAAGGACACACCCACAGCAAAAACGTCTGCTTCATAAGGCTTTATGAATGCCTGCATAGCTCCATACTCTTGCTGCACAGTAACTCCTCTGTGCGCTAATATTTCCAGGACTGGGAAATATTCTGAGAAATCTTGCAGATCTTATATAGTCCACCCTGATGATCAGCTCTGGCACCAGGATGCCCTGCCGTGCCAGCCACCCCAGGCAAGGTGCCCCCCACCCCCAGTCTCCCCTCCCTCATGTCCCCAGCCAGCTTTGCCACAGCTGCCTTGCCAGCCGGAGCATATGGATCGAGGTGGCTCGGCAGTACTGCTGTTGTTAGACCTATCGGCTGCGTTGGAAATGGTCGACCACCAGCTGCTGGTCCGCCACCTCGCCGACGCAGGGATTCAGGGGTTAGCCTTGCAGTGGCTTTCCTCTTTCCTTGAGGGTCGGGGACAAAGGGTGGCAATTGGGGGAGAATTATCCCAGAGACACCCACTTAACTGTGGAGTGCCTCAGGGAGCGGTTCTCTCCCCGATGTTATTCAACATCTACATGCGCCCCCCAGATTGCCTGGAGGTATGGGCTGGGTTGTCACCAGTATGCTGATGACACCCAGCTCTATCTATTGATGGATGGCCAGCCTGACAATGTCCCTGTAAATTTGGACCAAGCGTTGAAAGCCGTGGCGGGCTGGCTTAGGCTGAGCGGGCTAAAGTTAAATCCAGCGAAGACAGAGGTCCTTTGCCTGGGTTGTGGCGGTCCGGGTGGGGAAATCCCCTTGCTGGTTTTTGACGATGCACCACTGGTACTGGTGCGCAGGGTCAGGAGCCTGGGAGTTCTACTGGAGTCTTCCCTGACAATGGAGACCCAGATAGCAGCCACTACTAAGTCCGCCTTCTTCCACCTTAGACGGGCAAGGCAGTTGTCTCCCTTCCTGGAGCGCGGTGACTTGGCAACAGTGATCCACGCAACGGTCGCTTTGAGACTAGACCACTGTAATGCCCTCTACATGGGGCTGCCCTTGTACCGAACTCGGAAACTCCAGCTACTGCAGAACGCGGCAGCCAGGCTGCTAGTAGGTCTACCTAGGTGGGAACATGTGCGGCCTAGGCTGTGCGAGCTGACCTGGCTGCCAATTGTATACTGAGTCTGTTACAAGGTGCTAGTTATTACCTTTAAAGCCCTATATGGCCGAGGACCTGCCTATCTTAGGGACCATCTCTCTCCATATGTTCCTCAGAGATCTAGTTCACAAAATCTGCTGAGATCTAGTTCACTGAGATCTAGTTCACAAAATCTACTGAAAATCCCCGGGCCAAAGGAGGCCAAACTGAAAGTAGCAAGGGAGCGGGCCTTCTCGATAACAGCACCCCAATGGTGAAACCAGCTGCCAGAGAAGGTGTGGGCCCTGTGGGCCCTTAGTCAGTTCCGTAGGGCTTGCAAAACCGTCCTTTTCCAGCTGGCATATTAAGATGGAAACATCGCATCAATAAGCTATGTTTCCATGTATATTAAGAATGTAGCACCATTAATTTATACTGTAATTTAAATTTTAAATTTTAATCTAATCGCTGGTTTAAGAAATGTATTTTAATGGCTATGTTGCATTTATTGTTACATCATGGTGTGACCCTCCATGTCCTGTAAGCCGCCCTGAGCCTACTTTGGCGGGGAGGGCGGGGTATAAATAAAACTTTATTATTATTAAGGTGCAGCACAACACAGCCCGGCTGCAGGATGCACACCTCTGTGGGAGGATGCCGGAAGGGCCTGCTGATCAGCAGTGTCTTCATTGGGCAGCAGCTCTCCCTTCCTCTCTCACTCATTCCCCCCACCTTCCCAGTTGCCTTCCCAGTGAGAATGCACACTGCAAATTCACTGCTCTTTAAAGTCACATGCCCCTTTTGATTTTGTGATCACAGCTAAATGTTGTCACTTCTGGCATGAATTTTAACTGGTAGATTACAGAATCATGGATATTTAATATTTATCTGTCCAAAAGAATTTCTGGGTAGCAGCTGGCAGCATATATTTAGATGGTGATGCTTCAAAGATGGGCTAGAGGGGTCCTGAGGAACATTTGTCCAGACATCTTAAAGGCTCTGCAGGAATACCCTGGGAAGACAAAAAGGCCCTGGAACCAGTCCAGTTGCATGGCCCTGTGGCACTATGAGCCAGATTTAAGGCCACTCAACGCAGTGGGACCAACAACAGACATCATCTCACCCCTTGCTTCCTTTTGTAGGTGGGCAGTAGTAAAGACACCCATTATCATTGGCCATGAAGTTTCTGAGCCCAGTACCCCCCAACATGTTGGCAGAGTTGCTGGAGCTTCACTTTGCTTGGTCCTGGTCACCAGTGGCCCTCCAGGACAGTGGTCCACCAGGAAATTTCCAAAGAAGTCTACCCACTGGGTTCTGACTGAAGCCACCAGAATACTTAGATGAGCTTGGAAAGCGCCAACAATTTGAGCAGCAAGTACCAACAATCTGGAAAACAGTACACACATTTTTAGAAATTCAAATGTATTATGATTCCCTGATATCCCAGATCCTTGCTGTAGTACTGGAAGTATTATTTGATGTTTTCTACCAATTAATCCAACAATCTGAGGATTCACAAGAAGCCGTTTTCCAGGACCCACACAGGAGACAGCTTCGGCCAGCACCAGCATCATTCATTCAGTCATTCGTTTGTTCGTTCATTCATTCATTCGAATTATACTCTGTCCTACCCCAAAAATGGGCTCAAGGTGGTTTACCTCATAAAAACCAGCAGGATAAAACAATAGAGCAATAAATAGGATCAACAATAAATAACAGTTAATAACAAAAAAACCCACACCTTATGTCAGGGGAAAAACCCTACACATATAAGTAATCCCAGAAACTCCAATGTCCGGAAATATCAGAAGACAGCAAGGCACTGGGAAGGGGCTACAGGCAAGGGAGGCCAAAGTAAATTCAAACATTCTGTATTAATTGGATTGTGCACTAAACTACTAGGAAATGATGGTTTTGAGCAAACAGCATTAAATAACTTACTGTTTTCTGCGGTTCAGTTTCTCCATTTCTTTCCCAAGCTGAATAGGAATGGCCTGGAGATGGATAAGCACATCCTAAAGATTAAAGAAACAGGCATTAGTCTACATGGGCCAGTGTTCTAAGAGTTCCATTAAGCTCCCAAGGAATTCAGGGTATTTTTGACCCCAGAGTCATGGGGGGAAATTGGTTTAGCCATTTAAAGCTTTCTACAGGCACCCATGACGCAGAGTGGTAAAGCTGCAGTACTGCAGTCCAAGCGGTCTGCTCACGACCTGAGCTCAATCCTGGTAGAAGCTGGGTTCAAGATGGCTCAAGGTTGACTCAGCCTTCCATCCTTCCGAGGTCGGTAAAATGAGTACCCGGCTTGCTGGGGGGAAGGTGTAGATGACTGAGGAAGGCAATGGCAAACCACTCCGTAAAAAGTCTGCCGTGAAAACACTGTGAAAGCAACATCACCCCAGAGTCGGAAACAACTGGTGCCTACACAGGGGACTACCTTTACCTTTTACAGGAACCAAACTCTTGTTATGCCTTTTTCTCAATGAACTGCAGTACCCTGCAGTCCCTCTTGCCTCCCCTCCCCTCCCCTCCCCACTGCCATTCTTTTTAAACTTTGAGCTTAATCAAAAGATTAAATGGGTTCAATCTGGCTCCCAAGACACTTGGCTTGAACATGAAAGTACTATGCATAATTGTAAAGGGGAGCTCTATGGACCCCAATAAATACTGGGGGTGGGAAGGATTTAAACAATGTTCCCAGGTACAAATAGATCGGCCAACCCCTATCATTGCCATTTCCTGGGAAGGTGGAGCAAACAGTGAAAACTAAAATTTCTCTCATAATTTATATCTATAGACATTTTGGCTTTGATGTTTTATGCCACTTTTGGAATCAGGGGTTGAAACAACTCCCAGGGAAGCCAGTGCTTGCAACCTGAATTGTAGGAGCAGGTAAAAGTCAAATTGAACTGTACTGCAATTTTGGAAATGGGGGTCATGCTATACCCCATCGCAAGC
This sequence comes from Heteronotia binoei, assembly GCF_032191835.1. NCBI lineage: Eukaryota > Metazoa > Chordata > Lepidosauria > Squamata > Gekkonidae > Heteronotia > Heteronotia binoei. Next base: position 5,331,271 of record NC_083230.1, read on the forward strand.
CATTTTTGGGGTCCATTTTTCCACATTGCATTGTTATTATGTAAAGTTTCAATACTGTAACAGTTAAAAGAATTGTTTTCTTAAAAATAAAACAGTTCTACAGATTTCCAATTGCCTTATGCTTTAAAAACGGTGGGGTCAATTTGACCCAATTTACATTTGTTGGGTTTTTTTTCAATGAGGGGTATTTTTAATCCCAGTCCCAAACTTCACTCTTCTTTGTCTTGCATTTTTGAAGAAAGTTATTCTTGAGAGCCAGTTTGGTGTAGCGATTAAGTGTGCGGACTCTAATCTGGAAGAACTGGGCTTGATTCCCCACCTCTCCACATGCACCTGCTGAGTGACCTTGGGTCTTTGAAAGAGCTGCTATCTCAAGAGTAGTTCTTGAAAGAGCTCTCTCAGACCTACTTACCTCATAGGATGCCCATTGTAGGTAGAGGAAGGGAAAGGAGATTGTACTCTGAGTGAAGGGCAGGGAATAAATCCAATCTCCTCTTCTTCTGAGGGTGGACTCAATCACATCACATCTCTCAGAACTTGCTCCTCTCCTCAAACCCTACCCTCCCCAGGCTCCATTCCCAAAATATCTAGGAATTTCCCAAACCAGAATTGGTAACTGTATGCATCCCCCACCTTGCAGAATTTGTACTCCCTCCCCGTGGCTCTTTCTGGCCCTTTCTCAAAACATATGAAGAATGTAAGCAGACAACCATAATATGAGCACTAGTCCTTAATACATGTACTGATAATGATACATTTAGGCTTGGGTTACTTTTGTATCTTCTTGCTTCCGAAGGATTTCATCAAGTTCCTTCTGGTCTTTAGTGAGATGCTTTTGTCTTACTGTCAAATCTTCTTTCAGTGTTTTAATTTCTTGTCTTCTTTGCAAAGTTTCTTTACGGAGCTCTTCACAGCTTTCTTTCAGGCCCTTGATCAACTTTTCAGCATCCTTAAAAACCAACAAAAATACCAAGTTGAGTTATCGTTTCTTACATTCACTGAAAAGTGGAACACATTCACTAAGAGTATGTTAAAATTAGGTTTGTTTTATAGACATGCTTATTCCTTGACATATGATTCCATGGACCCATTTAACTTCCTTTATGTCTTTCCTAGCAGCCCCGTGGTGCAGAGTGATAAAGCTGCAGTACTGCAGTTCAAGAGGTCTGCTCATGACCTGAGTTCAATCCCAGCGGAAGCTGGCTCAAGGTCGACTCAGCCTTCAATTCCTTCTGAGGTCGGTAAAATGAGTACCTGGCTTGCTGGGGGGAAAGTGTAGATGACTGGGGAAGGCAATGCCAAACAACCCCGTAAAACAACCCCGTAAAAAAGTCTGTTGTGAAAATGCCATGATGTGACATCACCCCAGAGTCGGAAACAACTGGTGCTTGCACAGGGTGCCTAACTGTCCTGGATGCCTAATTGTCACTGCAGTTTCATGAACCGAGTGCCTGATGTGTAAGATGCTCTCTAGAGCCATTGATGAGATCGCCCCTCGGCGCCCTCGTGTTAAGCTGGCACTGTGGTACACCCCGGAATTGCAGCAGCTGAAACGAGAGCTCAGACGGCTGGAGAGGCAATGGCGGCGTACTCGAGACGAAGAGACTAGAACATCTTATAGAGAGTTTATGAGATCCTATGAGATGGCAGTCAAAGCCACACAAAAAACTTACTTTGTGGCCAAGATTGCGTCTGCAAATTCGCGCCCGGCACAATTGTTTAGGACAATTCAGACTCTTACAACACTGCCGCAAGGCAGGCCAAATGCTAGGGAATTGGAGATAAGCGGAATTTTTTGCAGATAAAATCTCATCTCTCCGTTGCGACCTCCCCGCCACATTGGAAACAGTATGTGAACTCGAGGCCCCATGCCTGTCTTCTGGACCAGCTCTGGGTTGCTTCAAAGTGCTCAGTTTGGAGGAAGTTGACAGAATCCTCTCCACTGAATGCCCAACAACTTGTGATCTGGACTCTTGCCCTTCCTGGCTAATTAAAGCTTGCCAGAGGGAGCTTAGATGTCCTATACGGGACATCGTAAATAGAGGGGCTTTTCCCAACGCCTCTTAAAGTGGCTGTGGTCCACCCCCTCTTGAAAAAAGCTACATCAGATCTGGCCGAACTGGCAAATTACCGGCCGGTCTCAAATTTACTCTTTTGGGGTAAAATTATTGAGAGGGCAGTTGCGTTACAGTTACAGAGTTTTTTTGGATGACGCTTCCATCAGACACCCACCAATCCGGCTTCCGCCCAGGTCATGGGACGGAGACAGTGCTGGTCGCCCTGATGGATGACCTCCAGTGGCATCTGGATTGAGGCAGCTTGGCAGTACTGATGCTGTTAGACCTATTGGCTGCGTTCGATATGGTCGACCATTGATTACTGACCTGCTGCCTTGCCGATGCAGGGATTCAGGGGTTGGCCTTGAAATGGCTTTCCTCTTTCCTTGATGGTCAAGGACAAAGGGTGACGATTGGGCAAGAACTGTCCTGGAGGCACCCACTTAATTGCGGGGTGCCACAGGGGGCGGTTCTCTCCCCGATGTTGTTCAACATCTACATGCGCCCCCTTGCTCAGATTGCCCAGAGGTAATTTTATTGAATGGATTATTTTATAGCTGGTATATTTTACTATTTTATGATTGTGGCTTTCTCAGTTGTGAGCCACCTTGAGCCTGCTCCGGCGGGGAGAGTGGAATATAAATACAATAAAATAAATAAATAAACAAACACCCTCCCCCCCATACCATGGAGAAGAACTCACATAAATGGATCAAAGCCTTGGCATTAGAGATGAGCAAGAGTAAATTCTTCACCACCTCTGCTTTCCCAATTAAAAATGTCCTCTTGGATTACTTTTGACTACAATCTGGGCAAAATCCAAGAAAGTGGACAGCACAAGAATTTTGTGGAGATGGTAAAAAATCGTCTGCTCTACTGTGGTAGCCGGAACAGAATAAAAGCTCCATGTGAAAGCAACCTGAGTCTGCATCTAGTGGATATTGCAATAACTCAAACAACATTTTGAAAAATCTTTCAAAAATTATTTTAAAATAGACTGTCTTATTCTGGGGTGTCAAACATGAGGCCCTGGAACCACATCAGGCCCTTGGAGGGCTCCTATCAGGCTCGTGAGAGAGTGTGAATGTTTTGTTGGCTTGTTATGCCAGGGCTCTTCTGGGTGCAACAAGGTTTTGCTTCTCCCTTTTCTCTATATTCATGCCTTCATGATCCCGTTTTTCTTAGCAGAAAAAAAATGTGAACTATTTAGATGGGAAATAAGCCAGTGAGGTGGATTCAGCTGAAAGGGTGTGTCCAGACCAAGTTCACCCAGCACATTTCCTTTGTAGACTGGAGGTTTTAACCTAGTCTTCCCATAAAGTAGGCTGATACTGACTACTATACATTGCTGTCTCTTTATTCTTGCACTACCTCATAGGAGCTGTAGTTATTTCTCTGGGGAAAACTATAGTTTTGTAGAAAAACACAAACACACACAATGCAGGACTCTCATTGTCTGAGGGGTGTGCATCAACCATTGGACCATCAACCACCACTCAAGAATTGTTTCATTTCAATGGCTGAGGACTGAGGCACTGCTTTGCAGAGGAGAGAGCAAAAGCCTTCCCTCGATTGGCTGATGGAGGGAGGAGGGAAACTGCCACAGAAAGCCTTTAATTGATTGGCACTGCTTTGCAGAGGAGATAAAGAAAGCCTTCCATTAATTGGCTGAAAGAGGGTGTCAGAACTTGTATCTTTACTGCTGGTTCCCTATAATGTGACCAATGCTGTATTGTACTCTTACTGTGGCTTAGAGCTGCTTTGTTACTGAACCAAACTGACTCCATGTTGTAACCCTTGCTTGACCCAAAGTGCTTGAATAGTAATTAACCTTGCCCCACTGGTATCCAAAATATTTGGGGCTGTAGAATGAGTTATGTTATGTCTCTGCACATTCTCACACTGGGACCCTTTGAAGCCGAGCAGCATGGCCTTCGGAGTAGGGAGGCATCCTCTCTACTGATAGTGATGGTGAGAAGACAGATGTGCCTGTAACGGTGTGAATTGTGGCTTTGTGAGATGTTTGCTTTACGTGTATAAAATTGTGCTGGTGCTGGCTCTCGCCATCACTGTTATCTTGCCTCTTCCAGTGCTTAGTTCTCTTCAATAAAATCCTAACTTTGTAACCAAGTATGGGATCCGTTTGAAGTTCTTAAGTTCTGACATTATAACAGTGATCCCATTGTTCGTGGCTTATCTGTACTGGAGGCTTGGCCCGATGGCGGCAAAAGTGCCAGACGACGGAGAGCCCACCACCCCAACAGAGGACCCGCCGCTCGACCCAAAAGTGACGGGGGTTCGACGCAAAATTAAGGTCCCAGCGCCTTTCTCGGTCGACGCCGCGTTCCCCGCCCCGCGAACTTGGAGCCCGCGGAAGTCCACGGCAGCAATCGATGCCGCGGAGCAACGGTACCGAAGCATGTTGGGCGAAGGGGGAGCCGGAGACGGCGACGACGACCAGGCGGAGGGCCCGGAGCTCCGAGGGGGAGACGACCAGATCCGAACTCTCCGCAACGACTTATTCCACTGGGTACGGGAGATCCACGACGATGTGCATCGATCCCGCGTGACGATGGCCGAGGAGTTGCAGCAGAACCTGGGTGCGATTTACGACCAGCTCCGCACTTTGCAAACTGCGGTCCTGGGAGTGCCGATTGGAGGGCCACCACTGGGGCAACCGCCCGTAGCCCCGCCGGCCCCAGCCCCGCAGGCTCCGGCCGCCCCGGCCCCGCCGGCTCCGGCCGCCCCGGCCCCGCCGGCTCCGGCCGCTCCGGCGCTGCCGGCTCCACCTGCCCCGGCACCACCAGCTCCGCTGGCCCCGGCCGCCCCGGCGCCACCGGCTCCGCCCGTTCCGGGGCCCCCGGCGCCACCCGCCCCGATCCTGCCGGCTCTACCGGGCCCGGCGCCGCCGCCGGGGGCACCGCGAGCCCCGGGGGGGGGCCGAAGGCCGAGGAAGGGAGTTGAAGATTACTTTCGATGGGAATCCAGAGGACGTGGAGTATTTTACCATACAGTGCGACACGTTCTTCACCCACTGGGGTGCAGATTACCCGACCGAAGCCAGCCGAGTCTACCACATCGCGTCCCGACTGAGAGGTGCGGCCCGCAAGTGGTACGTGGGGCTTTTCATGGGAAGAAAGCCCGAACTAGCTACCGTGGCGGGGTTCCTGCACGCGATGCTCCGCCAGTATGGCGATCCCCTACGGGAGGAGAAGGCTGTCGCCGCCCTTCAGCGCATAGAGCAAGGCAACCGCTCCACCCGCGAGTATGCCACCGAGTTCCTGGGGTACTGTGCAGCAGCGAGGGGATGGAACGAGGTCATGAAATATACCGCGTTCATCAATGGTTTGAACCCGAACATCCTCGACCGCTGCTACAGTCAAGGGAGGCCCGACACGTTGGTCGGATGGATCCAACTGGCCGGAGAAGTGGAGACCAACCTCCAACATGTGGGGATGCGACGACAGCAGCTGGCGAAGAAGGGGGCCAAACACACCCCGACTAAATCCGAAGGGAGGAAGACCCCGGCAACCTCCACCCCGTCTCCCGCCCGCAAGTGCTTCCAATGCGGAGACCCAAATCATCTCGCTGCCAACTGCCCAGTGAAAGCGGGTTCCACCCCACCCACAGCGAAGCAAACCACTCCGGGGCCGAAAAAGAAAAAGAGCAGCCGCTCGAAGGAGCCCAGCCGGGGCTCCGTCGCCACTTCCATGGCGACTGACGAGGATTTTACCACCGACTTGGCGACAGTGGAAGAATCGACCGAGGAGTCGGACGACACCGAGTCGGCGGGAAACGACAGCGACCTGCTTTAATGGGTGCCGCAAAGCAGGTCCAACAACAGCCGGCACTCCTCACGGTGAGAGCAACAGGGGGTTTACTGTTTATGGCCGTTACCCTCCTTAACCCGAACCTAAAGAGATTCATGCACGCCCGAGCGCTGATCGACTCAGGGTGTAACAGGGACCTGATCACCCCCCGCCTAGTTGAGGCGTTGGGATTAGCCACCTCACCCCTGCCACAACCGATGCAGTTCCAGCAGATGGACGGGGGGCCCATGAGGGGGGAACCATGTACTTTAGAGACTCAGGCGGTCCCGGTGGGAACCGAGGAGCATTGGGGGATTGAGACTTTCGTAATTGCCCCCTCTTGCTCTTTCGACGTGGTGGTAGGCTCGGCTTGGCTCGCCCGCCACCAACCAGACATAAGGTGGGAGGAACAAATCGTCCGGTTCCCGGATTGGAGGTGTGAGCACCACCACTGGTGCCCTGAATGGGGGCCGCATGCCCCCCCTCAAAACATGCGGGCTTGCCTCACACTCGAGGAAGTCGCCTCAATCCCCAAGGAGTACCGGGATCTAAAACTAGCGTTTAGCGAGAAGGAAGCGGACGAGCTACCGCCCCACCGCCCTACGGACTGTGCCATTGAGCTAATCCCAGGGCAACAGCTTCCCAAGGCGAAACTGTACTCCATGGGTTGGGCGGAGAAAGCTGAGCTCCGAAAGTTTTTGGACAAGAATCTTAAGCGCGGCTTCATACGACCGGCCACTGCCCCCCATGCCGCCCCCGTCCTCTTCAGAAAGAAAAAGGACGGGTCTCTTAGGCTTTGCACAGATTTTCGTGCTATAAACGGGATTTCCATGTCCAACGCCTACCCGATCCCGTTGATAAAGGATTTGTTGAACACCGTAGCAAAGGGAAAAGTATTTACAAAGCTTGATCTCCGAGACGCGTACTTCCGCGTCCGCATCAAAGAGGGGGACGAGTGGAAGACAGCGTTCAACACCCCCCTGGGACAGTTTGAGTACCTAGTCATGCCCTTCGGACTGCAAGGAGCCCCTGGTGTATTCATGAACTTTATCAATGAAGTGCTACGGGACTTCTTATTTAAGGGGGTGGTGGTGTACCTTGATGACATCATTATCTATTCACAAGATCTAAAGTCTCATGTGCCCCTAGTCCGAAAAGTGTTAAGCACCCTTTGCAAACACAAACTGTATGCCAAATTGTCAAAATGCGAGTTTCACAAGACCGAACTGGACTATTTGGGTTTCCGGGTATCGGGGGAGGGATTGGCTATGGACCCCGCAAAGGTCCAAGCGGTACTAGACTGGGAGCCCCCTCGAACCCGCAAACAATTACAAAGTTTTATCGGGTTCGCTAACTTTTACCGCGACTTCATTAAGGGGTTCGCCACAGTCATGCTCCCCCTCACGGAACTCCTCAAAACCAAAGGGAAGGGTGACGAGGCGAAGAAGCCAGGCGCGCGCCTAACGTGGACGCCTGACTGCCAAAAAGCTTTCACTGAACTGAAACGCCTCTTCACCTCCGAACCCGTGTTGGCTCATCCCGATGAACTGAAACCCTTCGTGGTCCAATGCGACGCCTCCGACGCCGCAGTGGGAGCCATATTAATGCAGAGAGGGGAAAATGGGGTGCTCCGACCATGTGCCTATATCTCAAGGAAATTTTCCAACGAACAAAGGAATTGGTCGGTCTGGGACAAGGAGGCGTTTGCAGTCATGTTTGCCCTAAAAACCTGGCGCTCCTGGCTTGAGGGAGCGAGAGTGCCCTTTGAAATCTGGACCGATCATAAAAACCTTGAAGCCCTCACCGGGCGCCGCAAAATGACTGCAAAACAAATCCGGTGGGCAGGCTTCTTTGCTAAATTCGACTTTGTGCTAAAACACATCCCAGGCTCAAAGAACTTTTTAGCAGACGCCCTCTCTCGCATGCCACAACACGACAGTCTCTGGGAGGAGGTAGTAGACTCGTTAATTTCTCCCTCAGCCATTTCGGGGGGGGTCACTACCCGCTCCGGCAAGCAGACCAGCCCTCCGGATTCAGATCTGCTGCCCCGATTCCTCTCAGAATATAACCAGGAGGCCGATCGCCCACCTAACTTGGTTAAAGCTGAAAACGGGCTCTGGCTGCACAATGAAAAAATCTATGTGCCCACTCCCCTCAGAAAGGAAGTCTTGGAGCGTTGCCACTCGAGTCGCCTGGCCGGCCACTTTGGCTATGTCAAAACCCTCAACTTACTCACCCGCCAGTTCTGGTGGCCAAAAATTAAAAAAGATGTGTCAGAGTTTGTTCTTTCATGTCCCACCTGCCTCATGGCTAAACGAAGGGGGGGTAAACCCCCGGGCCACCTGGTTCCCCTCCCTACAGCCACCCAACCTTGGTCGGTAGTCTCCATGGATTTCATTGTCGAACTCCCACCTTCACAGGGCAAAACAGTCATCCTGGTTGTAGTCGACACATTTTCAAAGCAAGCCCACTTCGTCCCGTGCAAAAAGCTACCCACGGCCAAAAAACTGGCCCAGCTCTTTTTCACCCACATTGTACGCCTACACTCGTTCCCAGACAAGGTCATTAGCGACCGCGGGACACAGTTCGTTGCCAACTTCTGGCGGGAGTTCTGCAAACTCGCTGGCATCGAGCAAGGACTAAGCTCTGCCTACCACCCCCAGTCGGACGGACAGACGGAGAGGGTTAATGGCCTTCTGGAACAGTACCTCCGCTGCTTCATTAATTTCCAACAGTCCAACTGGGTGGACCTCCTCCCTTTTGCAGAATACGGCTACAACAATAGCCTCCATAGCTCAACCAAAACCTCCCCTTTTCAAATTATCAATGGTTACGAGGGCAAGCCGTTTCCCACACTCGCCCTCCCCGCCAGCCCGTCCGAACCCACATCCTGTCAACAATGGTGGGAGGGCCTCCGTGAAGGCTGGAAGGGTATTCAGGAAAACCTGGAGGAAGCGAAAAAAGCCTACAAAAAGCAGTTTGACAAAAAACACTCCCCAGAGTGGGACCTAAAGGTGGGGGATACAGTTTTCCTGTCGACAAAAAACCTTCCCCTTCCCCAGTCCTGTTGTAAGCTCGCACTGAAGTTCCTTGGGCCTTTCAAAATAAAAAGGGTAATAAACAAAGTAACGGTGGAACTCGAACTACCCAAATCTCTAAGTAAGATCCATCCTGTTTTTCATTGCAGCTTGCTTCGGAAAGACCCTGGTGCTACGTCCTTCCATCCCAGGGCCCCACCGCCCCCTCCGACGACAGTGAGGGGTCAGAGTCACCATGAAGTCCAGGAGATCCTGGACTCCAAAGTCAAAAGGGGGAAACTGTATTATTTGATCAGGTGGAAACACTTCCCCCCGAGCTGTGACGAGTGGGTCGAATCTCAGAACGTAGCCGCTCCGCAACTGCTGAAAAAGTTTCACCTACTGTACCCGCACAAGCCCAAGGCTGGCCCCGCGGGAGGGGGCGCTTAGGGGGGGCAGTATGTCAGAACTTGTATCTTTACTGCTGGTTCCCTATAATGTGACCAATGCTGTATTGTACTCTTACTGTGGCTTAGAGCTGCTTTGTTACTGAACCAAACTGACTCCATGTTGTAACCCTTGCTTGACCCAAAGTGCTTGAATAGTAATTAACCTTGCCCCACTGGTATCCAAAATATTTGGGGCTGTAGAATGAGTTATGTTATGTCTCTGCACATTCTCACACTGGGACCCTTTGAAGCCGAGCAGCATGGCCTTCGGAGTAGGGAGGCATCCTCTCTACTGATAGTGATGGTGAGAAGACAGATGTGCCTGTAACGGTGTGAATTGTGGCTTTGTGAGATGTTTGCTTTACGTGTATAAAATTGTGCTGGTGCTGGCTCTCGCCATCACTGTTATCTTGCCTCTTCCAGTGCTTAGTTCTCTTCAATAAAATCCTAACTTTGTAACCAAGTATGGGATCCGTTTGAAGTTCTTAAGTTCTGACATTGGGAGGATGAGCCGCAGAAAAGTTCCCTCAATTGGCTGAGGGCTCCTTCTCCTCTGGGGAACCAAACAGCCAGAGACATAGACAAAATATGGCATCCCTTGGCATATTTTCACTTGGAGAAATCTCGACTGCGGGGTGACATGATAGAGGTTTACAAGATAATGCATGGGATGGAGAAAGTAAAGAAAGAAGTACTTTTCTCCCTTTCTCACAATACAAGAACTCATGGGCATTCGATGAAATTGGTGAGCAGTCAGGTTAAAACAGATAAGAGGAAATATTTCTTCACCCAAAGGGTGATTAACATGTGGAATTCACTGCCACAGGAGGTGGTGGTGGCTACAAGCATAGACAGCTTCAAGAGGGGATTGGATAAAAATATGGAGCAGAGGTCCATCAGTGGCTAATAGCCACAGTGTGTATATATATGTATGTATGTGTGTATATATACACACACACACACACACACATATATATATCATGGCATTATTGAACAGTAAAGGTTTCTATGAATGCCAGATTTGGTAAATATACAGTCTATTTAATTGTGGTCTGAGCAATAACTGGAACCTATATTGGCTGACATAACTCTGTTTAATAATGAGGGAGAGATCAAAATGTAGTCTATACGATTGTATGTTCGATGTCTAGCTGAATAAAAAGTATAATCCTTAGTTTTTGGATGTGTTTGTCTCCAAATATCATTAAGTTGGTACTGTTGTAAAATGTCACCCAGTTTTGTAAATTGTTTTTCTTGTTCTTTGTTTTTTGTGTATGTTGTGATCTGTCTAAATTGTTTTCTATTACATAATTAAAGTCACCCCCTAATATAATATTGCCTTCAGCAACAGATTAAATGCCTCCCCTTTGCTTTTCAAGCCAGCCTGCCATGGCGACCAGCTGAAGAAGCAAAGAGAGAAGGGGCTTAAAAGTTAAAACCCTTTTCTGGAGTATCTCCATTGCACCCCTTCTCTCTCTCATCACACTGCAGTGATAGCATGATCTCTCCATTGGGTCAATAGAGTACAATGGAGAGATCTCTCCACAGCTGTGAGGTGGCTGGAGAAGGGAGCAGTGGCATTTCAATGCCCTAGTTTCTCTCCCAGCCATACCATTTCTGCCTGGCAGTGGGGCCAGTGTGCCAGCCCAACTGTCCGGTAGAAACATCTGACAGCCTTTTTCCAAGCAGACAAAGGGAAATGGGGGAGTTTAAGGGAAGCCAGGCAGACATGCCTGGGATCCTTTCAACCTCTCCTTTTCCCCACCCACTTACAAGTGCACCAGTTCCACTATCAGGCAGAAATGCTTGAGAGCCTTTCAAACCCCACTTTCCCTCCCCTGCTTTCAAGTGGAGTGAAGGGAAAGGGGGGAAGTAAAGAGAAGCCAGAGTTCTACCTGGCATTCAGGATCAAGAGCTGAATAGATTTGTTTCCTGTATGGGGATATCTAATTGGGAAGATGAATCAGTTCAGAGAATATGATTCAGCCTCTGGGGAGCCCATATAATGCTGCATATACAGGTTTTTTTCCAGTTCAGCTGAGCTGAATGCACATCCCTAGTAATGTGTTTGTATTTCAGTCATATCATTTCTTATTTTTTCATCTAACCAAATGGATCCAAATCAGGAAATATGAACATCATACTTACAGTAGCTTTAGGGATCCTTTTATACTCTTTTTCTAGGAGTTTCTTGTCTTCCAATAAACTAAAGAAAAATAGATTACTACAGAAGAAAACCCAGCTTACAGATGTCAAAGCAAGTGATTATCCATTACTTGGAAGCATCCACCTTTTGTATACTTAAATACTAGGAATAAGGCCCACTGGTGAGGAAAAATACATCAGGTTCTAGAAAGAGGCTCTGGGCAAGTGCCCCCCCTTCTGTCTACCCACCCACCCAAATGAAGGCATTCACTCTGCCTCACTCTTGGAGGGTGGAGTCTATGGCATTGTACCTATCTGAGGTCCCACTCCTCCTCAAACTCTACCATCTCCAGGGTCCCAACCTCAAATCTTCAGGAATTTTCCAACCTGGAGTTGTCAACCCTCTCTCCTTAGCAGCAGTAGCAAGCAGCCAGGCCTAGGGTAGTTAACCTTCAGGTGGAGTCTGAAGACCTCCTGGGATCACAACTGATCTCCATACAACAGATCTCTCTCACTCTGGAGAAAATAACTGCTTTGGAGCGTGGACTCTATGGCATTATATTCAGCTGAGGCCTCTCCCTTTACTAACAGAAACAACCTTGGTTGCCTAGCAACAGCCTCTGACTAGCAGCTTCCCTAGTGGCCAATTCTCATCTGTCCTGGGGTGAGGCTGAGGGGAGGCAGGGAGTGATAGGAAACAGGTGGCCACCATGGCCTCTAAGGAAGCACTCCCAGCACTTTCATACCATGTGTCTTTACCATCTCCCCACCACTACTACCTACTTTCTCTTCTGAATGCCACAGAGATTGGGTAGGCAACAGCAGGTGGGAGAGAGGATCAGGCCTAGCCAACGGCATGTAAGTTCTCTTGAGTGGTGGTTTATGGGCCAATCACTAATGGAATGCACACCACAGCCAATGGGAAAGTCGGATTGGGTTAATTCCATTAAGGAATTATTATCTATGATGATTTATGGCCAAAAGATCTCACAAAGCAACTCTACTTGTAGGCTCAGCTGAGTCTCTGCTAGGCAGCCCAGTTTAAATCAGACTGACTAATAGAGCCTACAAAGCAGACAATCCTGCCGGGCAAATGCTCCCCACAGGCTTAGTTGAGGATCTGGTCAGCAGCCAGGACCGTAGCCAGCAGGGGAGAGTATAGGTTGTGCCCCCTATAAATTTTGCTGTGTCCCTACCCTAATATCCCTCTTTAAACACAAATTTTTGGCAGGGTAGTTATAGTGCCATTCACCTTGCCCTCGGATTAGCCATGGTGCTCCCAGGTCCCTCAGTAGCTGTGTACCCAAGTGGTGTCCAAGAAGCCTTGGTCTTGCACTAATTGTGACACACATCCCTGGCTTGGGTTGTCTATGCTCCCTGTCCTGATAAGAAGAAACCGTGTGCACAGCCCTCCTTTAACAAAAACGTAGAGCCTGATGATTCTTTCTCATCCTTTCCACTGTATTCCCTGGAGCTTTCCCCTTCCTAAATGGTTTAAGATTATGGCAAATGGTTTCCTCAGGAGAGACAAAGGGTTCCCCCACCAATGAACTGCAAGCACGTGTAAAATTGTTTGCAATTTTTCCCCTCCAAAGTGTGTCTCCTCCTCCTCGCTTGCCAACCTGCAGGAGGAGGTGGCGGTAGAAGAGGGAAAAGCATAAGGTGTGCAGCAAGAGAGATTATGGTCGTTAAATTATTTTTAATTAGTGATTACCCCCTAATGTTCCTAAATGGCCCTAAAAAAATCCTGGCTATGGGGCTGTGGGCTGCCTGGTTTAAATCAGACTGCCCAACAGAGCCCACAAAGCACCTGATACTATGGGAGAGTTCTCCCTGCAGCCTCTGCTGGGCAGCCCATTTTAAAACTGACTGCCTAACAGAGTCCACAAAGCAGCTGATCCTGTGGGGGAGAACTCTCCCTGCAGGCTCAGCTGGAACTCTCTTTGGCAGTTTGGTTGTACAGCTGAACCGGCAGGGAGAATGCCCCCCTCTGGCTGCTTTGTAGGCTGTCTTCTGGAGTCCCTTTTAGACACCACCTGTTTAAAGGGACTGCAGAAGAAAGCCCCAAAACACTTGAATGGCAGGAGCAATCTGCTCCAGCCCCTCAGCTGTTGTTCTGGGTTTGTTGGTGATCCCCAAATATATCTGGGATTTTCCAGAAATTTCTCCCACCCCTCAGGTCTCCCAAAAATCCTGGATACATTTGGGATGCCGAAATATACCTGAAAAATACCAATAAGGGGTGTTTGGGGTGAATTTTCAGTTTGGGGAGACCCTAATGCACACCCCTAACCCTCTAAAACTCTTAAGTTGAGGGTATGAATCAGCAATTAGATACTCCTAAGTGAAATCGGGCCTCCTGAACAGTGACCTCTAATTGTTCAGGGCAGAGGAAGTTTGAGTTTTTGGCCCTTCAACTGTTCTCTTTTCAAAACGTTCCTTCAGGAAAACTAGATGCTAAGCAGTTCCTGCAATTGTTTCACATCAAGTTCCAGGTTAGCTATGAATAAATGAGAACAAAATAGCTCATGCCGCTCCTGAGTGTGTATCCTCTCACTGCATCCCATTCCCACCATGTTACAGGAGACTCAAAGGCTTCTGCAGGTGGCCTTCACTTGCATAACTCCAGCACTCCTTTTAAGGAATCATCAGTGTTGCCAATTAATCAGGACAAAAAATGTCCTATCCCTTTAACAGAGGCTTAATGGGATTTACCAAGTGATGCATTTACCTCCATAACATGAAAAATTTTAGCTGCCCATTCCCACATATTAATCCTCTATTAAAGGGACAGAACATTTCACCCTAGGCTTGCTGGCAGCCCTAACAGTCAACTGGTTCAGCATAAACTATCACTTTCTGGGTTTTTTCCACTTCCCCTCCCATCTCAAGTGCGTGTGGACACAGGTGCCAGGCTCCTAGTAGCCTGGATGACACTTCATACACTTTGTAATTCAGAGCACCCCAATATTATTTACCTGTTCAACTTGTAATGAATTTCATACTCTCTTTCTTGAATTGCGTTATATTCATTAAGGTATCTTAGGTACTGCTGTCTTAGTTTGGACACTTCGGAGGTGGATCCTTCTGGAAACTGGTCAGCCTTTTCTAGTTCCTGCTGCTGCTGTTCCACTTCAACTGTGAAACGTTTGGCATCTTGCAGCAGTTGAATCTCTGATGCCTGTAAACTGAAGTAAAACAAAATTGTTGAACTGCATATTTAGAAAACAAAACAAAGCAAAGATGTGCAAATCACATCTGAATTATAAATTTTACAATATCTATACAAGTTGGGAACCCATGAAAATAATGGGGGGGGGGGGAGGAATAGAAATGACTGGACATCCCCCCAACCCAAATTTCCTCTTCTCGGCACAATAAACTTGTAGAGGCCTGTACAACCTATTTCACTGTCCCCTGTCAGGTTTTCCTTTTTTCTTCAACTGACACTCAACTGTTTTCCCCATTACAAGCTTCCTTGAGAGCAATGAGGATTATCAGCCCTGATTATGTACATGGGGACAAGTCTATTTTTTAAAAATTCAAAAGAACACGTTTTCCCACTTAGGTGGGTATGACAATCTTGCCTTCTTCCCTCCCTAACACGCAGGATTTTTCCTTCTGCTTTCTTGCTGAGCAGCCCCTTTTTTCTTCTTACATGTTTGTCTATGGCTGTCCCACCCAGTCACTTTGTTATTTTGATGCTGGCCTAGCCCAGGGAACTGAGAGAAGAGACAACATTACCTGTTGCCTTTGAAATGGCACACCAGATGCTTTTGAAAGTTCAAAATAAGCAAAATGTTTTAATTTGGAGAACAGGTCAGGTGAAATCAGGTGGAGGATGTATGAGATGAAGAGATAATAAAACAGAGGTAACTTTGTATTCACACAAACACTAGGTAATTTGTTGACAACAAGTAAGTTTTACTACTATTCAACAAAGACTTTAAAACTATTCAACAAAGACTTTAAAACTTTAAAACTAGAGAGGCTTTCTTTTCAGTTTCTGCTTAGACACCCAAGCATGGTTTCTGAGTTTCATTGAGACATAAATTTTAGAAAGCAGGAACATAAAACTAAGTTTCCAAAATCCTTCTTTATACAAACCAGGGATCACTCCTCTTTTGAGAAGCTATTTCCCTTCTTATCTGGGCAGGGATCACTTCTATTTACTAGAAGCTATTTCCCATTTTTTTGCTTGAATGAGGATCCTCCCTGATCCACTTGCTCTCTTAGCCTTCTTCCCTGTCCACTGTCAGTGCTTAACTGCCTCTTCTTCAACAGTCAGTTCCCAGCTGTCATTGTTTAACTGACTATGTCACTAGAATTCTATTTGAACATCTTGTCACTCAAAGGTTCTCAGACTCTGTTAACACTTGATGGCCCATCAGAGTGGGAAACTCCTACAAATATTCAGAACCCCCAACACTGCCACATTTTATTCCCCTTCTGACAGACACTCAACCATGACATATATTATGGGAGAAATAATAGTGCCATGAATGTACAAAGTGTTTTACAGACAAACTAAAAGACCGATTCCAGCCCTGTTGAGCTTACACCTCGACGGTGTGCCTCTGTCAGCGGCGCACAGGGTTAGGAGCCTGGGGGTGCTACTGGAGCCTACCCTAACTATGGAGGCCCAGATAGCAGCCACTGCCAAGTCCGCATTCTTTCATCTTAGGCGGGCAAGGCAGCTGGCCCCTTTCCTGGAGGACGGCGACCTGGCAACAGTGATCCATGCAACGGTCACCTCGAGGCTGGACTACTGCAATGCCCTCTACATGGGGCTGCCCCTGTGTCGAACCCGGAAGTTGCAGCTAGTGCAGAATGCCGCTGCCCGGCTGTTGTTAGGGCTCCCTAGACGGGAGCACATTCAGCCGGGGCTTCGGGAACTGCACTGGCTGCCGATAACATACCGAGTTCGGTACAAGGTGCTGGTTATGACCTTTAAAGCCCTTTATGGTCTGGGACCTGCCTACCTTAGGGACCGTCTCTCCCCACATGTTCCCCAGAGAGTGCTGAGGTCGGGGTCTCAGAACCTCCTTGTAATCCCTGGGCCAAAGGAGGCCCGTCTGAAAGCGACCAGGGACAGGGCCTTCTCGATTGCAGCTCCCTGTTGGTGGAATCAGCTCCCGGAGGAGGTGAGGGCCCTGCGGAACCTGGAGCAGTTCCGCAGGGCCTGTAAAACAACCCTCTTCCGGTTGGCATATAATTAATTGTGATCAGAATGCCGAATACTAAATCTCAAACATCAGATTACTGAATATTGGAAATTGAAGGACTGATTTAAGGAAAATGTAGCATAGTGTATACCGATGTGAGTTTTATGTATTTTTAGGTTTTTATGTTTTTATTGTATAACTTTAATCATATTTAAACCGATTTCTGTTAGCTTTTACTGTTGTAAGCCGCCCTGAGCCCACCTCGGTGGGGTAGGGCGGGATATAAATCGAATAAAATAAATAAATAAAATAAATAAATAAATTACAATCTAAATTTTGATGTGGGAGGACTAAAGACAACAGAGAGAGAGAAGGAATGACAGAACTAGATAAGAACATAAGATACTTAATTATCTAGACTATGGACAGATGTGGCTCTTCTTGTGTGGAAATGATAAAAGAGAGCTTTTATATCTATGTCTAGAATGTTTTTAATTTTTATGGATTTATCTTTGGATTTATATTCCACCCTCCCTGCAAGCAGGCTCAGAGTGGGTCACAATAAAGGAATAATAATAAATACAGTTAATAGTAGGTTAAAATTTATAACAAACAGCACATAACCATCTCTGGTGCCCACCAATGTCTCCCGCTGGCACGGGACATAACAAACCAGCAGCAAAGCCCCTTCAGCAGATGCCACAGTTCATCTGGGAAGTGTGGACATGGAAGGCCAAGGTTTTCAGATATCCGCCACCTCACCCAAAGCCTGGTGGAACAGCTCCATCGGGCAGGCTCTGCGAAATTGCATTGTAATCTGCAGGTCCCCGATCTTGAGTGGGAGCAAGTTCCACCAGACTGGGGCCAGGGCAGTAAATGCCTTGGCTAGTTAAAGCTAAGCAGACATCTTCTGAGCTGGGGACTATCAGAAGATTTTGTTCAGTAGAGCGTAACGTTCTTTGGGGCACATAGGGGAAGAGGTGGTCCTGAAGATATGCTGGTACCAGGCCACGTAGGGCTCTGAAGGTCAAAACCATAATCTTGAACCAAATCTGGTTCTCAATAGGCAGCCAGTGCAATTAGTGCAGCACTGGCTAAATATGCAGTCACAAAGACATCACAGTCAGCAGGTGTGCTACCGCATTTTGCACAAGTTAAGGGGCAGCCAAAGTTGCTTCATGTAAGAGCCACATAGACTAAATGTCAAATGCTCGAGAGCTGCAAGTGATTTCAGAGGAAGAAGCAGGTCTGGGGGAGTGGCCTGAAAGTGACTTCACAGGAAGGGGTAAAGTTTTGGTCCTTCCCAGCCATTCAAGCCACAACGTTGGAGACTTCTGCTCTCCCCACCTTCCACCCACAGCTAGAAAGAGGGCCCTGCCTGCCAACACACACGCGTATGCAGCTTTGGCACAGGGAAGCCAACAAAAGAGCCGCTGAGGGGAGAAAGTCATAAGAACATAAGAGAAGCCATGTTGGATCAGGCCAATGGCCCATCCAGTCCAACACTCTGTGTCACACAGTGGCCAAAAAAATTATATATATATACACACATATACACACACACTGTGGCTAATAGCCACTGATGGACCTTTGCTCCATATTTTTATCTAACCCCCTCTTGAAGCTAGCTATGCTTGTAGCCGCCACCATCTCCTGTGGCAGTGTATTCCACATGTTAATCACACTTTGGGTGAAGAAGTACCTCCTTTTATCCGTTCTAACCTGACTGCTCAGCAATTTCATTGAATGCCCACGAGTTCTTGTATTGTGAGAAAGGGAGAAAAGTACTTCTTTCTCTACTTTCTCCATCCCCTGCGTTATCTTGTAAACCTCTATCATGTCACCCTGCAGTCGACGTTTCTCCAAACTAAAGAGCCCCAAGTGTTTTAACCTTTCTTCATAGGGAAAGTGTTCCAACTCTTTAATCATTCCAGTTGCCCTTTTCTGGACTTTTTCCAATGCTATAATATCCTTTTTGAGGTGCAGTGACCAGAATTGCACCACAGTATTCCAAATGAGACCGCACCATCGATTTATACAGGGGCATTATGATACTGGCTGATTTGTTTTCAGTTCCCTTCCTAATAATTCGCAGCATGGCGTTGGCCTTTTTTATTGCAATCGCACACTGTCTTGACATTTTCAGTGAGTTATCTACTACGACCCCAAGATCTCTCTCTTGGTCAGTCTCTGCCAGTTCACACCCCATCAACTTGTATTTGTAGCTGGGATTCTTGGCTCCAATGTGCATTACTTTGCACTTGGCCACACTGAACCCTATTTGCCACTCACCCAGCCTCAACAGATCCCTTTGGAGTGTCTCACAATCCTCTCTGGACAATTTAGTGTCATCCACAAACTTGGCCACTTCACTGTTCAACTCCAAATCATTTATGAACAAGTTAAAGAGCATGGGACTCAGTACTGAGCCCTGCGGCACCCCATGTGAAGTCGAGCAAAGCAAAGGATGTTGTTGCAGCCATGAGTCCCAATATGCGTTGAAAAATAAATACTGTTTGAGTCGGACTGGTCACGATAGCAGCTGCTAGAGATTTGATGTGGCAAGCTTGATCTTGTGAGACAGCATGGATAGGCGTGCACCTATAAACTGGATGTCTTGTGTAGGTATCAGCTTGGATTTTGCTAAGTTGACTTGAAGGTCCAGAGAAGACAGTAGGGACAATGTGGTGGTGATGTCCTAGAAAAGTTTTTCCTTGCATTGGGCAACTATGAGCCAGTTGTCGATATATGGGTAGATGGTGATGTTTTGTTGGCGAATTGCAGCTCCCACCACCGCCATGCATTTGGTGAAAACCCTCAGTGCCGTTGAGAGACTGAATGGGAGAGCACGAAACTGGTAGTGTTGATCCCCCATGGCGAATCTCAGGAACCTTCTGTGATGGTGATTGATGGTGAGATGAAAATAGGCATCTTGAAGGTCGAGAGATGCCATCCAGGACTCCCTCGGGATTAGTGGGAGGATGAATTGCGAGGTGATCATTCTGAATCTTTTGTAGGTAACATAATGATTGAGTTTCCGTAGATCTAAGATTGGACGTTGGCCCCCATCCCTCTTCGGTACTAGGAAGTACCGGGAATAGAAACCTGTGCGAAGAGATTGGTGTGGGACTAGCTCTATAGCTTTTTTTCCCAGAAGAGAGCGGACTTCCATATGTAGAGGAGGAGAGGGGGGAGTACGTACAAACCAATGGTACTTTGCAAGAGAATCAAACTTTATGTAATAACCTCTGATGATGATTGCAAGGACCCAGGAATTGGAGGTTATGGAAACCCAATTGGGGAAGAAAGGGGGACAGTCTTTTTTTTTTATAACTCACAATTTTTATTTTTAACAAATCAATACAAAATAATTAACCATTAACATATAAACAAAATGGCACCTACCATTTTACACAAAAATATAAATTATATATTATAAACTAGAAACAAAATAATTCTTAAAAATAATACACCACATAAATTAAGAGTTCTGGCAAGATATAAAGTCAAATACTTAATACAGAATAAAGTCAAGATACTTCGTTGGAACAGATAGACTAGTTGAGGGTTTCTCATTGATATATAAGAGAAAAGTTCCACGTGATAAGTTTGTACTGCTGAGATATTTGTATAAAGTTCCTCAAACCAGAACTTTAGACCAGAGTAAACAATTTAAACCTCAGCCAGACTAAAGCAGAAATAAGTTAAAAATTATACTTTTAGACTACTAAATAAAAGGAAAAAAAGAAAAAATAATAGAAGTTGAGAACAATTAACACTGAAGCCCCAAAAGGAGCTAAGGTTCCAACCACTTACCACCTTCCCACATACGGAGTCACCAAAATACTCTCTCTAACCTGAAACCTTCCTACAAAACAAGGGAGGCCTATCACACTTCAGTAGGAACAAATCACTCAAAAATCTCTCTTTTTCCTTCCCTCATTGGAATTTTAAAGCAGACTCCCGTATACAAAGTTTTGTTTGGTAAAGCTTCCAGTCTTCTTGCTACAAAAATAAATTCAATATGATAAGTACTGCATCATGTGAGCAATTAAGAGGTAATTATTGGTTAATATCCTGAAGTTTCTAGGCCCTTTAAACACAATTTTGCTTAACATAAACCACAGTATTTTGACTAACTAGTGCATATACAACATTTACTAATTCTGTCACTTAAAGCTATATCTCCCACGTTTCCCATCAGTAAAACTAGATGTCAAGCATGCTATTTCTAAAGGTGGTTAGCAGACAAGCTAGCTACAAAGCAGAACATTCCTCCTTCTTTCCCCCCCTCCTGTTTTCTTCCTTTTTCCAAAGGATGCATAATAAATCCTTCTGTACCCAGGATGTTTAGAGTAACCTTGTATTAATGGTGTAGAGTGCCTCTCCCCCCGATTCACAAGCCAGGTCTTATTGGTTCTCAGAGGATGTGTGAGAAAGGGAGATGTTTTTATTAGCTGACATTCCTTAGTCATAAAAGAGATACTAGTGAGTAGCCTTTGAACCCTCAACTCAATTTGCACCTTTATGTTATTCTTTTGAAGTTATCTGTAACCTAGCCTTTTGAAGTGTGCCTATAAGTTACTATCCAGTGCTATGTATGTTATTACTTCCAAGGAGTCCGTCCTTGGGCAAGCTATTGAGTTTTACAATAAAGCAACTTTTGATTAAAGGACAAAAGCTTGATTATTGAGAAATATCAATGCTTGACATTTTGGAAGTAATTTTACTTGGGGACATAACCGAATTGGCAACTTTCTGACCGTATGGTGGAGAGAACTCCAGACAATGGAAAAGTCCCCACAACTCCGGAGAGACCACGAGGTGAGCTACGAGGAGATGGTGCCGGCACCTCCATGGCACATCCTCGACGCTTGAGAGCCACAGAGAGAGGATCTCCCCTGCACATCTAGCAACTGTTTATCACCCCTAAAGTGTGGGTCCCCAGAACGTCAACCACCTTGATGGATGAAGCACCAGCTCAGAGAGAAGCGATCCTGGCACTACCCTCCATGCATTTGAGAATTGGGGAAGAGAGCGACCAGGGCACTTCGGAAGCGAGTGGAGGGAATAGCCGGGAAGACCGAGGACGGCCATACCCTGACAAGAAGGAGAATGAAGGTGGAGACAGAGAACGGCGATGCCCGGATGACGAGGAGGAAGAGCCAAATCCCGATGCCCGGGAATTCCTCCAGACGATGAGAACCGAGATGGCAGAGATGGCCAAGGGGTTGAGGAATGAAATGCAAGCCAATGCTACCTTCATGGCCCAAGAGATGAGAAGGCAATTAGAGAGAGTGCTGCAGTCACAAGATCCAAGAGGAGGGCCACTACCCCCTCCGGGGAGGCAACAGCCACTACCTCCGCTTCCGTTACCTCCCATACCCCATGACTACGAGAGGTGATGAGATCTGGATGCCACCTTCGATGGTGACCCAGAAGAGATGGAGTACTTCTCAATTAAAGCGAATAGCTTCATGCATTATTGGGGAAATACCTTCCCTGACGAATTTAGCAGAGTGGATTATCTGGGGTTGAAACTGAAAGGGGCTCCGAAAAGATGGTACGTGAGTTTATATGAGACCAGAAGCCCAGAACTAGACACCGTGGCCACGTTCCTTCGAGCCCTGCTGACCCAGAATGAAGATCCCCTGCAAGAAACGAGAGCTCTCACCGCCTTGAGAGACCTACAGCAAGGATCCAAAGCTGTGCGTGAGTACGCTGCCAAATTTTGGGCCAACATGGCCAAGATCTGGGGAAGGAACGAACAAATGAAAATAGAGCAATTCCAGTGGGGCTTAAATGCGAGCGTAGTGGATTGGGCCCTCCAACAAGCCTGCCCTACTACACTGGTAGGGTGTGTGCAACTAGCAGGCGAAGTAGAAACAAACATGAAACGAATGGCCCTACAACGTCAACAGCAGCAAGGGGGAAAGGGGGGACGTGAGTCTCGGTTGGGGGCGAAACCAGATGGGAAAAAGGCTAGCCAAGCTGGGGGAGCTACCAAATCCGCTACCCCAAGACACTGCTTTTGGTGTGCGACCTAAACCACCTGGCGGCCAATTGCCCGAGTGACCTCAAGCCCCCCCCCCTTACTCCGAAACCCGGCGCACCCAAGGCGAAAAAGGCGGAAGGTCGGTTGAAAGAGTCGGCGAAAGGGAGCTTGGCTAGCCGCAACCCCTCTAGGGGAGGAAATTATTATTGTAGATGAGCTAAGTGAAACATCCTGGGATGATGAGCTGGCGGGAAATGGGGACGACCTGCACTGAGAGGTACCAAGCAGCAGGTCGCGGAATTAACGGCACAACTGAGGGTGAGAATAACTGGAACTTTATTTTTCATCCCTTTGACTTTGTTAAATCATAAACTAAAGAGGTTCATTTACACCCGAGCTCTGATCGACTTGGGGTGTACTAGAGACATAATCACGCCCAAATTAGTGGAAGCTCTGGGGCTTCCTAAGAATCCATTACCTCACCCCATACAATTTGAGCAAATGGATGGAACTATAATGAGAGGGGAGCCCTGCACCGAGCAGACCCAAGAAGTACCAGTGGGAATAGAAGACCATTGGGATTCTGAAATATTTGTGATAGCTCCCTCCTCGTCCTTTGACATTGTACTAGGAGTAGGATGGCTAGCCAAACACGAACTCGACATAAAGTGGGGGGACCAAATCATAGACTTTAGAGATAAAAAGTATGAACACCACCACTGGAACGGGGCCTGGGGTCCCGAACCACCCCCTAGAAATGAGAAACTATGCTTAACCATTGAAGAAATAAAATCGATCACCAAGGAATACAGAGACGTAAGACGAGTGTTTAGCAAAGAGGAGGCTAACGAACTCCCCCCCCATAGAAATACAGACTGTGCCATTGAATTAATCCCGGGACAGGAACTCCCGAAGGCTCAACTATATTCGATGGGGTGGGCTGAGAAAGCCAAATTGTGAAAATTTTTGGACAAAGATTTAAAAAGAGGTTTCATAAGACCCGCCACTGCACCCCACGCCACCCCCATACTATTTCGAAAAAAGGACAGGGCTTCATCTTTGTATGGCTTTTAGGGGGATTAATGTGATTTCTACTTCCAATTCATACCCCATACCATTGATAAAGGATTTACTCAGCACCGTATCAGAAGGGAAAATTTCCCCAAAGTTAGACTTGCGAGATGCTTACTTCCGGGTGCGGGGAGGGGGGGGGGGAGATGAATGGAAGACAGCGTTTAACACACCCATGGGGCAATTTGAGTATCTAGTCATGCCTTTTGGATTGCAAGGAGCCCCTGGAGTTTTCATGAACTTTATAAATGAAGTTCTGCGTAAGTACCTGTACAAAGGGGTAGTGGTGTACCTGGATGATGTAATTATTTATTCTCAAGATTTGTAATCCCATGTAAAATTGATCAGAGAAGTTCTGAACATCCTCTATGAAAATCAACTGTATGCTAAATTATCCAAATGTGAATTCCATAAGACAGAATTGGACTACTTAGGATACCAAGTGTCTGGGAGAGAGCTAGCCATGGATCCGGCTAAAATACAAGCCGTAATAGATTGGGAACCCCTGAGGACATGTAGACAGTTCCAATCCTTTCTTGGATTCGTGAACTTTTATAGTAATTTTATACAGGGGTTCGCACACACCATGCTGCCCTTAACGGCTCTCCTGAAAATGAAAGCGAAGGGCCCAGAGGCTAAAAGGCTGGGAGCTAAGTTAGAATGGTTGGCCAAATGCCAAGAGGTGTTCAATAAATTGAAAAGACTATTCACTAGCGAACCTATCTTAATTCACCCCAACGAGTTAAAACCTTTTGTGGTATAATGTGATGCCAATGACATCGCGGTGGGGGCAATTCTGATGCAACCTGATGAGGAGGGGGCCTTAAAACCTTGTGCGTACATATTCAAAAAGTTCACTCATGAACAGAGAAATTGGTCGGTCTGGGACAAAGAGGCTTTCGCAGTAACTTTTGCTCTAAAAACGTGATCATGGCTAGAAGGGGCGAGGGTCCCATTCGAAATTTGGACAGATCACAAAAACCTGGAAGCCCTTATGGGGCGAAGGAAACTAACCGAGAAACAAATCCGGTGGGTAGGCTTCTTTGCCAAATTTGACTTTATTCTAAAACACATCCAAGGTTCTAAAAACTTTTTCGCTGATGCACTATCTAGGCTCCCTCAACATAACAGTCAAAGAGAGGAAGTGATCGACTCCATCATTCCACCAAGTCAGTTATGGGGGGCAGTAACCACCCGCTCTAAGGCAAAACATGAAAAACTGGAAGAAAAATGGGGAGGAGAAAGACTGATCAACGAAGTTGAAAAAGAGGGAGAAGCCAAACCAGAGGGGGGGGGAAGGGTGAAGGGGGCTTCTGGTACAAGGATGGTAAATTATATGTACCAGAAAGCTTTCAGAAAGAAGTGCTACAGTTTTGTCACAACAACAAACTTTCGGGGCACTTTGGATATGTTAAAACGTTGCATTTAGTGAACCGGCAATTTTGGTGGCCGTTCATGAAACTATGTTGCCTCTTGTCTGATATGCTTAATGGCAAAAAGAAGGGGAGGAAAGCCTCCCGGATTGTTACAACCATTGGAGACAGCTACCAGACCATGGTCAGTTGTCTCGATGGATTTTATTGTGGAACTACCGATGTTGCAAGGGAAAAAACTGTAATTTTAGTAATAGTAGACACCTTTTCAAAACAAGCTCATTTCATCCCTTGCACCCAGTTTGGTGTAGTGGTTTGGAGAGCCAGTTTGGTGTAGTGGTTAAGTGTGCGGACTCTTATCTGGGAGAACCGGGTTTGATTCCCCACTCCTCCACTTGCACCTGCTGAAATGGCCTTGGGTCAGCCATAGCTCTGGCAGAGGTTGTCCTTGAAAGGGCAGCTGCTGTGAGAACCCTCTCCAGCCCCACCCACCTCACAGGGTGTCTGTTGTGGGGGAGGAAGATAAAGGAGATTGTGAGCCGCTCTGAGACTCTTCGGAGTGGAGGGCGGGATATAAATCCAATATCTTCTTCTTCTTCTTCTTCTTGCACCCAAATTCCCACTGCTAAAAAGTTAGCGCAATTATTCTTCCAGCACATGGTCAAATTACACTCGTTCCCAGATAAAGTAATTAGCGACCAGGGTTCTCAGTTTGTTGCCAACTTCTGGCGGGAGTTTTGTAAACTAACTGGAATTGAACAGGGATTGAGCTCAGCCTACCATCCTCAAACAGACGGACAGACGGAGAAGGTGAATGCCTTATTAGAGCAATACTTAAGGTGCTTTGTGAATTATCAGCAATCGAACTGGGTAGAACTCTTGCCATTTGCAGAATATGGATATAACAACAGTGTGCATAGCTCTACAAAGACTTTGCCATTCTTAGTAGTGAATGGTTACGAAGGGAAACCTTTCCCAGTACTACCGGGGGGGGGGGGGGACACCAGAAGTACCCTCATCTTTCGAACAATGGTGGGGAAAACTGGGAAAAGTTTGGAAAGTTATTCAAGAAAATCTAGAGCTAGCCAAAGAAACATACAAAAACATTATGATAAAAGTCATGCTCCTGTTTGGGATTTTAAAGTGGGAGAGACAATAGAAAAAGAAAAAAAACCCTCTGCCTTGAGCAGTGGTCTTAATTTCATAAGAACAAACAGTGTTTAAATTCATTAACAAGATATCACCAAAATACTAAGCTAATTTTTAAATAACATATAATCAACATTTCAAGAGTGCATTAACTGAATACATAAGCCTTAGAATTCATAACAATCTATTAAAAACCTAAAATATTACTTAGTACACTCCTTATACCTGTATTGATTTAAAACTTTTGCATCCCTAAGGATTGTAGTAAAAAGAAAAAAAAATTCCCTCTAACCCTCCCCCCTTCTAAATACTAAGCTAATTTCATTCTAGAATGAATTAACAATATAAAAGCATTCAAGTATTATGATTTAGATTTCAACCAGAAATAATCCAAAAAACATTTCATTCAACACTTATTATCCAACTTTCATATAACAATTAACAACTATCTAAAAGTAAAAAAGAACTGTATGAGAAATTCATTGTTCAGCCAGATTAATCATATTAGTTATACCAGATCTATTTCATAAAAGCAGTGTTAATAGGGTTAAAATAACTATATACATCTTAAATTGATTGTTCAAAAATACATTAATTTAGTAGAGTAACAAAGTGATCTCCATATAAGAATAAAACTATACCTAAAACTCTTTAAAAACACATATGAATTACAACAGTTAAGCCATCAAAAATCATGGTTTAAGTCAGTGATTATTATGAGTGTTTGAACTAATAAAAAATCAGCTGAATTGTCAGTGCAGTTTATGTTTTACAGTCTCTTATTAAACATTTTGCATTACATCCAGACACTTGCTATCCTATAAATGCTTTCAGTCATCAGTTCAGGTTGCTTCAGTAGAGGGTGAGTCCTCTCTTACTGGAAGGAAGGCACGCACATCTTCTTCTTCACTCTGCGACAGTTTTAAATTGAGATTGTCCAGTAGTAATTTCCCCGTCATGATGTCTGACGCTTTAAACAATGTGTCTCCTTTGTATACAAGAATATCGGAGACAGAAAAAAAGTCTCTTACCGATGGTGAGGTCTCTGTAATGGCTTTCGCTGTAAATTTAGCTCTGGTTTTTGCCTTGGCTTTCGTTTTGAAACATTTTCCCATCTGGAACCTGTTTCGGAGTCTGTGACGTGGCCGAAGCACCCAGATTTAGCAGGGAAAGCTTATGAGCTTTACTGAAACGCATCCGCCATTACTCAGCGATGCCCCCCCCCCCCAGGGGACAGTCTTGTGATGTTGTCTGATGTGATAGTGAGGGAGTCAAAGAGACTGCTTGGATGCAGTAGCTGTTTTTTTGGAAGGTTGAGAATGAGATCGCAGCTGAAAGGGTTGCCTTGCTGGAGGGGCTTTCCGCTTCTAGTATTCGGTCTGCTTGGGCAAGCGTTGACACTTGTAATAGGATGGTTTCCAAGCCCTTGGCCTGCTAATTGGATGGGTTTGGTGTTGGGTAACTCCTAGTCTTTTTTGCTGCTGTCATCCACTGTGGTGAGAATGTCGTCAGTAGTGGCGTTGAAAAGACCCTGGCCATCAAAGGGTAAATCTTCGATTTTAAATTTAATGTCCGGTTGTAATGAAGAGGAGCGTAGCCGCACAGAGCAATGGATGTGGATAAGGTTCTAGAGGAACAGGCGACAGCATGGCGCACAGAGTTGATTTGCTGCTTGCTCACCCTTGATATTTCTTGGAGAAGCTGCATGGCCTGTTTTTGTGAAGAATCAGGCATGGAAGGAACCAGAGCAGTCAGTTGAGACGCCAAGTTGAAAGTGTAAGCAGAGAAATATGCTAGATAATTATGTATCTTAGAAGTAGCTGTTGTTAGAGCATAGATTTTTCTTCCCAGCATGTCAAGCTTTTTCCCGTCCCTTTCAGGCGGGGCAGAGTGTCTTGTTTGTTTGGATTTGGTCGCAGAGTGAACGATCATGGAGTTGGGTGCAGGATGATTAAAGAGAAACTTAGACTCCAGTGCATGAATCTTGTATAAAGACTCTACATGCTTAGATGTTGGAGGTACCGATGCAGGCTTGTCCCAGGCCTTCTTCAAGCCTTCGAGATGAAAAGGAAGCATCGGCAGGAAGGAGCCGGCAGGCAGATCAGCATAAACCAGATCATGGACAAAGTCTGAGACTTTTGGTAAGTCAGTGGTAAGTTTGATACTCAGGGTGGTAGCCATGTTAGTAATCAAATCCAGGTAAGCCTTGGATCCCTCAGAGGGAGAGAGGTCAGCAGGCTTAATGATGTCTGAAGCTGGTGATGCAGGGGTACTCTTCACAGAGTCTGAGGAATCTGACTGTTCAGAGTCAGAATCATTAGAAACATTGATCGGAGTTATTGGACAAGGAGTGTCCGGTAAAGGCTTGTCCGGTAACTCCTTAGATGTATCAGGTAAGGCTATTTCCTTCCTTTTCGAGGGCTTGGCCAAGGGTGCAGAAGTAGATGCTGCAGGCGACAGTCTTCTTCTCGAATCCATGATGTAGTGACTGTGCCGCTGAGGAAACAATACCTCACGGTACTGAGAAGGTACCGAGGATCTTCACGGTACCGAGAAGAGAGGTCCTCACGGTACTAAGACGAGGAGTCTTCATGGTACCGAGAACAGTAGGCATCATGGGAAGGAGAGCGAGAATACCTCGAATGATGATGGTACCTATAATAGTAACTCCTAGGAGACATAGACCTCAATGTGCTGTCCATGTGGGCATAGGAATAGTGCTCTCTACGGAGTCAAGGCGGAGATTGCTGGTAGGTGTAAGCTTGTGCAGAAACATCAATATAGGTAGGAGAATGGTGATGTGATGTAGACCTGGAGC
The DNA here is from genome assembly GCF_032191835.1 of Heteronotia binoei. NCBI lineage: Eukaryota > Metazoa > Chordata > Lepidosauria > Squamata > Gekkonidae > Heteronotia > Heteronotia binoei. The sequence goes on from NC_083230.1 coordinate 5,360,319, forward strand.
GACGGTGATCGTGCACCTGGGTGGACATTTCCTTGTAGAGAGGAGATACTGCCATATCCTTGACGGAACGAGAGGAAAGGGTTTGAGCATGTCATGACATGCTTTGCATGTCATGTCTCGAAAGGCGTGCAGCTTGAATAAGTTTGCGCGTTGCTGTCGAGGGCGAAATGGTGGTGGATCTGAAGAGAGGATCTCTTCAGGCAAAGTATCTTGCAGAGAAGGTGACCTCGATGGAATGCAAATGACATCAGATGTGATAACGTCCGTAGGAGCCGAGAGCTCTATAGGAAGTATCGGAACTGTAGAGGTCGATGCCACAGTCAGATATATTGAATCAGTAGCGTTAGCCCTAGATATCAAATCCGTAGCAGGAACCGAAGTAGATGTCATAGTATGAGTAGGGACTGTAGGATCCGTAGTCGAAGTAGAAGAAGTCTGTCGAGGATCCGTTGTCAAAACCGAAGAAGTCTGTTGAGTTTGAGAACTGTGGGACTTGGAGGATTCGGAAAGGTGTTTCGATGAGCAGTGTTTCTTTGTCGAATTGGAGGATTTCTTAGTGTGTTTGACAGACTTATGCTTACTGGGAGCCGATGCCACGGAAGCTGCCGAATGCGCCAGATCCCTTTCTGGATTGAGGGAGGTTGGCGAAGTATGGAGCCCCTAGTTGTGGGGCATAACAGGGTGCAAAGATGATTCTAAAGGATGGCTATGGAGTCCAGCAGCCTGATTTTTTCTTGCTTGCTTTCCAAATTGGCTGCAATGAGTGCAAGCTTCAACTCTGTGGGCGTCCCCCAATCAAAAAAGACACAATGAATACCCATCAGTAGAGGGAATTTTAGTTCCACAGTTAGTACAGTTTGCCTTCCTTCCCTTCCATACGCTCAGAGGGGGGGAGGGGAGGGGGAAGTGGTGAAAGACAAAAATTAAAGTCTCTCTTTTTTTAATAGGAATAAAAGAAGGACGAAAGAAGCAAAGACGGTAATGATATCACAAGAGTAAGCCTGAGGAGAAGACTGGTGGAGACGTGACGAGTTAGGTGTGATCCAAGCGGCGGCAGAGAAGAAACTGAGTGGGTGGAGTGCCTCCCCCTCGCTCCAGGCATGTGCAGTGGATGCCTGCTCCCCAGGGCAAGAGGGAATGCGCGCCAAAATAAACGCCTGAGGCTAGTTATCTATGCTCCAAGATGGGGTTCGTGGCTAAGCAGAGAATCCATGTGTGGGACTTCCACTGCTGGAAGTCTGAATTTTTTGAAGTTTCTGGTATGAGAGAATAAAACTTAGGAAAAGGAAGGTTTAGCTTTAGGTTTCACAGGGTGTTCCCAATCTGCTTCATCACTGAGTAAAACCCCAGCTGATAGAGGAACCCAAGGTGGATTTATTCCTTGACTTTGGTAATGATTTTATCAGAGCCCTTGGGAAATTCAGCATCCTCATCTATTATCCCATTTAGGGTATAAAAGCCGTCCAGGGTTGCCAAGACCTTCAATGAAAGTCTAATATAAAGCTCCTGGGACTATGGCAGTAGGCAAATTATCTGCCTCTTCCTCATATAATTCAACCTCTTCTTTAACAGAAGAGAAGGCTGAGGACTCAGAACCCCCCTTTTGATCACAAAACAGAGGATTGCGATCCCTGGGGGACCTATAATTTGTTTTGTTCAACTTTTTAAAAATTAAAATGGGTTAAAGAATTTACTCACACCCTTATCTCTGTCCAATTTCTTGGACTTAAAGAGTGTGTCTCTGGCTTGGAGCCCTCTTTCCAAAGGTCTCTACAATCCTTTCTGATTCACCCTACAATCAGGAAGATGATTGGCTTTGACACCTTCCCCTGAAACATCCATGGTTTGACTCTCAAACTGAGTGTCATTATTGGATGAAGGGGAATTTAGCAGTTAGAATTCAGTTAGAATGCTGAGTCCTCCATGTTGAATCCCTGGGCTGCAACGGAAAGTGAAAGCAGTTCCTCAGTCTGAAGTAGTTAATCCCTCTAGGACCCAGGGGCTGATTCAATATAAGGCAGCTCCTGAGATGACCGCCTTTCCCACTCTTTTTTCTCCCTGAAAATCTGAGGGGAACAAAGGGACCTTATTATCCAGGGAAAAACAAGCCTTTGGCTCCCAACCATAAGAGAAGGGAGGGGGAAATTTTCTTAGCCATTTGCCCACCAGGTTCCCTTTACAAATGAGGAAAACCAAGGCAGAAGAAAAGGGAAAATGCTGGATCAGTGCCCAGGGCACAACGCTACCTTATTCACAGGGTGCAGCCAGCTTGGACCTCCACCAGCTCTGAATAAATCATCTGCACCAGGAGTTATGAAGTCTCAGCCTTCTGGGCTAGCACCTGGGTGACACAGCTCCAGAGACTGCTGCTGACTCTACCACTCACTTATGTGTCCCCACAAGTGTAGGGTCACAAAGAAAACAGCAAGGAGGGATGCTGGTGGCAAAAGTGGGAGTCAACGAAGCTCTAAGACCACTGTAGAACAAGCTTGCGGTCTCAGTGTCAAAGGAACCCATGTGGCCAGCCACTGCAGTGAAGAACAGCATACCAGAGAGGCTTGGGTGCCTAGGTACCTTCCTGTCTGGTTCCCTGATTGCCTCAACTTCTTTCTTATCAGGATCTTTGACCTCAACAGAGCTCAAGCTGACATGTCCTGCTTCAAGGGCAGGGCTGGTAAGACTAGGAAACCAGGGGATGTCCTTCCTCTCCAGGATCAAGTTTAAGCCAACCCTGTCCTCGGAGAGGAGGAGCTACATTCCTAATAGTAAGGACTGGCCCATTACCAGGACCACTGGAGAACTCATTATTGAAAAGATTAAGTGCAGTACTGAAGACATAGTATTAAAGCCACTGGTGTAGGACTTATATATACTGTAAGAATAATGTAATCAACAGTAGTCAACTGTGCAAATTCAACCTCTATGAATTCCCCCAGATTCATAATTAAAACAATTAATTGATTAAGTATACTATAATTGTTGATATATAATTGATATTGTAAATGATTAAACATATTGTAACTAATAACAGAACTGATTATGTAAAACAGGGGTGGCCAACAGTAGCTCTCCAGATGTTTTTTGCCTAAAACTCCCATCAGTCCCAGCCATTGGCCATGCTGACTGGGGCTGATGGGAGTCGTAGGCAAAAAACATCTGGAGAGCTACCGTTGGCCATCCCTGATGTAAAAGATTAAGTGCAATAGTGGAGACTAGTAGCATTAAAGGTGCTAGCAACTGTGTAAATTCAACATTTATAAACTCCCCTACTTGAACAAATTAAACATAGTTCAGAGGTTAGTGAATGGGAGTAACAAGCACACAGTAATAGGGAGTGTATTATTAATCTCCCTTTCTCCCAAAAACCCTAACTAGAGAAGCTATATCTGTCCTAACCCCCCCTCCTCTGAAGATACTGCTCGTCAAACAGAGTATACCTAAAGGTGGTTAGACTCTGTAATGGATTCAAGCATTTAGCCTGGAAGCTGGGAACAGCTTGCAACAATTGGCTGGGACACAGCCATGGTAACGATAATGTAGCGAATTGAGAGGGGCTTGGAGGGAAGAAAAATGCTTCAGAGTTTTGAGTTTTCAGTTAGTTGGAGCTTGAGTATTGGAGTAGTGGAATGAGAACTGTGTACTGAAGCTGATCAGTTGTTGTGAAGCAATTAAAAGGAGCTGAGAACAGTCAGTGGGGCTGAGTTCCTTGAGTGGACAGAACTGAATAAGAAGCTTCTGTCAGAGAGAGAGTTATAACTCAGAAGGGGGTCAAAACCAGGCACCTTCTGTGAGGAGAAACTCTCTGTGGAGTTCTGTCAGAACACAGGGCAGACTCCTAGTTAAACTGAGAACACTCAAACACTCTGAAAGGAGGACTGGATTCTGGTGGCTAGAAAGGAATCCCAAGTTTCAGACTAAGAATCTAGCTGCGTGGGACACACCAGGAGCGAGGGGCTGCTTTTCAGCTCTCAAAGGTGTGAGTCCTGTATGCTAGTGTGTATCTCTGTGAGGGAGAATTTATCTGGCACAAGTCAGGAGTCCTCAGTGTGAGTGGCAAAGAGTGTCAGTTTATTATTTTTATGATTTTAGAAGCCTGAGCATAGGGATATACCAACTTCACTGCATAGCATTCCTAGTGCCAAATAGGCACTGCCTGCATATACAAAGTTTTTGTATAGTTCTATAAATATGGTTTATATTTTAAAACTATCTCAGCCTGATATATCTCTGGTGTTTAGCCTAATCACTATTATTTTACCCCCTCCCTTGCCTTTTGTGAACCAATAAATATTCTTTGTGGTTTTTGAAAACGTTTGGCACCTATTTTATATTTCTGATTGGATTTCAGTCTGTGTGTTCCTGAGGTACTGAGGAAGGTGACAGAAAAATTTCATAGAAGTCACCCTCCCAAGTTGACCCTGACTGGTTCTTTACAGAGTCATTTGACCACTGACAGGATAAATAGGTGAGGGTGGCGGGGAGAAGAGAAAAAGGTAAAACAGCTCTGGAGACTTGAAGTTACAGTAAAAAAGAATAACAATGCTAAATGGTTGGTTTGATAGGAACCCATTTTGGAGAGGGTTGGGTGCTTGGAGACTTGTCAGGAGACTGCTTCGGCAAAGAGTTAGGAACTTTGGAATTAAAAGAATGCAGGACAGATTGACTGCTTTTCATGTCTGCTTCCATGTCCACTTTCCATGTCTGTGTAATTATACTACTAGTTTGCAAGGGGAAGACCAGCAATATAGAATTTTGGCTTCTGTAGTTTATTTGTAATGGTTTTCATGCTTGTCTTCTTTGAAGTTTCCAGTGTCAAATCCTGATATACTTGGATTGCTGTTCCCTGGTAAGTAAAAAAAATTTAGTGCTTCCTTCCTTCACTTTCTGGTTGTTACTTAATATGAGGTCACTTTTCATGTTACTTTGCACGTTACAGAGTCCTTCTGTTTGGAAATAGAAGTTTGCATCAAATTTTCAATGTGAGTTTTTTGCCTCCTAAATTCACACATTCCATTTTCTCCTTTTGATTGCAGTGTGTACATAGAAGAGGCTTCAGCCTTCCTCCTGCATTGTTTCTGTATCCTCAAATCATCCCTTAAAGCTGCTCTTCGTTGCACCGTGGAAATCAAATTATTTACCTGGTTTTATGCAATTTTCGCAACAGTGACTTCATAGGGTAGACATGACAATGGCTTAGAGAGAGAAGGCTAAAGTCAGGTCTCCCTAGATGCCACAAGGAGTAAAAGGCACAGTTCAGTCTGGAAGACACAAAATGTCTCATTATGCAGAGTCCTCATACTGTCCACAAACACACATGGAACTTTGGAGTGTGTGAAATGGCTTTTTATGGATTTACCAGGAGAATACACATAAAAGTCTACTAATAACTTACCTTACTAGAGTCTCATGCAGAAGGGTATACTTTGCCTTCAACTCAGATACTCTGGTTCCAGGGATTTTCCCAGCATAAAATAACTGCAGAATGACAAGATTGACAAGTGTCAGTTATTTATATTGTTCATGCTTTGTGAGATCATTACCTGATGATCTTTCAGTCTTTCAGCTCTTGACAACATTTTAGATAAGAAAAGTGCACAATAGACTTCTGTAACAACTTGCACTACACAGGTCAATATAAATGGAATTCTACATAGAATCAAAATGGAGGCCATTTAAAAATACAATTTAACATGTCATTATTGCCCAAAAACCACTAGCTACTGCTTGCAAATACAATCCAACAATTCACATCCAGTGTGGTCAGGTAAACTTCTGATGACCTGCTGTTGCTTTAATGAAACTTATTTCAAAGTTAAGGGTTGGCTCCTACAACTCCTTTCCATGTTCCCCCGTGTAAGGAAGCTTCCACTAAAACAAGAAGTTCTTCTCCTTGGTGAAAGAGCATCTGGAAAAAGTGGACATCTTCTTGTGTCAAAAGAATGTGCTGCTGGTGATGGACTGGAGTTACAAAATCCAGTCCTTTGAGATTAAGGGTGTGGTCGGACAGGCAGGTTGCCTTGGCAGTATCTCAACTTTAAATAAGATGCTGGAGTTTGGGGTGGTTTCTGTTAATCAGAAAGTGCGCCCTAAGCCAGCATCATAGTGCCACAGGCCCATGGTTGGTCAGTCTCATCACTGTGCCATGACCTCTGGCTGGGTTGGTTTTTTTCCTATGTCCTGTTGTGCATGGACAGAAGCAGACACATAATGGCATGGCAAGATGATCAGTATACTGTGTTTTGTGGCTATGTCATTAAATCTGATGACTGTAAGAATCCAACAAATTGATTCAGGAAGATTGCTGCTTGTCAGATTATCACTGAACAAACAGTGTAGGCCAGTAACAAAACAAGGCAACTTTTGAATCTCATTACAGGAATAATTCTGGCAATTGGTAGGATACAATATCTTTAATGGGTTAGAACCAATGATCTAGAGTTCTTGCATAAGTGGATCCAACCCATTAAAGATCATCTTCTTTTTTTGTCAATATAAACTGGATGATTAAACAATCACAGGCAAGAGGTAAGAATCCACAGGCAAGAGGTAAGGATTCTAAAACATGCACATTCTCGATCTAAGAAAGCACAAACAGATCAAGATAGCTTTTGTCCAGTTTGGGTGTCACTACTGTGTAAATGTTAGGGATGGGCATGAACTATGAAACTGTGGTTTGGTTTGTGGTGGACCCACGGACTAAACAATGAACTGAACTAAAATGGCCTCACAGGAACGAAACTGGTTTGTACATGGAAAGAAGCTGTTATTTCCTTGCTACCTAAAGAAGATAGAGATGCCACCAATGTGAAAAATTACAGACCAATTTCGCTTTTAAATAATGACTATAAAATATTTACAAGAAACCTGGCAGAACGACTTAAACAACATCTGATAAATTTTATAAAGGAAGATCAAGATGGTTTTCTTCCCAAAAGACAAATAAGAGACAATATTAGGACTGTTGTAAATATTGTAGAATATTATGAAAGACATCCAGAAAAAGAAGTAGCATTATTCTTTGCGGATGCAGAGAAAGCATTTGACAATTTAAACTGGGACTTTATGTTTGCAGTAATGGACAAGATGGAGCTTGGAGAAAGCTTTATAAGAATGATAAAAGCAATATATTCTGAACAAAGGGCAAGGTTGTGTGTTAATGCAGATCTTACAGAAAAAATGAAAATTAACAAAGGTACTAGACAAGGTTGCCCGCTTTCACCATTGTTGTTTATAATGACTCTTGAAATTTTATTGATGCAGATTCAAGAAGAAAAAGATGTAGAAGGATTACAAATAAAAGGATGTACTTACAAATATAGAGCATTTGCTGATGATATAATGTTTATAAATGAAAACCCCATACAAGTTACACCTTTGTTGTTAACAAAAATACAAGAGTTTGGGGAGTTGGCAGGACTTTATATAAATAAAGAAAAATCTAAAATTCTGTGCAAGAATATGCAGATGAATAGACAACAAGAATTACAAAGACTAACGGGCCGTGAAGTCACTTCTAAGGTAAAGTACCTAGGGGTGGAGATAATAATGAAAAATATTGATTTGTTTAAGAATAATTATGAGAAGTTATGGCGTAAAATAGAGGAAGATATGCTAAAATAGAACAAGCTCAATTTATCATTGCTGGGTAGAATAGCTGCAATAAAAATGAATATTCTACCAAGGATAATGTATCTGTTTCAAACTATTCCTATTGTGAAAGATGCTAAACAGTTTGATAAATGGCAAAGGAAAATCTCAGAATTTGTGTGGGCGGGGAAGAAACCAAGGATTAAAATGAAAATTTTGACAGATGCAAAAGAGAGAGGTGGATTCCAATTACCAGATCTAAAATTGTATCATGAAGCAGTTTGTTTAGTATGGATGAAAGAATGGATAACGTTGTTAAATAAAAAACTTTTAGTGTGGAAGGCCATGGAAATAAATTTGGCTGGCATGCATATTTGTATTATGGAAAAAAGAGTATGGATGGTCTTTTCTCTCACCATTATATAAGAAGTAGTCTATTAAATACATGGATAAAGTATAAGAAATATGGTGATGAGAGAAGACCTTTATGGATAGTGCCAGCCGAAGTGATAAAGATAACGATAAAACAGCCGAAGAAAAACGGCTATCATATAATCAGCTATTAAAAATACAAAGTGGAAAAATAGAATTGAAAACTGCTGAAGAATTGAGTTATAAATATGACTGGTTTCAAATGCAACAAATAAAAAGTTTGGTGGAGAATGATATTAAAACCAAAGGAATAAGGAAAGAACAAACAGAAATGGAAAGAGTTCTGCTCGGAGATAATGAGAAATTAATTTCAAAAGTATACAAATTACTTTTACAATGGTCTACAGAAGATGAAGTAGTGAAATCTCAAATGATAAAATGGGCAATTAATGTAAATAAAGAAATAAAGATGGAATCATGAGAATACTTGTGGAAGAACTCTATGAAACTCGCAACATGTCAAAGTATTAAAGAAAATTGTTTTAAGATGATGTATAGATGGTACATGACTCCAAAAAAATTATCAAAGATGAACAACAAGATGCCAGACAGGTGTTGGAAATGTAAAAAGCATGAAGGTTCTTTCTACCATATGTGGTGGACTTGTGAAAGAGCTAAAATGTTTTGGCAAATGATTCAGCAAGAGATTTCTAAGATTTTGGGATATGAATTCAACAAAGATGCAGAGACTTTTCTGCTGGGATTACAAATGGAAAAATTTCCAAAAGAAGATAGAACTTTAATATGGTACTTGCTGGGCCAAGAGAGGCTCGATTGAAGGCAACCAGGGAGTAAGCCTTCTCCGCAATGGCCCCTTGATGGTGGAATCATCTACCAGAGATGGTACGAGCCCTGCGGGACTTGAATCAATTCCGCAGGGCTTGTAAAACATTTCTTTTTCAGCTGGCTTTCGAAACAGAACCTGGATAAACTGATGAAACTGATGTGTAGCCATCCAGCCATCTTGTGGATATTATGACCCATAGTAATGTAGCACCTTTTATCTATTTTAACTAACTTATTTATTATGTTATTGATTATTTAAAATTGCTGTTGTATTGTATTGTTTTATTGAACCATGGAATTCCATGCTTGTGAGCCGCCCTGAGCCCGCCTTTGGCCGGGGAGGGCGGGATATAAGAATAAATTTATTTATTATTATTATTATTATTATTGCTCTCAGCTGCTAGGACATTGTATGCGCAGCTGTGGAAACAAGAAAAAATACCAGAGAAATGGGACTGGATTATAAAAGTTATGTCATGGAGTGAAATGGACAAATTAACAAGAAAATTAAGAGACTATGATTTGGAGCTTTTTAAGTTGGAGTGGAAGAAGTTCAGAGGATACGTAGAAAAAGAGTGGAAAATAAAAGGACATTGGACAATTTTTGATAATGATTAAGTTTTTTAATTTTTTTAAAAAACAAAAGTATATTTTTTTGTTTTTTAATAGTTAAAGTTACCTTTAATATTTGTTTTTTTTAAGTAAATAACACTGGCGGGGGTCAAGTAACGGGGGGAGGGGTGGGGGAAATGTAAGATATGGGGTAGAAGAATTTTTTTTTAAGTCTTTATAAGATGTAGATATAGTTTTGCTACCATATGTTACTAATTAAAATTGTTTATTACTAAAATGGCCTCATGGGAACGAAACTGGTTTGTTAATGTCATGACGCGGCAGAATGCCCCCTGCAGTGGGCTAGAGACTCCAGACTCACAGGGGATCTCTAGCTGATTCTCCTCTACCTGCCCTCCGTTTTGTGAGTTATGGCCAAAGAAGGTGACCCCAGGAAAGTGCTTTTGGGAAAATGTTGGGTGCAGCTTCAGGATTGTATAGTATGGACTCTGTACAAGTTAGAAGCATCAAACTTGGAGCAGGTCTCTCCGGGATACTCCCTGGGATGGCCAACCCCTGTCCTCCCCTGGGCCCAGGAGTCCCCTGCATGGTTGTGGGTGGCCATGTCCCTGGGCCCCATTCACTCATCCTGGTCAAGGTAATGGGTGGGTATGACCAACACCCCTCCTCCCTGCCCTGCCTGGGTCCAGGAGCCACTCACATTGTTGCAGGTGGTGGCAGCCTTGGGCCCCATTCACCCTCCACAGACAAAGCGATTGCAGGGAATGGCCAACTCCCCTCCATTTCCTGGGCCCAGGAGCCACCCGCACTGTTGCAATGCAGCTGCATCCCTGGGCCCCATTCACTCTTTATGGGCATGGTAATTGCAGGGAATGGCTAATCTCCCTACTCCCCTGCCTGGGCACAGGAGCCACCAACATTGTTGCAGTAAGCTGTGTCCCTGGGACCCATTCACCTGTGACACGATTGCTTTAACTGGCCAACCTCCTTCCTCCCCTGCCCTGCCTGGGCCCAGGAGCAATGTATTGTTGCAGGTGGCCATGCGCCAGGGCCCTGATCACTGTCCACAGACATGGCAATTACAGAGCATGACCAACCCCCTCCTTCCCTGCCCTGCCCAGGCCCAAGAGCCACCCACACTGTTGTGGATGGCTCTATCTAAAGTCCCTGTTCTCCATTTGCAGACAAGATGATCATGGGGTATGGCCAAACCCCTCTTCCTCTCCTGGGCCCAGGAGTCACCTACAACAGTGACTTGGGGTCAAGGAACAAAGAAGACCCAGACCCGACAGTGTTGAAAATGGAAGGAAGACCTGTTGGCAGGCCTGTAACCATGGGGGAGCCCGGGGGTGCATGGTCCCTCCATTCAACCCCCCCTTAAAGCTCTGTGGCCCCTCTGTTGGATGAGACCCCAGGCAGACGCTGCTGCCCCTCCCCCCACCATCGGGTAAAATGGCTGCAGACTGCCACCTCCTCTCCTCCTCCACTCTGCTCCTGTGCCCCTCTGGCACACTCACAATCAGCGCTGGGGGCACAGGCAGCAGCAGCTAGTGCCCTGCAGAAAAAGCGCCGCTGCCCTTGCCACCTCCCCACTTCCTGAGCCGAGCTGTCGGAGGTGGGGAGGAGGTTGAGTTCAGCTTGGGTGGGGAGCAGAGAGAGCCAGGCCAGGTGCTGCTGCTGGTGGCCTTCTCCAAGGGAAAGAGGGGAGGGTTCGGCTCCTGCTGCCCCCTCCCTGCTCTGCTCCTGGCCTGGGGGGTGCTTAACGCAGGTGAGCTGAGGCTCTGGCTCTGCTGGCTAGCCTGCGGTGTGGTCCTGCAATGCTCCTCTGCCTCCTTTGTGGCCCCCTCCCACTCCACCTCTAGCTTAGGATCTACCTGGGCAGCATGATTCAGAATGGCTTGGGGGCAAGACAGAGACAGATGTCAGCACTGGAGTATTGCACTCGAGGGGCCTGCCCTTCCCTTTGTGTGGGGCTAAAGCTTCACGGCACTGCATTGTGTGGGAGAGAAAGGGGGGGCTTGGAAAGCCCTTTTGAAGTGCCGTCCAGAGCTGGGGGTGGAGGGCAAGTTCAGCCACAGCATGGTCTGGAGGAGAGAGGGAGGGAGGGCTGCTGGGGAAGGCACATGTCCAGTCGAGGCTGGGCCCAGTTTTTTAAATGTTTATGATGCCATGGCCCCCCACCTAACTTTTTATCCTAGGCCCCCCCCCCCATCAAAAATTTTCTGGCTCTGGGACTGCCTTGAGGTGGCTTGGGGCCTTGGAGAACAGAGAGAGAGGCTGGCTCAAAGCCTTCAAAGCCCTGAGTCCCACCAACACCCAATGTCCAACACTGAAGGGTGTAACAAAATTGGAATGGGATGGGCTGACCACCCATAGCCATCATCTTGCCAGTGGGTGAAGTGAGAGACTGGCTCAAAGCCAAAATCCACCTTGAACCCAATGCCCAACAGGAAAGAGTGAACCACAATTGGGATGGGGTGGGTTGGACATGCACAGTTGACAGCAGGCCAAGTGGGAGGGATGGCTCTGGACTCTGAAGCCAGGGAACAAATGGTGCCATGAAAAGAAAGACATGCTGATTGGTTCCTCGGGAAGTTGACCATGCTCTGCAATCACCTTGCTAGCCATGCGAGTGAAAGGGCATGGCCCTGGAGCCCTGGAACAAAGAGAAGGCCAATATGCTGATGCAACATGCCATGCTCCCCACCCAGGCTCTGGCTTGTGGCCAAAGGGATCTGTGCCCTGGAAGGATTGGCCATGCCTTGCAGTAACTCCGCTAGTGGTCCCAGTGAAGGGGGATGGCCCTGGAGCCCTCAAACAAATGGAGAAACCCCCAGTTCCCCATGCCATGCCCCCCAGGCTCTGGTTTGCAGCCACAGGATTCACTGGTGACTGAGATCTGTGACCACCATCAAATGCATTGGAAGGACTGGCCATGCCCTACAATCACCTTGCCAACAGTGCCAATGAAAAGGGATGGCTCTGGAGCCATGGAACGAAGGGAAAACCTGGCAAGAATTCCCAATCCAGGGGATCCTTGGTATAAACTGGCAGCTCTCAAAATACCACAAAAACAACCAGGGAGTGGGAATCCATACACTCACCAGTATGGAACCTGCCACAAGTCCTTTTTAGCTATCCCAACAAACAGAAACCAAAGGGGAAGCTTTTAACCCTCCTGGGAATAAACAAGGAAGTCAGTCCTGCTCTTGCAGAATCAGTTCCCACCAACAGTTCTCCTATATGTGGATTCTTTAAGTCTAAGGCACTAAATTCAGTTTGTAGCACTTAAACAGACAACAAATATGATCAAGTCGGTTTCTGAATTAAAAAGTGCAAAGGATATTTCAAAGGAATGTAGCAGCAAGAAAGAAAACAACAAAGCTGCTATTTAAGTTTCTAACTGCACCGTAAGACATTTGCTCAAAGTTACCAGTTGTTACCTTTCTTGGTTGAAGTAAGGCAGCGTTTTGAGTTTCTTTGTCCAAAGAGGATTTTGTGTGTGTGTGTGTGCCAGGCAAGCGCATGACCGATGGCAAGGTTACATTACTTCTGGATAGCTGAAGCTGGCTGCTCCAACTCCAAATACAACAACAAAATAGAAATGCTAAACTTCTCAAAGTCTAAGATTTGCATAGGCTAGAGCCCTTTAGCCAATCCAAAATCAGACTACCCAAGTTCCCTTGACATGGACTCGTGACAACAGATGGCTCAGAAGAAAAGCAGTTTATGATGGGATCCTTCTGCAGTATAACTCCAAGCATCAAAAGAAAGGGTTAGATGTGCTTTAGGCCACAAAACTTCCAGTGACCAAATGGTGTGTCACTGTTTGTCTGTTATTCAAAGGCACAAACTATACCTGATCCCCTCGTCTGATGAAGTGTGCTTAGAGAGCACACAAAAGCTTACGTTCTGAATACAACGTGTTGGTCTTGAAGGTGCAACCGGACTCCTGCTTTGTTCTGCTGCTTCAGACCAACACGGCTGCCCACCTGGATCTATCAAAGGCACAAAGTTGACTTGCCAATTTTCCCATGTCCACAACAGATGTCTCCCTTTTGGATCTTGTCAAACCATAGTGCAGACCTAGAGATTGAGTATTAAGCCTGACTGATATTTAATGAAAGAACAAGGAACTGAGCCAGAGGTCCATCTCCTTGACATGGCCCCCAGACTCCTGGAGGTAATACGTCCTGCTCCCAACCAGGCTATGGCTTGCAGCTGGTATAAGAAGGAAGTGGTCACTCAGATGAGTATTATTCTAGCCTACAATTGGGTCTGGACTGGAGTGCACCCATCCACTGCAGTGAATACTTTTACTCCACAAATAAGTGGGAACATATGGGAAGCTTGCTAATCACCCCTCATGTCTAAGACAGGTAATGAAAGACAGAAAGGCATACCTTGATTTTTTTTTATGGGGGCTCCCTAATGTTGCCTCATAGCAGCTTGGTAGATACCCCAGCCATACACCACAAGGAAGGAAAACATGTCTACAATGCTCCGTCCCCCCCCCCACACACACACACACCAGACCCAAACACAAGAAATCCCTGGTCACTGCCTGCCACTAGGTGACAGAAATTTCTGGATGGTTCTTCACCATTAGAGGAACACATTGTACAGGTAAGAAATCATGTGTTGTGCCTGTGAATTCTACAAATGCAATGGAAAGAGGTAGTTGAACCAGGTCTTGTTTCTATAATGTTTGAAGAGGTGGATGTTTACTGAGGTGGATGTCATTCCATGAGGTAGGTGTTGCGCTAATAGGATGGCCAACCCCTGTCCTCCCCTGGGCCCAGGAGTCCCCTGCATGGTTGTGGGTGGCCATGTCCCTGGGCCCCATTCACTCATCCTGGTCAAGGTAATGGATGGGTATGACCAACACCCCTCCTCCCTGCCCTGCCTGGGTCCAGGAGCCACTCACATTGTTGCAGGTGGTGGCAGCCTTGGGCCCCATTCAATAAGCTATAAACAATGCTAGTCCCCCATATCAGTCGCTACACACAAAGCATAAACATTGGAAATACAGTCGATCCACAAAGTACTCTGGAATGTTCAGCTTGTCAAATGCCAGTGAACATTCCTCTTTAAAGATTGAAATTATTTTGTTCTCCCTCCCCCTTTACCTCTCTGAGAAAGAGCCTTCTGAGCACATCTGATGGAAACAATCCTTCGTCACAGTACCCTTTCCACATCCATTTGTCTGCTTAGAAACCCTTGTAAATTGCAGATTATGGGGAATGTTTTGGAGTGTACACTCAGCTTGTGTGGGGTCCTAGAACATACTTAACAGTGGGCTGTGACTGCATATGGCAAGCACATGCTTTCAAGGCAGCTCATCCACTATTCCTAACCTTCTCAAAGAGGAACATCTAACAAACTGCCAAGAAACCCAACAGAACCCCAGCACAGAGTTGAACACATTCTCTTTGCTGCTTATAGTAACTTTATTTTTACTAAAACATTCCAAAACAAGATTTCAAAGCACCAAGCAGAAGAGTTTTGGGTTTTGGTTTCCAATTGAAAAGCAGACTGAAGAGCAATTAGAAATTTTAAAAATCACATAAATGGAGAATCTGCATCTCTTTCAGCTTTGCTCCTGCCCAACAAGTGCTGAAAGTCACATTTAATAATCTTTTGGCTTTCTCCACAGGTACCTACTCCAATCTGCTGTTAATATCTCTGCAACTTGTTGTGATGCAATCAGATTCCGCCCTTTTCCTAGAACAGCGCAGGCAGGCAGTCTGATCATTCGTCAGCAGGAATCAGTCACCCTGTATAACTGTTGCCGAAGCGTTGCATACTTCCTCACCAGGCCAGCTGCTCCAAAAAGATGAAGGTTGTTTTCTTGATCCTGCTCCAGGCAGCTGGGCTGCTTTTCGCAAATGGCTCTGGCCTGATGGATGATGGGATCAAAAGTGTCCAAGAAGAAAAAGAGAGTGAGGCTTGCCCCATCACGGTCAAAACCGGTGGGAAATGTGGTGGAAGAGAGCAATGCCCATACCAGGTAACCTTGCCACAAATGACCATCCAGCTACCTTGGCAATTTCAGCAGATTGAGAAAACAATAAAAGAAGTGGAGAGCCTTAAGGAAGTGGTAAACAACTTGAAAAAGACCTGCCCAGATTGCAAGCTGCAAGCTGATGACAACCAAGAAGCAGACAGCGAGTTCCTGCCACTTGAAACAGACACCATATTGGACTACAGCAAATCACAAGAGAAAAGAGTGAAAGAACTGCAAAGCAAGGTATCCAGGCTATCAGCTGGCTTGAAAGATGCAAAGACCAAAATTCACTTGTTACAAGGTCAGCTGGAGCAAATGAACCTCATCAATATGGATAATGTGGAAAACTACGTTGACGGCAAAATAGCCAACCTTACATTTGTTGTGAACAGTTTGGATCACAAATGTTCTTCTAACTGCCCAGCCGAACAGTCGAATGCAGGTAGGTCAGCTCTGCACGCTTTAAAAGGGCTTCATGTTCTGGTCAGCACTATGTTTACGGTATTCCTTTAAACATACTAAAACCAAAAGGAAGGTCATATTTTGGGAGCTGCTCTATCTACATTCTTTGGAACTATGGGGAGGTCAGTAGATTAGAAAAACGGAAGGCATGGAAATGGTCTACACAGTACAGTGCAGGCTGCTTTTGGAGCAAGGAGACTTGTTAGCTCAGCTGAAATAGATTCTAATACGCTGGATAAGAAACTGACACAACTGAACTTTAGATGCAGAATCTCTTTCAGCATTAATAGCCTGAACTCCTGCCTCCTGCCCAATGTATTCTCTATCTTGGTAGAACCTGTAAAACAGAGAGTGGGGCAAATTATGGAGGCAAAACTTATTACACATTTTATAGATTACAATAACAATAACAAAAGGAACTTAAGCTGGGCCCATTAATTTTACATTTTTAATTTTGAAGTTTAAAGGTGCTAAGTGGAACTTATGTCCTTTGAATGTTATGAACTCCTCTGAGCAAATCAGTCAAGGAGCAGGATACACATATAACAAAAATAAAATTTAAAAAAAAACTATAAGAAGCTGTTTTAAATTCCCACTTACTATTACTTATGGAAAACTTTCGTGTCCTGCATTTTTGGCATAATAGGTCTCTGAGCTGTCTCTAGTAACTTAAAACAGAAACTCTTTTGCCTCACGGAAGGAAAAAGGATCCATGTAGGAAAGCAGCCATCTACATATGCTGCTAACGCAGTCTCCCATCACTACAACACTCATTTGATAACAGTGCGTTGTGCATCTTCACTGCGGGCTACCAGTTACTGTTCCCCGTTGCTTTGTACAATCAACTTCCCAAGTCAAGAACTGGACTGGCAGTACCATCTTAAACAGAGGTACACTAGTCCTAAACCCACCAATGTAAATGGACTGATGCCTGCATTCATCATGACATCTGTATAAAACTATCATTTCAGCTCAGAGACGAAGCAGGTAGGAAACATTCTAGTGCTGGAACAAGAAAGGTATATCTAGATTTCCTCCACCCAGTTGCTTTGTTGAACTGGACATCTGAGCATCTATGCTTTGTCACTGCTATGTACCTTTGCTTTAAATTACTGACTTAACGGCAAAATCATTGCCTACTCCAATGTTATATTGCACTTTTGAAATTCACAAGAAATACCAAAAAACAAACAGAAATATTATTTTGATCTGCCCTAGAAAATGTTAATGAATAACATGACATATTATATGCATTTGGAAATATGCAGAAAGGTGTAGTCTTCAACGGTTGACATAAATTATGTTTTACAGCTGCACGTATCTGAACCTCAGCAGAATTAATGTATCCCAAATGGATGACATGTGCTATACTAACAGTGAAATCTTGGCAAGATGTCATATATAAACAATGTAAAATGAAAGATTACTTTGGATATTATTTCTTTCAAATCATGTAACTCTAGGGACAATATTTAAAACAGTTATCTCATTACCTCCAATGGATACGTGATAGTTTTTGCCAGAGAAAATCTTTAATTGGTGTTTTGTCTTTCAGCATAATTATAATTTTACTCCAAAGATCATTTGAAACAGCCACAAGATTATTTAGTTGAATCAGTCAAGAAGAAAAATCAGTTTTCAAATACTCTAGACCAGTCTAAGTATCGCAATACTGGAAAATTGTCTTGATCACCTAATAATAAATTAACCAAGAAAAAATCCTGCTAAGAAATAGAAAACTAGTAAACTTTCTTAAAGAAAACTAAAATAATGGCAAACTGCTGGAACAGCTTCCTAGCAAAGACTGTTGATGAGCATTTCATATTAATAAGGCTGGCCCAAATGAACTACATAGATATTCCCCAAGTAAATCAGGATAGTGCACTAGATTCAAAGGGATTTTGTTCTGTTGACAGTTTCCTTGTTTGTGTGTCAAGAGAATACCTTGAGACACTGTTGGAAGTTCAGTTGAGAGTCTCTGGGTAAAAATAAAAGGCTTAAGAAATAATAGTGATAATATGGGGGTCTGCTATAAACCACCAAGCCAGGCAGAGGACTTGGATGAAATACTCCTAGAACAGACTGCAAAATTATCAAAGAAACAGGACACAGTGGTAAATGGGAGATTTCTATTACTTGGATATCTGTTGGAAGTCCAAGTCTGCTAAAAACAAAAGGTCAAATAAATTTTTGACATCTTGCTGACAATTTCATTTTCCAGAAAGTGGAAAAGGAAACAGGATCTGCTATCTTGGACTTGATTCTCACCAACAGGGAAGAACTGGTTGACGAGGTGAAAGTAGTGAGCACCCTGGATAGTAGTGACCATGTGCTTTGGAATTTACAGTCTTGGGGAAGGGAAAAGCTGTATGCAGTTTGACATATAGGCTGGACCAAGAAAGCAAATTTTGACAAACTTAAAGTTAGGCTGGGTAGAATCCCATGGCCAGAAATACTTAAGGAGAAGATAGTTCAAGATGGGTGGAAGTTTCTTAAAGGCAAAATATTGAAGGCACAATCACAAATGATTCCTATGAGAAGGCAAAATGGGAAGTGCCTAAAGAAATCAAGGATTTGAGAAATAAAAAAAGACTAAATTAGGAAATTATATAAACAAATAACCATTGCTTGTAGAGAAAAAGTTAAGGACACTAAAGCTCAGTCTGAGCTTAGGCTAGTGAGAGATGCTTAGAAAAAAGGTTCTTATGTTCAAAGTAAGCAAGGACATGTTAGGCCCATTGTGGGGATGGGGAAGTGAAATTGTAACAGATGATGAAGAGAGGGCAGAAATGCTCAGTTCCTACTTTTCCTCAGACTTCTCTTGTGAAGGAAACAGTACTCAACATGGCAAAAACAGAACCCATGTAGAGGGAAGAGAGTTGCCGCTTGGGATCAGCAAAGGGGCAGTTCATCAATACCTCATTTCTTAAATGAATGTCCTCAGGGTCAGATGAACTGCATCCAAGGGTACTAAAAGAACTTGCAGACTTGGGAGAACTTTGGGGGGGGGGGTCACAAATACATTAGAAGACAGAGTCAGGATACAGGATGATCTTGACAGGCTGGAAAACTGCTAAAACAAATAAAACAAATTTTAATGGGCATAAATGTAAAGTTCTGCACCTAGGTAGGAAAAACCAAATGCATCATTATAGGATGGAGGAGACTTGTCTTGGCAGTAGTAGGTGCAAAAAGGACCTAAGGGTCTTAGCGGACAGTACACTGAACATAAGTCAGCAGTGTGATATGGTAGCTAAAAAGGCAAATTCAATTTTGGGCTGTATCAACAGAAGTATAGTGCACAGATCATATGAAGTGATGGTATCGCTTTACTCCGCTCTGGTTAGACCTCACCTAGAATACTGTGTTCAGTTTGGGGTACCACAATTTATGAAGGATATAGACAAGCTGGAACGTATCCAGAGGAGGGCAACGAAGATGCTGGGGGTTCTGGAGACCAAGTCCTATGAGGGAAGGTTGAAGGAGCTGGGGATGCTTAGCCTGGAGAGGAGACAACTGAGCAGTGATAGGATCACCATCTTCAAGTACTTGCCCCAATAACCAATTAGGGTTGCCAGGTCCAATTCAAGAAATATCTGGAGACTTTCAAGGTTGTGACAAGCATATAAATAAAAGTTTATTATTATTATTATTATTATTATTATTATTATTATTATAACTGAACTCTAAAGGGAATTCTGGTCACTACATTTATAGGGACCACACACCTTTTAAATGCCTTCCCTCCACTGGAAATAATGAGGGATAGGGGCACCTTCTTTGGGGGCTCATAGAATTGAGCCTCCAGTCCAATCTTTTTGAAAGTTGGTATTTTGAGAAGAGGCATCAGATGCTATGCTGCAAATTTGGTGCCTCTATCTCAAAA
The DNA here is from genome assembly GCF_032191835.1 of Heteronotia binoei. NCBI lineage: Eukaryota > Metazoa > Chordata > Lepidosauria > Squamata > Gekkonidae > Heteronotia > Heteronotia binoei. The sequence goes on from NC_083230.1 coordinate 5,380,052, forward strand.
AACAGCCCCCTCCCAAAGCCCCCGATACCTGCAGATCAAATCTCCATTATTATACCCATGGGAATTGGTCTCCATAGGGAATAATGGAGTGCCCAGCAGACATTTCCTTTCCCCCTTGCTTTCTGATGAACCTGAAGCGGGGGAGGGCCTCCAAACCAGGGGATCCCCTGCCCCCACCTGGGGATTGGCAACCCTAGCTGTCATATAGAGGATGGTGCAAAATTGTTTTCTGTTGCCCCAGAAGGTCAGACCAGAATCAATGGGTTAAAATTAAATCAAATGCATTTCTGGCTCATCAATAGGAAGAACTTCCTGACAGAGCAATTCCTCAGTGGAACAGGCTTCCTCAGGAGGTGGTGGGCTCCCCTTCTTTGGAGGTTTTTAAAGAAAGGCTAGATGGCCATCTGACAGCAATGCTGATTTTGTGAATTAGGCAAATTCTGAGAAGGAGGGCAGGAAGGGTTGCATCAGGGCTTAGTTCTTGTGGCCCTTTCTTACACACCCAGGGAAATGCTGAGTGACACTTCAGGGTCAGTCAGCAATTTTTCTCCAGGCCAATTTGGCCCGGGATCCTGGAGGTTTTTGCCATCTTCTGGGCATGGAGCAGGCATCATTGGGGATGTGTGTGTGTGTGGGGGGGAGGTATTTGTGAAGTTCCTGCACTGTGCAGGGGTTGGACTAGATGACCCTGGAGGTCCCTTCCAACTCTATGATTCCCATTATTTATTTCATTTCTAAAGCTTGCATGCATCATAATCTTTCCAGCTACAGAGAGAAAAATGGGTTTATAATCTTCAGGAAACACCTGGAAGAAATATTTTCTGTACAAAATGAACTGCTGAGAGGAAGAAGTGTTATATTAATGCTTGCCCAAACTCATTTCCACTGTAAAACCTCAGTGGTTGTGTAATATATTTACAGGAAGCCAGTTACATTCTCTTAAACTGCATCACATTGAGTGTCATAGTGTCAAGTGCACACAATAATCTGCAACAGGTAGGGAAAAAACCCTGATGTTCTTTACATCTACAAAACAATAGCCAACTCTAAGCCAATCTCGTATAAAATATTTTTGCTGTGCTTTGCAACATGTATAAAGTCAGCCATTAGTGTTGAATGAGAAAGTTATCAAATGTTAATAGGAACGTGCTAAATCTAAAATTCCAGTTCCACAAAACACTACTAGATGGTACTGGTCCCCATCAAAACTCAACAAAATAAATCCCTCTGTCGACCCACAATGTAAAAAACTTTGCGGAGAGAAAACAGACTATATTCATGGATGGTGGCGGTGCAGTTTCATACATAAATTTTGGCAACAAATTAAAATGCAAATAAAACACATCATGCAAGTAAAGTTACCTTTGGAACCCGACATCTTACTTCATAACTGGAAAGACACAAAAATAAGCTCAGGTACAGCAGAACTAATACATATTCTCATAGCGACAGCAAGAATGGCCACTGTCACACATCGGATAGAGAAATACACCCCTAGAATAGAGATGTGGCACCCGAAAATCTGGCACATATTTATTTTGAGTAAGATTACATACAATCCATATGACATCACATACCCAGTATGAAAGGCATGTAGTAGCAATTTGGTACCCTTTAATGACTTATTTTACAGAAAACGGGATCATTCTTAGAAATTCATTGTATAGAAAGTTAATGTATTTCTGAAAGTCTTCTTGTTAAGGTTATCCGGGTAACAATTTTTATAGGCAAAGCTGTAAACTACATAAAATTAAGTTGTAAATCAGTAACAATATTAATATGGCACTATTGTTTATATAGCATGACATATAACGCTATGAAGTATACCAATAAAGTATTTTTTTTTAAAAAAAATGTTAACGGGAACCTGGAGACACCAGCTAAGGTGTGACACAGACATAAGGTGAGGGCTGTATTCCAACTGTACACTTCACTTGGGGAATAATCTCCAAAATTTAGTGCAAAAATTTCAGATTTATCACAGGGATCTAAGAATTAATTATATTATTTTTTAAAAAGCATTTATCCCTAACAGTCCAAGTAGTATATGTAAATAGAGTCAATATATTTTTATCAAAGAGAAACACTAAGGGAGATTTCTTGGTTTGGAATCCACCTAATGGTCCCATCTTTGGTTTGGACAAGCTGGGTGTCACATCATGGTTTGGCATTAAATGAGCTTATGAGCTCTGTGAAAAAATGTCTTGTCTCCTGGAAGATTGGCAAGCAGGCTTTAAAAATTTCTTGCTCTGAGCATGGAGACAAGTCTGTGTGTGTGTGTGGCGGGGGGGGGGGAGAAATTAGCCCATCACATTCCGGAAGTACCTGGGTTGCCTCTTTAGAAATGCTAACTGATATGCAGAGGAGACAATGGGATGAGCCACCTTATCTTTCTTCTCTAGGCAGGAAACAGTGTGGAGGGTGCTGGGCTAGATCAGCCCCAGAAACCATCTCCAGGAATGAATTGGAAATTTCTCAGAAGGTATGGAGGTTTCCCAGGATGCCTCCTCAAAAGGAGGATTCCTGGAGACAACAGGAAAAGAAGCATGGATCAGGTTGGAGAGTGATGTAAAATGAGTGGAGTCAGAGGATTAATAAAAATGCTTGCTCCAAGAAGGGGAGAACTTTTGATTCTGGGCCGTGGAGGAGGACAGAATGCTGAGCTGTGTCAGCAGGCAGTAGCCATCTTGAACATGTGGCTAGGCCTGCTGTCTGGATGGATGCAGGAAACTCTAGACACCCTCAGAGTATTTTGTAATTTACTAAGCTTAGAATTGTCTCCTCTACTTCAGCATCTAATACAGTAAGTTTTAGAACCAAGGACAGATGATGCAATTATAACCAACTTTTTTTGTTCTTCTAGTTGCTGATCTGGTGCTGTGCTAAAAGCAGGCCTCAGATTCAGTGGGAGCTCACAGGAGTGCAGTTCCTGAACCTTTCTGAGAGTTCTGCCTCCTCCTTGAGAGTTCCGCCTCCTCCTTGAGAGTTCCATCTCCTCCTTGAGAGTTCCACCTCCTTATCCATTGAATAGTATGTGCAGCTACATAATCCCTTGATGAGCTCCACTACCTATTTTTCTACAAAACGACCCCTAGCTAAAAGTATGCTTGTAACCTTTTTCTTTTTTTAATAAACGTTTTAATATTGTGAATGGTGGCAGTAACTCTGTGCCACATAGTTCCCCAACTGCTTTAGACCACATTACTTTAAAAGGGGAGTCTTGGGAGAGGGGAAGGCAAGCAGCCGGCAACCGGCTATTTCCCTGGGCCCCAAAACTGTAAAAGTCTCCCTGTGGAGACCCAGCACTGGGTAGAAGGAGACTATCCCTGGGCCGAAAGAGATTAAATATCAGAATACCAGAGCACGGGCCTTTTCAATCGCGGCCCCTGCCCTATGGAACCAACTCCCCGAGGAGGTGCGGGCCCTGCGGAACCTTGATCAGTTCCGCAGGGCCTGCAAGACCACCCTCTTTAAACTTGCACATTTGGACTGCTAAAGAAGACCGCTAATTAAGGATCCGCCAATGCAGTTTAAAGACCTATACCGCTGTGTATATACTGGCAGAACTAGCGTCAAACACCATCAACACTGTCAGACGAAGTTATTTAATTGTATATATTGGATTTAATGCTGTTAAGTTTAATGTTTTATATTGTTAAATTTAAATGGTTTTATCTATTATTGTATGTTTTTATGAAATGTTGTTAGCCGCCCTGAGCCTGCCGAGGTGGGGAGGGCGGGATATAAATAAAATTTATTATTATTATTATTATTATTATTATTATTATTATTAGAAAAAGGGGGCGAAGGGGGGGAGAGGGGAGGAACGTCTGCTGAGCACTTCATTATTCCCTATGTGATCGATTCTCATTGGGTATAATAGGGAATTGATCTGGAGGTTTTGGGGGTTCTGGGGGAGCTGTTTTTTGAGGTAGAGGCACCAAATTTTCAGTATAGTATCTAGTGTCTCTCCCCAAAGTATCCCCCAAGTTTCAAGACGATTGGACCAGGGGGTCCAATTCTATGAGCCCCCAAAGAAGGTGCCCCTATCCTTCATTATTTCCTATGGAAGACCATATGTGATGGCCAGAACTCCCTTGGAGTTCAATTATGTTTGTCACACCCTTGTTCCTGGCTCCACCCCAATGTCTCCTGGCTCCACCCCCAAAGTCCCCAGATATTTCTTGAATTGGACTTGGCAACCCTAGCTACGGGCATGGGGAGGAGGTTGTTAAAAGAGCAAATGGCAACAGGAGGGCGAGGGGTAAGCAAAAAGGATAGAAGGGAGAGTTAGCACGGTGGTTCCTAAGCCAGACTAAAGCTTGTTCACCCAGCTTTCTCTTGCTTAATTCTACAATACAGATTTCTTTTGCTCCATTGAATAGCTTAAACTAGCCCAAGGTTATGAGAGCTCAGAAGCCAAGCTAAGCAGAGTTGATAATGGTTAGTATTTGGATGGGAGAGCACAAAGGAAGAAAAGGCTTCCTAGGCAAAGGAAGGCAATGGCAAATGGCCTCTGCTTATCTCTTACCCTGAAAACTTCACAGGGATCACCACGTCATCATATGTCAGTTGCAGTGTGATGGCACTTATTATTTGTTTATTATTTATAGCATGGCAACAATCGAAAGATGTTTTGCTTTCTACATGAGAGTTTTGTGTGCAAAACCACCACCCTCCCCATGTTTCTAGGCAATTTGTTTCATTTATTTTACATGAGAAACATCAGAAAGCTAATTTTCTGGGGCTGCAAAGCATGGAAACATGAGAAGAGTTTACTACTATGGAATTGAGATTAACTTTCTCTAGTATTATGCTGCTAGTTCTAGATAAACTAAAAATGTGAATCAGCAATATCTATACTTCTATAGTGTCTTTTTCCCCCCCTCTTGTGCCCAGCTATACAACTTCTGTCAAGAGACTGCTCTGATTATTTTGCCTTGGGCAAAAGGCACAACGGAATCTATACAATTGCTCCTGATCCCAGAAATGACAGCTTTGAAGTTTACTGTGACATGGAATCTATGGGAGGTGGTTGGACAGTGATCCAGATTCGTCAAGATGGCAGCACAAACTTCAACAGAACGTGGAGTGAATACAAGAATGGCTTTGGAAACCTCAGCAGAGAATTCTGGTTGGGGAATGACAAAATTCACCTCCTGACTAAAAGCAAGGAAATGCAACTGAGGATTGAACTTGAGGATTTCAACGGAGTCAGAAAATATTCAAAATACGAACAGTTCTATGTGGCCAATGAATTTCTCAAATACCGCCTGAGCATCGGCGGCTACACGGGCACAGCAGGGGATGCTCTCCACTTCAGCAAACATTATAACCATGATCAAAAGTTCTTCACCACCCCAGACCGAGATAACGACAGGTATTCATCAGGAAACTGTGGGGCATATTACAGCTCTGGCTGGTGGTTTGATGCCTGCATGGCTGCCAACCTCAATGGCAAATATTATCACCAAAAATATAGAGGAGTTCGAGATGGGATTTTCTGGGGCACATGGCCTGGGCTTTCAGATGATATCCCAAGTGGTTATCGACAACCTTTTAAAAAGGTTAAAATTATGATCAGACCTAAGGTATTTATGTCATAAATCACACTGAATTATGAGAAACAAAAAAAGATATTTTTCTCTTTCAATTTTGAAATATCTCTGCGTAGACAAATGTATTATAATTCTTCCAAAAGAACACTGCCATGTTTTTAAAAATTGTTTTGAATGTTCAGGCAACCATTTACAATTTCTGTAGCAAGGGGGGCGGGAAAGGTTTCATTTTAATTCATGCTTTGAATTTAAGTGCATTTTGTAACAGAGATTTAAAAAAATCCCACTATTGGAGTGTCTTTATTATTACCTATGCCAGTCTCATGCGTGCAAGCTAGGCATACAGACGGAAAACAAACAGGCAGTTCTGAAGCCCCTGGCTTTCACTGTTCCCTCAATAGATTCTCCACACGCAAACACACCCAGTCTGCAAGTTACTGTCAACTTGCTCCAAAGCCCAAGAAGAATGTACTGTCAAGTCACAACCAAATCATGGCAACCTCATTCATAAGGCATTCAGGTAAGGGATAAGCAGAGGTGGTTCTCCATTACCTTCCCCCCATAGTCACCTCAACCCTCCTTGGTAGTCTCCCATCTCACTAAATGCAGCTGACCCTGGTTAGCTTTCAAGTTCTGATGAGCTCAAACTAAACTGAGCTATTTGTGCTACTACAATGGGCCGAAACTCATGTAAACTCCCAGGTATTCCAGGAGAAATTATCTGCCTTTGCCTGTCGATTATTAAAATACTTGCCATGTGAATAACGTGAGCTGCCTAGAGCAGATGGACGCATTCCTTCTTAACAGTTTGTTAACATGAACTGTAACAAAACAAATAATGTTGTAAGCCGCCCTGAGTCCGCTTGTGGAAAGGGCGGGATATAAATGGAAAGTAATAAATAAATAATAAAACCAAAAATTTCTCCCAAAGACTATTACATGCTATTCAGATAAGCTTTCTAATTAACTCTCACTGTTTAAGTCAACACAATATTTTGGAACCCCAACAAAGAATGCTATCTGCACGATACATATGAAGAACTGAAACATAAATGTTTTATCCCACTTTAGCCCCATTGTGACACCAGGGATTTTAACGCCTGCATAGTGCAGTCACAATCCAATGCAATCTTAGCCACAAGGCTGACAAAGAAGAGAAGAACTAAGTTTGAATTCAGCGGAACCTTTAAGACTTAATTGAATTCAAACTTTGTTCTACTGCTTCAGACCAACAAGGCTGCCCATCTGGATCTATCTTAACAGAAGAGTAACTGTAGAAGTACTTGATAGGCACTCTCTCGCCATCCTTGGTAGCTAGGACGCCACATAATTCTCCTATCTTTGCACTGGAGACATTCTAATACAAATCAACATGGTCTAAATGCAACTAAGACATCACCCAACCACCGCATGTGCATGGACGCATAAAAGCATGCTGTAAAGAAGAGCACACAGTGCCTCACTTGTCTGTTACTCCCCCCTTCCCACACTTTGGAAACAGGCAGAAACTAATACCCACAGGCACAACCTTTCCAGGCTGACCCTCAGATATGGATATGAATACCATGATGGGCAAAACTCAACTAAGCAACAGAACAACAGAGGCAAGAGCTGCCAGGCAGGACAATTTGGGGAACTAGAAGGAAGGGAAACAACCACAACAACAAAATTTTATTTATATCCCACCCTCCCCGCCGGGGCAGGCTCAGGGCGGCTAACAACACAATTCAAGTTTAGCTATACAGATAGATAAAATTACAGTTAAACAACATGGACATTTAATTAAAAATCTGCTTAAGTTTTAAAATTAAATTAATAAAAGTGCTAATGCTATGTTTACTTTATGTTTGCTTTTATGATGGCGGTTTCCTTAGCAATTTCCATTTTCATCAGCGAGAGCCAGTCGGAAGAGGAAGGTCTTGCAGGCCCTGCGGAACTGTTCAAGGTCCCGCAGGGCCCGGAAAGTGAGAAAGTCAAACTTCATGGGTACACAACTTTCCACCTGTGAAAACCTCCGATAGGTCCAATCATACAGTGAAAATGCTAGCCTGCTCTTTCCTGTATTTGACAGTAGGTTCAGAAGTTTTGCTTCCATCAGATACTGAGACTGCCTCAGACCCCAACTGCAGTCCTACTCTGCACTATGACGTGACTACTGTGCAAAAACTGCAAAGGTCTTTTAAAAACGTTATGAAGAAAAGATGACACATAAAAAACTTGTGGTATATCCCTGCATTTTTTAAATGCTTATGTCAAGTAATTCTAGGGTTGCCAGCCTCCAGGTGGGGCCTGGAGATCTCCTGCTTTTCAAACTGATCTCCAGCTGGCAGAAATCCACTCCCCTGGAGAAAATGGCTGCTTTGAAGGGTGAATTCTATGGCATCATGCCATTCTGAGGTCCCTCCCCTCCCCAAATCCCACACTCTCCCAGATCCACCCCCAAAGTCTCCAGGTATTTTCCAACAAAGACTTGGCAACCCTATCTAGGTGTAATTCACCTGCTTCCTTAAAAACTTTCAGCGTCCAAGTTCAAGTTTATGGACTATTTTCTGCAAATTTGCCAGTTACACAGTGATCTCAGGGATAGTCTTAACCAATGGGAAATAGGGGCAGCTACCCTGGACCCCATAGTAGGAGCAGCAGGAGGAGGGGGGAAAGAAGAGAAAGAGCAGGCTACTGCTGCTGCTACTCACACCTGTTCTGTCCAGAACACTCATGACTGCCCCGTCCAGGGCTTGGGCAACCAGCTCAACAGTAGCCACTTGCACCAGCTCCACCCAGGGCTCTGGCCGCTATCTTCTAGTGATGGCGCCCACTCACTTTACATGGAGTAATGGCCAACCCAGTTGGCCTTGGCAATGAGAGCCAGTGTGTGTGTGTGTGTGTGGGGGGCAATATGATGGCAGTGATTCTGGGGGCCCATCTTGGACTTTTGCCCAGGGCCCCACAATCTCTAAGACTGCTCCTAAGCAACTTTTGAAGAACAATACACAGATGCTACATTCTTGTATTGCACTTTCAGTGCATGAATAATTACATTTCTTAATTGAGGCAAGCTATTATCCAACTATCTTCAGAGTAAATAGTTAGAGAAATATTCCCCATGCAAATATAAACATAAGATTAAAGTAAATAGTATCTTTAACTGTCCAGACACAGGATGATCATTATCCATTTTGTCAATATATTAACAAAAATATATTAATATATAGGTACATATGTATTACTAAAGGGACTCCAATAGATGGGACTGTGCACTAGTACCCTGCGTGATTTGACAATTTTTGCTCATTTATGTTGGAAGGAAAGCAAATTATAATATTGAGAGGCTGTAAAAACTCTTCTTGAAAAAGTCTGGTGTCCTGATGGCATAGAATGTTTATCAGAAACCATTTATTCTTTTTTAAAAAACTTTCAATATACATGCAATACAGTGTCCACTAATATATTTCTTCTAAAGTTAATGGAAAAGAAAAGGCAACTGTTTTTTGAGGGGTATTGCATTTGACACAGGAGAGAGTCCTGTGTTTCAGATTACTTCAAAAGGCAGAGGACAATATTTAAAATATTATTACCAACAACCAAACCAATCACTTTAATAATCACTGCCTCTCAGCATCCACAGTTACCAGAGATGCCATTTATCTGTTGGGGGCCAGGCATCTCCCACCCACAGCTCCCATTGCCCATTATTGCTCCAGAGACTAGTGAGAGAAAAAGCATTTATAAATCACAGCATGACAGTGTTACATTAAATCCTAGAAAGAGTCAGAAGTGAGATTACAGTGCTCTAGGAATTGCTGGAAACTCCGCCATTTTACCACTGTGTCCAGTAATCCCTGAAGTGTCATGATGTCACTTCCTAGTTTTCCATGGAACTGATGTAATGCCATCATGCTGATGGCAGCTTCCAATCTCTCCTGAATCATTCCAGTTGCAACTGCTGGCTGGCAACTCTAACAGTTACATGCCACCGATAGCTGTTATAAGGGCAAAAGAACGAGAACAAAACAGAATCCATTGCTAAACTGGTGGAAAACCATACTGATTTCCATTCCTTTTGCCCTTCTCTGGCGTTTCCCATTTACCAGATCCCGACCCGGTATCAGGCCATGGACGACTCTATACCGGGCCATGGATGCCGTGCTGCCCACGCCCTCCCTCCATCCCATTGCTGCATCCCTCTCCCCCTCGGCCTTTGCCCCAACCCTGGGCAGGCCCTCCTCCTGCTAAACTTCCGCTTCGCTCTGGCCGGGCGCCAGCTGCTGCTTCAGCCGCTTGGGTCTGGGTATCACTCTCCCCCGCCATCACGGAGACCATGGGGGCTGGCCACAGCTCTCCCGGCGGCGCTGTCAAGCCCAGCCAAGGAGGCTGCACCAGGAGGATGTGTTGGGAGGACCGCCCCCACTGCTACTCCTCGTTGCTGCATTGGAGCCCCACTGGGCTCACTGCCAACAGCGAGGGATGGGAGTCTATATATTTCTCTGTAAAGACCCTTAGCCACTTCTGAGAACTATGAAGTCCAGAAGGTCCAGGTGGGAAAACAGGTCTGTGTATATCTAAACCTGATGCTTTTCATAGTAAGTACTTGATTTTTTTTCCGCTTTTATTGAAAATGATTTTTGTGTTGTGCAACTTCCTATAAATGACACTTTGTACTGGGTAATCTAACTGGCATATCTTTTAGCAGGGCTTTTTCCCTTTCCCTGAAAAAAGAGGTGCCAGAACTCTCAAAAGGGAAATGAAGGAGAAACACACTGGTGCCCTCATGAACGTCTAAACATTTTTGGAGATTTTTGTTTTCACAAAGAGGTTCCAGGACTCTGTTCCACCATATTCCCCCAGAAAAAAGCCCTGTCTTTTAGTATAATTTTTATGCTTGATTATTAATTTATGATTAATTTGCCTAGGAGTAAGACACAACCTCATTTTTTGGAATTATTTTTCTTCTTTAGATGTACAATTTCATTATTGCCATCTATACAATTAAAACAAGTTTGTTTTTTAAATAGCAGAATTGATATTGGTTTAATAATTGGCTGTAGACAGTTCTGTTCATCGAGCCAGGAGCCTTGCACACACCCTGTTTAAATCCCTTCTCAAGAGAGAAAGTAACATTGGCCAATGCAGTTTTTGTTTTAACTGACCTTGGTGCTGCTTTGTTTAAACATAGCAACCCCAAGATTGTCTCTGCAAACTGAAACAATTCTTTTATGTTTTTGTTTGGTTATAAATGATTTAAAACATCAAGTGTTGTCTTTATGAGCAAACAAGTGTCACCTCCATTCAGCTTAGGAAAAGATGTGTTCATTCTTTTTGTCATTATACCTTGCTCAGGTGTCACCTCTGTTACCACAAAGGGCTGAATATTTTGTCCAGGCTGCCATCTTAATCCAAAAATAATCCTTGCTGTGAAACTATCAGCTTTATGATGCCAGATGTTAATATCTAGTTTTTAAACAATGACTAGTACTGGTGTCAATTATTTATACAGACTGGAAAACCTTCTTTGCTTAAAGACGGATTAATTATAGTTATATTTACAAAATATGTAGAAAAATTCTACAATTACCCCTTTGAACCTAAAGCTGTTGGATAGCAGACTTATAATGCAGTGGGTTCAATGCATAGAGGAGACGCGATTGCAGTGATCATAGCTCTCTTTATTAAGTTACAGCATGGTAACCACTGCACTGGAAGGCTGGTGAACTGGGCCAACAAGCCCAAATATATACAGTCCTGGGTTCCTGTGCTAGAACACCATTGGATCATTTGAACCAACAGGGAGCCCCTGATCGGACCAAGGCAGCAGGGATTTGGATCCTACTGCCCATTGTTCCCGAGTCCCCAAGCTCAGTCCTCCTGGCTCCAATAAGCCAGGCAGGAACACTGGTCACTGAAACCTTAAGTTCCCATATACAAGAATGTTTAGAAAGTACAGATGATTACAGAAGCTTTTCCTGAGAACTCCCAAGAGTTCTCCCAAGTACAAAAGCACAAGCCCTCTTTTATCCAACCACACCCTAGTCTCTTGACATGAGTTGGTCATCAACTGATTGTGAGTACAACACAAACACAGCAGCTTTGAGTCAGGATTCCCAGCTCAAGTCCCATGATGTCTGCATCATGCCCGCTTCTCTGTGGGTCTCTAGTGCCGGGCTGAGTGGTGCTGGCTCATTTCCCGTCTGGGGCAATGCTGGCTCCTCCTGGTCATTGTCTTCTCCGATTGCTCCCAGGCTCCTCCAGAAGCATCCTACAGTGCAGCTGGTTGATGTGCCGGTGGAGCTGTTGGCCCCCTTTGGTTAAAACTTCATAGGAGCAGAGGCCAGTGACATGGATCACCCTGGTTGGAACCCATTCTGGCCTGCTGGTGCAGTTCCAGGCATATACGGGGTCCCCCAGAAAGAACCCTCTGGGCGCTTCTTGACTCACCAGGTTTGGGTGCTGTTCTGGAGCCCGGTCGGGGTGCAGCCAGTCCAAACGTGTTGTGAGGCACCGCCCCATGAGGAGTTCTGCTGGGCTGTGGCCAGTGGCTGTGCTAGGAGTTATTCAATGGCTGAACAAGAAAACGGCAAGCCTGTGGTCCCCGTCCCCATGGATGATCGTGCTTAGGGACTCCTTGGTCATGCGTGCCATTCTCTCGGCCTGCCCGTTCATGGCAGGGTGGAAAGGAATGGACAGAATGTGGTGAATTAAATAGCATCCCAAATACTCCTGGAACTCCCCGGACGTGAAAACAGTTCCAGTCTGTTACAATCGTGTTGGGCAGACTATGAATGCTAAAAATCTGTCTAAGGGCCTGGATGGCGGCTGGTGGAGAAGTGTCACCACCGGGCCACCACACGTAGCTCCTGGCAAGGGCCTTCATGTGCACGATCCCTGGGTGTGTCTCATGTAGGGCCTCTAAGACCTGCTTTTGCAGCAGTGGGGGAACTACTACGCAGCTTCCCCAGAGTAGGCATGCCAAACAGGTCAGCTGGGATTACAAATGGTTAGTGATTACCCTGATCAGGGCCTCGTACAAGGCAGCTTCAGAGCGATGCAGTGCTTCACCAGTTGCAGGGTAGCAATATCACAAACGCTGAGCAGGAGCAATTTCTTTTTTTTACGTATAAAATTTTTATTTTCAAGAAAAAGGGAAATGGAGATAGAAAATTAATAGTACATCAAGAAAAATAGAACACATTCTGCATGTTGCTATATAATTCAAATAAAAGAAAGTTTTATCATATTGTTACACGCTTGACCTCTCATCACAATAATCGCATAGAGTTATATTGTAAGTTCACGTTTAAGTTATCAATTTGGCTAGTATTTCAACCATATAAATGAAGAATATTAACCACAATTCACATTCCAGCAGCTTAAGTGTCTAGCCATACATATAACTTCTCCCAGCATTTTCTTGCTCCTTCTTTGGATTTCCCAGCAAGAAATAAAGATAGGTAGTCCATCTCTGCTGCTTCCAGTATCTTCCCGATCAGTTCCTGTTTCGTAGACAGTTCTTGAAGCTTCCATTTCTAAGCAAACAAAACCCTAGCTGCAGTATTAATATGTGCCATTAGATGTCTTGTCTCTTTTGTATAATCACTAGGATACATGTTCAACAAAAACAATTCTGGTTTAAATCGAATCTGCATCTTCAACACTTTTTGCAGTAGTTCATGCAATCTTTCACCTTCTCACAAGTCCACCACATGAACATGTAGCAGGAGCGATTTCTTGTCCACCTCATACTTGATCTTGTGGAATAGCATGTAATATTTTAGCCGGTCCACCCAGGTTTCCTACAGGTCTGGATGAGTGGGGTCGAACTCTAGTAGATACTGTCTTGGAGCAACAGCCATGATCCCAGCCGTGATGCATTGGGAGATGAGCGTGGGGCACTAGAGCTCAGTACACGGTGCATGCGGTGTGGCTGGGCAATAGGCTGACTCAGCAGGATCCCACCTTCATTGCCCGTTTTAAATACTGGGTTCGATGCGTTGGAATTCAACCAGGAGCATGCTTTTTTGGCAATTACATACTAAGACAACATGGCGCGGCTGAGACCCTGCTTATTTTCATGCAAAAGAGACACACACCCTCCCCTGATTCCCATACCAAATCAAGGCAGTCCAGTTTCGCACCAAGACTGCTCATTGGTTGCTGCTTCAAGTTTGGATCAATCAGTCTCTAGCTTTCCCGCAGTTGCCCGGCATGCACGAAAGCTTTCCTTGAAACATTAATTTCAGTACATAACAGAGGGGAAGAGAAAATTTCTGTCATGTCCTTTGTTTTAGTATGATGAAAGTAGGCCTCATTCGGAGGTGGAGCTCCCCATAGCAGCACTCCAGAAGTGTTGTGTCTTGCATTTCGGTCCCTGAATTTATAACACAGTGCGGCTATGCACACTGAGGAGTGGGAAATTGTGGGTCATCTGACTGTAAAGGACAGATGCTACCCGCCTATGAAGATCTGTGGCACAAAGTTTAACTGGTCAGGATTGGACCTGACTGGGAAGTGGGTTGTTCCAGGTGAATGCATATAATCAAGGACCCAGCCCCGCCATGTTGTCTTTATGATGTACTCGCTAATAAAGAATTTTGACTGCTGATCGTCTCGGAACTCAGTACATTACACTGGCGATGAAGTTGGATCCTGTTGAGCCAGCCTACTGCTCAGCTGCACCGCAAGCCCGCGCAAAAGCTCCAGTGCTATAATCGCACACCGAGCCACGCATTGCGGCTGGGATTATGGCTGTCGCTCCAGGACAACTCCTAACAGAGTTCAACTCCACCAGGCCAGATCTGTGGGAGTCATGGGTGGACCGGCTCTGCTACTACATTGAATTGCACAAGATGGAGGAAGCCGTGGAAAAGAAGGTGCTTCTCCTGAATCATGCGGAGTGGAGACCATCCAACTGATGAAGTGACTCATCGCATCTACAACCCTTGTGGCCGCCATGTTCAGGGACCTGATCAAGGTTATGACAGACCACTTGTTGTCACAACCTACCCACCTCGCATGCAGACACTCATTCTACACGACGCAACAGCGACAGGCCGAGTCTGCAGCAGAATACCTCTCCAAACTCCAAGGTCTTGCCCTGCAATGCGAATTCAAGTGGAAACCGGGGAAGATCCTGCTCGACCGATTCACAGTGGGCATCCATGAAGAGAAACTGCGCCGCAAACTGCTGGCCACCAATGACATTACCCTCAAGAAGGCACTCCGACAGGCGACCGCCTTCGAGCAGGCACACAGCTGCCGCTCTGCAATGAATGTATACCAGGCTGCCACTGCATCGACTTCGGATGGCTCAGATGGGGAAAAGGCACACCAGCTATGCCGCCTCACCACGGCCTGTGGTTCAACCAAAGGCTACCGAAAAGCCAGCCATGACGAAGTGCGCCAGCTGTGGGGATCCACACGAGCGCCACAACTGCCCATTCCGGAACATGGACTGAAGGAACTGCGGGAAATTGGGCCACATCGCACGAGCCTGTTGGGTTGAGTCTCACCAGAGGTGCCAGTCCACGCATCATGACTCAACTGACGCGCGCTCCACTGCCTCAACCAGCATACAGGTATTGAACTTGCCCCAAGACACTTCTGATAAAATCAAAGTATTAGTGCTCATCAACGGGATGCCCTGTTTGATGGAGCTGGACTCGGGCTCTTCCATATCCATAATCTCAGAGGAGACCCTTAAAAAGCTGTGCCCCAACAGCGGCCTGACCCTATGGCCGATCAGATTCATCTTGTGGGACTTTCAAAAGAACCCAATCCAGATCAAGGGATGGGGCCATGTCTGGGTGCAATTTAAACATTTTGAGGGGATGCTGGACATCCTAGTAGTGCAGCACCAACTCACCACTTTACTGGGTTTAGCCTGGTTCAAGCCGCTGGGGATAGAGATTGTGGGGGTGAACCAAGTCCAAGCCCAAAATTTCAACTATGTGTGCAAAGGGTTCCCCAAAGTATTCAATGGGGCTTTGTGCTGCTACAAAGGTCCACCCATCTTGCTACAGCTTAGCCCCATGGTTCGGCCCATAAGGCTTAAGGCACAGCGAGTCCCGTTCGCGTTAAAACCTAAGATTGATGCTGAACTGCACTGCCTCATGGCACAAGGGGTATTGGAGCCAGTCTCCCATGTGGCTTGGGAGACTCTCATATTCATGCCCATGAAGCCCAACGGGAATGTCCGCATCTGCATGGACTACAAGTGTACCATAAATAAGGTCCTACAGGACACGTACCCTGTGCTGGTAGTGAGACATGTCCTAGCATCATTGGTGGGCTCTAAGGTTTTCAGGAAGCTAGACTTAGCACAAGCCTACCAACAGCTTCCAGTGGACGCACAAACAGCAGAGGTGCAGACTTTGTTACATACCAGGGGGGCCTTCACGGTCCGGTGGTTACAATTCGGGGTGAGCATAGCTCCGCGGATTTTACAAAATCTCATGGACTCTCTCCTTAAAGGGGTTCCTGGAGTGCAACCATTCTTCAATGACGTTCTGATAGCAGCCCTCGACATAGAAGAATTCAGCTACTGCCTCTGTAAGGTCCTGAGCCGTTTCCAGACTGCAGGCCTAAAGGTGAAGTGAGATAAGTGTTCCCTTGGGGTTCCCTGGGTGGAGTTCTTGGGTTTTGCGGTCAACGCCACAAAAATCCACCTGACCGATGCCAAAACTAGGGCAATCGTCCAAGCTTTGGCCCCCACTTGTAAGGTGGAACTTCAGGCGTTCTTGGCGCTCCTGAACTTTTACCACTCATTCCTGCCCCCCTCGCTGAACCCCTACATAGGCTCCTCAACAAACACGCCCCACGGGTCTGGGGGAAAAAAGCAGGCCGCTGCCTTCCAAGCGGTCAAGGACATTCTGGTCTCAAACAGGGTGCTGCATCACTTCGATGAGTCCCTCCCAGTAGTCCTAGCTTGTGATGCTTCACCATATGGTGTCAGCGCGGTCCTGGACGGGTGAGAGGTTCCTGTGGCTTATTACTACCGCACCTTGACTCCTGTGGAGCGAAACTACACCCAAATAGACAAGGAGGCATTGGCAATTGTGGTGGGAGTGTACAAATTTCACAACTACCTTTATGGGTGGCACTTCACAATTGCCACAGACCAGAATCCGCTGCTGGGCTTCTTTACCTCGGATCGCCATACCCCGCAAATCCTGTCCCAACGCATCCTGCAGTGGAATGACTTCCTCCACGTCTACATATACACACTGGTCTACAGGCTGGGGAAGTTGATGGGCCACGCAGATGCCCTCAGACGCCTCCTGCTGCCATCGCAAGACCCTGATCCGGTGCCTGCTTATCACGTAATGCTGATAGAGGCTCTGTCCAATAGGCCTCTCCATGCCGCTGAAGTAGCCCGTTTCTCAGGCTGTGACAGTTTCCTTGCACATGTTTTGGACTGGGTGGGAAGAGGTTGGCCCTCTGGGCAAGGTTTTTTTTTTCTTTTCCCGAATTAAACAATCTTTATTAATTCAGCAGAATAGTTACATACTTAACTTGAATTGTACAACCAGCAAAGAAAAGAAAAGTGTGATCTATTAATTCAAACACTGAGTAAATAGAAAGCATATAGCCTTAAATGAGTGATTGACAAGAGAGGTATACAGTGTAGTACAAATTGCAAGGAACCACATCAGTATGAAAAAAAAATTCAATAAAAGAATGCCATTTCTCTATAAAGGATGTAGCATTGGTGTCTAGGTCATAAATCAGTTTTTCTAAAACAAAATAATCCCAGTTTCAACCACCAGGTTTGCCCAGATTTTTTTGGGGTGGGGGTGGGGGGTGGGATTGTCACTTCCAAACTGCTGCAATTGCACATTTGGCAGCCACTAATATAAATGAGATTAATTCAGTTACAGGTTTAGGAACCCAGGTGAGGTCATTGAGATTTAAAGGATTTAATTTCTTTAAGAAAAAAGAAACAAGGTAACTTAACAAATCAAGAATCCCCATTTTAGAACCTTATATCAATACAGAAGAAACAAAAATATAAAATAAGGAAAGTTAACTCTATAAATTTGTCTTCATTTTTCAATAAGAAAATTTTCCCTTTATAAATTCTAGTCCATTATTCCACCTCCTTCAGCTTTTATCAAAAATCAATAAGTGTCCCCTTACTTTCCATTGTTTTTCAATGTAGTTTTGAAATTTCTCCCATTCCTTCTTAAACTTCTCCAAATCATAGTCTTTTTAAAACTTTTAAAATCCAGTCCCATTTTTCTGGTATTTTGTCTTGCTTCCATAGCTGCGCATACAATGTCCTTGCAGCTGAAAGCAGATACCACACCATCGTTCTATCTTGTTTTGGAAAACTTTCCATTTGTAATCCCAACAAAAAAGAGTCTGGAGACTTCTTAATGTCATAACCTAAAATTTTTTGACATTTCTTCCTGAATCATTTGCCAAAATTGTTTTGCTTTTTCACAAGTCCACCACATATAGTA
This sequence comes from Heteronotia binoei, assembly GCF_032191835.1. Taxonomy (NCBI): domain Eukaryota; kingdom Metazoa; phylum Chordata; class Lepidosauria; order Squamata; family Gekkonidae; genus Heteronotia; species Heteronotia binoei. The sequence goes on from NC_083230.1 coordinate 5,398,065, forward strand.
GAAAGAGCCTTCATGTTTTTTACATTTCCAACATCTGTCTGACACCTGATTATTCATTTCTGCAAATTTCTTAGGTGTCATGTACCATCTATACAGCATTTTATAACAGTTTTCTTTAATGTTATAACATGTCAAAATCTTCATAGAGTTCTTCCATAAATACTCCCAAGATTCCATTTGAATTTCATTATTAAAATTAATTGCCCATTTTATCATTTGAGATTTAACTACTTCCTCTTCTGTTGACCACTTCAATAGTAATTTATAAATCCTTGAAATCAACTTTTCATTATCACCCAACAGCATTTTTTCCAATTCTGTTTGCTCCTGTCTTATGCCTTCATTTTTAATGTCCTGTTCCACCAAGCTCTTAATTTGTTGTAGTTGAAACCAATTATATTTGCATTGTAATTCTTCAGCTGACTTTAGTTCCACTTTTCCTCCATGTATTTTTAATAGCTGATTGTACGTTAAACACATCCTTGCATCAGTTTCTGAAGATAATTTTAATACTTCTGTTGGCATAATTCATAACGGCTTTCTCTCATCACCATATTTTTTATATTTTACACAAGTACTTAGCAAGTTTCTTCTAATATAATGGTGTGAGAAAAAACCATCCATCTTATTTTTCCCATAAAACATATATGCATGCCAACCAAAAATATTTCCATGACCTTCTAACGCCAGCAGCTTCTTGTTTAATAATGTCATCCAATCTTTAATCCATACCAAACATACTGCATCATGACACAATTTTAAATCCAGCAGTTGGAAACCTCTTTCTTTTGCATCAGTTAAAATTTTCATTTTAATTCTTGGTTTCTTACCCGCCCATACAAATTCTGAGACTTTTCGTTGCCATTTACTGAATTGTTTATTGTCCTTCACAACTGGAATTGTTTGAAACAGAAACATAATTCTTGGAAGAACATTCATTTTAATTGCAGCAATTCTGCCCAGCATAGACAAGTTCAATTTATTCCATTTTGTCAAGTCTTCATCAATTTTCTGCCAAAGCTTTTCATAATTATTTTTATACAAATCTATATTTTTCATAGTAATTTCCACACCTAAATATCTTACTTTTGAGGGAACTTCACACTCTTTGCAGTTCTTCCTGTTGACTCTTTGTCATATTTTTACACAAAATTTTTGATTTTTCTTTATTTATATAGAAGCCTGCCAATTCTCCATAGTCTTGAATTTTATGAAGCAGCAATGGTGTCACAGATAGAGGATTTTCATTAATAAACATTACATCATCAGCAAACGCTCTGTATTTATAAGAAAAACCCTTCAGTCTCAGCCCCTCTATTCCTTTATCTTCTTGTATTTGCATAAGCAATATCTCTAATGTCATTATGAATATCAATGGAGATAGAGGGCAACCTTGCCTTGTACCTTTGCTGATTATCATTTTCTCTGTCAAATCTGCATTTATACAGAGTCTTGCTTGTTGCTCAGTATTTATCACCTTAACCATTTTTATAAAAGTTTCTCCAAGTCCTAATTTCTCCATCACTGCAAACATAAAGTCCCAATTCACATTATCAAAGGCCTTCTCTGCAACTGCAAATAATAATGCCACTTCTTTTTCAGGATGCTTCTCATAATATTCAACAACGTCTATGACAGTTCTAATATCATCTCTAATTTGTCTTCTGGGAAGAAATCCTGCTTGTTCCTCTTTAACAAAATTGTTCAAATGCTGTTTGAGTCATTCTGCTAGTATCCTACCATATATTTTGTAATCGTTGTTAAGTAATGAAATTGGTCTATAGTTTTTTACATTTGTGGTATCTCTATCTTCTTTTGGTATCAACGAAATTATTGCTTCCTTCCATGTATTTGGTATTTTCCCATCAATCCTTATAATATTCATCAATTTTTGAAGTTTTGGTACTAACACTTCTGTGAGGACTTTATAAAATTCTGCTGTGAAACCGTCTGGACCCGGTGCCTTTCCCAATTTCATTGAGTTTATTGCTGCTTCAACTTCAATTATTTCATTTGGTTCATTTAAGAACTTTTCCATATTTTCTGTTAAGGGGCTTACCTGAATTTTCTGTAAATATGCATCTATTTTATTTTTATCCACCTTTTGACCTTGAAATAGCTTAGCATAGTATTTAAAAATTCCCTTTTAATTCCTGCTTGGTCAACTATTTCTTTATCTTCTGATACAATTTTAGTAACAAATTTACTTTCCCTTTTCTTTTTCATTTGCCAAGCCAGGTATTTTCCAGGTTTATTTGCTCCTTCAAAGGATTTATGTTGTAATCTCTTAAGGTTCTATTCTACCTCTTTATTTAACAAATGTCTCAATTGACTCTGCAGAATTGTAATTTCCCTTATTATTTTCTTTTTTCCCTGTCTTTTTTAAGTTCCTTTTTTCCAATCTCTTTTTGAATATCCAACAATTGTTTATCTTTATCTCTTTTGTCTTTATTATTCATTGTGATTAAAAGACCCCTAATTACCGCATCCCACATAGTTTGGAAATGAATGTCCTCATTTTCATTTATTTGAAAGAAAGCTTTAGTTTCTTTTTCTAGAGACACCACTATCTCTTTTTTCTGTAGCAAATCTTCATTTATTCTCCATCTCCTAGTCTTTTTCACACTTTTTGTCGACCAAATCAGTGGACTGTGATCAGCCCCAACTTTAGGAAGAACCTCTATTTTTTTCATCATAAGTCCAAGATCTTTTGTAGTCCATAACATATCAATACTTGAGAAAGAGTTATGCCTTGCTGAAAAAAAAAGTATAGTTACACACTTTGGGATTAAATTTCCTCCATGTATCTTCCAGATTTTCTTGCTTCACTAAATCAAAAAATGACTTTGGTAATTTCCCCTCCTTACTTCTTCTTCTTGATCTGTTGTGAGGAAAAACCCCCTACTTTTCCTAATATGTGCACATCATGATCACCAACATGGTTGCCAGGGCGCCTGGAGAAGTAAGCTTGCATCCGCCTGGCCAGTGAATGCGAGTGATGCTACCCAGGAACTACATAAGACTCCAGTGTACCTATTAACAAGTATATGAGCGCTTGAGTCAGGCACAGAGTGTCTGCAGCCGCGCTCTAACTTGTCCCCGCCATCACGTGGAACCCGCCATGGCAAGGAGGAGGCTACGCCGCCACGGAGCTGTCCAGGCGAACGGTGTGAAGCGTTAAGCATGGAAACCACTGTGTTTTGCTTACACCACATGTAGCCATCTTCCTGCCTGGTTGGGCTTCATTCCTTCTATGTGGGAACCTCACGTACACACCTTGAGTCATTCCTAGCCCGCAAGCAACCCACTTAGTTTATGAATGGATTAATGGCTCCACTATTAATCCTGATTGCCCAGTGGTTTCCTAAACAACTGTCTTCACCCCGGAGAGTTGAGAAAGAGGAAGAATCTCTCCTGATACCATCAAGCCTTTTTGTCTACACCGGAATACCTAGGTGCATATCTGATTCTCTATTGTCCCTTTCCCAGTTAATCCCATCTCCTCCCAATCACCCAGTCATTCCCACATTGATACCTACGGAGCCGCCCCAGGCCCTGTCGCAACCTGGAAGTTTCCAGGATGCCCAGGATGAAGGTGATGTTCATTGGTTGAAGTACACACCCAATCAGGTGTCGCCATTGACCCACCATTGGTCCAGCCGAAGTCCAGCCTTCTTGGTCATCAGCAGAACCTCCCATTACCACTCCCAGTCACCTCCCATCCCCTCAGGACTAAGGTGACTCTATATAACCTGTGGACTAGCTACCCACAGGTGTGCCTTCTACTCAGTAAACCCCCATTCCCGCTGGGTAGTAACACCCCCGATTCCTGATCAGTTTCGGGACCTTTCCCCCATTTCCTCATTCGTCGCCATCGGAGCCTTCCATTGGAGTCTGCGAGAGGTAGTATTGCCCTGTATGTCCATTCCTTTATGTTCCCCTATCGATCTCTCTATTTTTCCTAGACCTGTATGAATGTGTGATTGATTTTGTACCTTGTGTGAACGAACTATTGTTTCAAATAAACCACAATTGATTTTATTAAATTAGAGTTCTTTATTGAGCATTGACTCTCTGATCGGTTGAGCCTCGTATACATAGATAAAAGATTCCGTTTAGGGGCTAGCTGTCTCTCACTCTAATTCCCCAACTTTATTTTGAGAGCAGTTTCCCTTACAGAAATTGGTGGAGAAAGCGTTGGCATTATCCTGTTTGTGTGAACGCACGCGAGTCGACACGCGTGTCTTCATACAGACAGACGTAAGGTTACACCGTTCAGAAAGTCTTGCTAGCGAGGCTATTGCGTGAGTGATTGAGTGAATGAGTTCTGTGTGAACGGCTCTAGCGAGCATTTCTATAATTTGTGGGTCGGGCTGCTCCCCTTTCTATCATTCAGCGTTGGACTTCTCAGCCGCCCCGAGGAGGCCAGACACCTCGCAAGAGGACTGAGCCCGATCGAACGCAAGGGGGAAGTCCCGTGAAGTCCGGCCGCCGTCCCGAGGCCTTCTAAACGCGTCTATCGTGGGAGGGAACGTCAGGACAGGCTAGGATTATTTAAGATCTGGATAGAGCACCCTTCCCTTCTCCTTTTCCTTTAGAGCTTAGTGCACACACGCACACACACTACATACACATACACCTACACACGCACACCCAAGTCCTTACACGAGTCTAGGCCAAGGCTAGTCTAAGGCACCCGACAGTCAAGAAGGCAAGCGGGTCACAGGACCGTTGCAATCTGACTGCTGAGGAACTTTTATTTTGTTTTTGTTTGCCCGGTGACGCGATCGTTGGGTCGGCCCGTGGCTTTTCCCTTTGGCTGAGACGCAATCATAGGATTGGCTCATTGCCTAAAACTCTGCCCGGTGACGCGATCGTTGGGTCGGCCCGCGGCTCCCTTTTTCACCCGAGACGCGATCGTTGGGTCGGCTCGTGGTTTTTCCCTTTGGCTGAGACGCAATCATAGGATTGGCTCATTGCCTAAAACTCTGCCCGGTGACGCGATCGTTGGGTCGGCCCGCGGCTCCCTTTTTCACCCGAGACGCGATCGTTGGGTCGGCTCGTGGATTTTCCCTTTGGCTGAGACGCAATCATAGGATTGGCTCATTGCCTAAAACTCTGCCCGGTGACGCGATCGTTGGGTCGGCCCGCGGCTTTCCCTTGGTGGCCGAGACGCAATCATAGGATTGGCTCGTTGCCTACAACTTTGCCCGGAGACGCGATCGTTGGGTCGGCCCGTGGCTCCCTTTTCACCTGAGACGCGATCGTTGGGTCGGCTCGGTGCCCCGTAACTTTAGCTGAAACACCACTGGAGGTTGACAGTAGGCGAAATATAAGTAGAACCAAAAAGAAAAACCCACATCCACGCTAAAATGGAGATTCTCGCAAAAAAGGAGGAAGTCCCCAAGTTGGAAAAATGGTTGTTGAAGAAAGGGGATAACCCTTGGCAAAAGGGAATCTTTGACCAAGGCCCTGATCCCCTCCAGTCCTTTAGGGACATATTTGAGGAAAATTGCAACAACAAAACAATTAGCACTGGCAAAAGAGACCTTTTTGCCACGTGGGGTTTGTTTGAAGCCCTGCGGGATAGCTCAGCCCTGATTAAACAACTTAGGGAGCAGCTTACGCAGAGAGATCAGGAAGTGAAACAGCACGAAGTGCAGGCAGAGAAGAAAGAACAAGAATTAGAGACAATTCTTAAGAAACACGCAGAGGTGCTGGAGAGGGAATTCCAGAGGCAGACCGCTGAAAGGGAATCCATACTCCAGAGCCATGCGGCGGTGCTGGAGAGGGAGTTCCAGAGGCAGACGGCAGAAAGGGAATTCCTGCTCCAGAGCCATGCGGCAGCGCTGGAGCAGGAATCCCAAAAACATACTGCTGAAAGGGAATCCATACTCCAGAGCCATGCGGCGGTGCTGGAGAGGGAGTTCCAGAGGCAGACTGCGGAAAGGGAATTCCTACTCCAGAACCATGCGGAAAAATTGGAACAAGTGCAGCAGGATCATGAAATCGAAAAGGCAGAGTTGCACAGGAGACACGCTGCAGAAATAGATAGGATAGCGCAGGAGAATAATACCCTGGACCTTGACTGGCAACAGGCGAGTCGGACCGTAGAGGAGGTTAAGGCTGAGAAACTCACCATAGCTATAGCATATCAAGATACAATAACAGCTCTAAAGAAGGCCCAATTGCAAGTAAAAGCATTGAGCAAAGAGCTGGAGCAAACTAAAAACCGGAATGACAAACTGCAACACGCCGTTGAGATAGCCACAGAAACGGTGAAGAAAACCAAAGAGGCAGCTAATCATGAGGCGTGTAAAAAAGAAATTGCCTCATTGCAGCAGAAGTTAGACCGTAAAAATGCTCTTATAGCAACGGTCTCCCCATCCACCTTCTATGCTTTTTCGGACGAGGAAAGTGAGGATGAGGGAGAAATACAACCAGTTTCCCGGGTTTCGGAGCCATGGGGGATTACCCCCGCCCCAATATACCCGGTGGTCACCCGACAAACCACCACTAAACAAGGGGGCGACACAGAAACTGTACAAATAACTAAGGAAGTTCAAGATTGGAAGATCGAGAACGTTAAAATGGCTTTTCAAATCCTCGGTCCATATAATAAAGAGACATCGGTACAATGGATGATGCAACTGAAACGGGAATACCCGGACATCACCATCAAGGAATTAAATCAGGTGCTGCGACTGGCCGCAGCGGGCCCAAATGCAGAAAAAGTAAGGGCCCAATTGGTGATCCCATACCCAGATACACTCACCACCCGGGAATGGATAGCTGAAATATTAGCAGTCACCTGGGAGGAAGAGAGCATTAAATATGTTTACAACCAGCTTGTACAGGGTCCGGATGAGGACCCCCTAATTTATCTATCAAAAAAACAGTTCCTAGCCGTAATTGCAGATGTAGTCATAGTAGATGAGGGAAAACCGCCCGATTATAATGACGAGGATTTTGTCCTTGATGTCATCCAAGGTCTTAATAGGACCACCAGACAGATGTTAGGACCCACCCATGCACACAACCCCGAGTGGGATCTCCTTCATTCTAACCTCAAGAATATCAGTAGATATATAGGTAAATATGGGCCTGATAAAAGGGGTAACAAGAAGGACCGCGCTAAGGAAGCCGTTAACACGGTTACTTATGCCAACAATGGGCCTCACTCTCAGTATCAGAAGAGGGAAGTTAATCCGGACCCCTATAACCCATCGCAGCCTCCAGTCAATCCTCCAACAGGACAAAATAAGCACACCCAAGGGCGGAACAACGGGAAACCGGCCAGGCAGAAGCCAGGAGCGGGGGGGGGAAACCCTAACTATCAACCAAGAGTCCCCCCTCCACCAGTGCAACCCACGGCCCCTTTTCCTCCTCCCGCAGTGCAACCGCACCCGGCCCCACAGCCTAACACAATGACGGGCCCTTATGGGGAGGCATATCAAGATTTACAGAATCAGAGTCGAGGGTACAAGCCTTCCTTTAACGGAAAGGCCGAGCGGACTCGCTTTTGGAATTCGCTATCGCCCGTAGAACAGACTCAGCGGAAAGCGCTCTGGAACTTTTTACTCCGTGCAGGGTGCGATATGACCAATATGGATCTAGCACCCACTGCACTTTTGATGGAAAGGCAACAACAAGTGATACAGGGGTGGGGAAATCAGCAGCCGTCTGCTCCCCCACCTCCGCCAACCCAATCTCATTTTGCGGCACCTCAAGGGTATGCACTGCCCGTAGCTGCAGTAGTTCAACATCCACCCCCTCCAATGCACCCCACTGTTCAGCTATATCCGGCTCCGATAGCCGCGGTCCAGCAGCAAACGGTCGTTAACAGTCCGGAATATGAGGAACAGGGTCTGCGCTAGGGGTGCCCGGGGCCCACCGATCTCCCCGAAGGAGTAGTGGCTAGACTTAAGCCAGACACTTGGGGGAGACCAATGGTAAAGGCAGGCATTGGGGCCCCAGGGAACATTAAACCCGCCACTCTATTAGTAGACACAGGAGCATCGATTAGTGTGCTCCATCCAACGCTAGTTACTCAAGGAACTCAGACAGATAAAACTCTGGAACTGGCTGGGTATGCGGGAGGAAGCCATCTCTCCCACATCTGGAAAAAGATTCCAATCACAATAGGGAGACTCAAAGCCACCATGAGAGCCTGTAATAATGCAGGAGAAGACGATGGGATGGTTGGGGCTCCCTTCCTAAAGAAAAACCATTTAACGGTAGATTTAGCCAACGGACTCCTGTGGCACATCCCGGGAGGCCCGGACCTTATTAATGCTATACACCGATGTGCAGCTTTAAAAGCTCCGTTCCCTGTATGTTCAGTAACGGGAGATCTATGGACCCTAAAGTTTCCCGGGGTGTGGATTACTGACAAGGCGGAGTGTGGGACTGTGAGAAACGCTTGTGTTCTCATAGAAGGCAAAGATCCTCCTCCCCAGCGTCAGTACAAATACCCCGCGGAAGCGGAAACAGGGATAGGAAAAACAATTGAGGGTCTGTTGAAGTGGGACGTCATCCTCCCAATGCAGTCCATCTGCAATGCCCCCTTGTGGCCGGTCTTAAAGGCAGATGGAGTAACTTGGAGGATGACAGTGGATTTCAGAGCCCTCAATGCAGTGACTCCCCCGGTGGCCCCGGTGGTCGCCAAGTACAACGAGATAGTGGCAGCCATTGCAGCGGGATCTAAATTTTACAGCGTGGTGGACTTGGCCAACGCGTTCCACTCGATCCGCCTGCACGAATCTTGTTGGTATAAATTTGCATTTACCTTCCGCGGCCAACAATACGTGTTCAAGCGGACACCACAGGGCTTCCATTCTAGCCCAAGCATTTGTCACGCGCATGTTGTACAGATGTGGGACCGACTGCTGCCCGGATCAAAGGATTGCGTGCTCAGTTATGTAGATGACGTGCTGATCCACGCAGAGACAGAGGAGAAGGTCCGGGAGGTCACTGAGGAGGTCCTCAACCTCATCCAAGAAACGGGCTTCAGAGCAAGCAGGGAGAAAGCCCAGCTAGTAAAGACCGAGGTGAAGTACCTCGGCATCACACTAGGAGCAGAAGGGAGAACACCGGACTCACAGAGAGTGGAAGTGATTTCCAAACTCCCTGCCCCCACAGACCCCCACTCACTAAGAGCTTTGTTAGGCACCTTTAACTTTTCCCGGGATTTCATCGAGATGTTCTCCGAGAAAGCCCGACCTCTTTATGAGCTCCTGAAGAAGGATGTGCAGTGGTATTGGGGACCGGAGCAGCAAAAGGCTTTTGCAGAGCTCAAAAATGACCTCGCAAAGGCTCCGGCGCTTGCCCATCCCGACGTTACCCAGCCGTTTTTCATTCAGCTGGCTATCTCGGAGCACAGTCTGGGGGCTACTCTGATCCAGAGACGAGCGGGATCGCAGAGGGTGGTGGCTTACGCCTCCAGGAACCTTACTTCCGTGGAGGAAAAATTCTCCCCCTGCGAGAAGGTCTGCCTCGCTCTGGTTTGGAGTTTAACCCATTGGGAGTTTATAATAGGAGGAGCAAGGGTGATAGTTCAAACCACTCATTCCCCTCTTAAGTATATTCTCTCCGGGAAAGTTAAAGATGGGCAAGTTTCGAACCAAAGGATCGCCCAATGGACGCTGGCGTTAACTAATAGAGGGGTCGATTTCCAGAAGGAACAAAAGGAACCGCCCTCGCCCTATGGCCTTGTAGTTGAAGGGGAAGAGCATGAGTGTCCGCTGCCAGTGGTACAACATATACCCTGGCCAGTTAATGGAGGAATAACCCTAGCGGAAGCCCGACAACAAGAGCTTGTTTGTTGGTTTTGCGATGGGTCTTCTTTCCATGTAAATGGCTCAGCTCGAACCGGCTACGGCGCCATTAGAGTGCAGGATTCCCGAGTCCTTAAAGGAACCGTCCGCCCTCATTCTAGCCAAGCCGCAGAAGTGGAAGCAGTGCTAGCAATCCTCCAGTTCGAGCCTCTGGATGTTCCCCTAGCCATTTTTACAGATTCTCATTGGACGGTGCAGGCGATCACGGCCTGGCTGCCCATTTGGAAGAAACAGAATTGGCAGAATAGCGAGGGGAAAACAGTCGCGCATTCTCAGAAATGGCTGCAAATAGCGGAAAGAATAGAGGCGCGAACTGACTCCACCTACGTGACTCATGTTAAGGGACATCAGAGACAATATACAGAGGAAGGGATGTGGAACAATAGAGTAGACGCTATTGCCAAAGAAGCTGCATTCGCAGACAGCAATCCTTTCCGCTCACCCCCCACCTTTCCTTTACACCCGGTTACCACCCGGAATCAGAGCAAAGGGAGGGAAATCCTAATGGACTTGGGCGAGCTCCAGAAAGACGACCCAGAGATCCTGGAGCTTGCCAAAGCCCAGAAGGATGAAACGGGGAAATACACCATCATTCAGAAAGAGGGCATTTACTGGGCAGTAAATAGTCAGGGGGAGCAGCACTGGATTGTACCCCTGCAGGTCAGAGGGGATTTAATCAAGTTTGTGCACGAGCAGGGACACCGCGGTGCAAATCTAACTTTGGAGCGGGTAAAGGAGACGGGCTGGTGGCCGGGCATGCGCCAGGAAGTAGCACAGTGGGTTAATAATTGCCTCGCGTGCGCTATGGTTAATGCCGACACATCAGGACCCAAAGCTCCCATCCAGCACCAAAGAATAGAGGGACCCTGGGCTCGTATACAAATCGATTTTATCGGCCCCCTTCCCCGCACAGCGAGAGGGAATCGATACTGCCTCACAGTGATCGATCCCTTCAGCAAATGGGTGGAGGCTTTCCCGTGTAAATATAATACTGCCGCTACTACTGCTAAAATTTTATTTAACCACCTATGGACGAGGTGGGGAATCCCGAGGGTCATGGACTCGGATTTGGGGTCACACTTCATCGGGGAGGTTACAAAGGAATTGTGCAAAGCCTTGGGGGTGGAACAGCGGTTTCACATTGCCGGGCACCCCCAAGCCTCAGGGGCAATTGAGAGGACTAACCGGACTATCAAGGAAGCCCTACGGAAAGTAGTGAAGTCCACAGGCAGGGATTGGGATGAAAAGTTACCCATTATCCTGATGGCACTAAGGGGTACTACTGCAGTTCATGGTCACACACCGCATATGGTCATGACAGGAAGGAAAATGGTGTTGCCAGAAGCCTTCTGGCTCAAAACACAACTTCCATCTGACTGGATGCCGGTGGTTGTGAATGACGCATGGGTGCAATCGCTAGTCACGGAGGTCCACAATATTCACCTGGAGGTAGCTAAACAACTAGGAAAAACACAGCAAGCGATGGATCAGAGATTAGGATGGGTTAAAAACCCTCGAGTGTGGGATCCAGGCCAGCTAGTGCTATATAGGAGATTCTCGCAAAACGAGCACTCCTTGGAAGCCAAATGGTTAGGTCCCGTCCCGATAACACTGAGGATCAGCCCAGCAGTCTACCAAGTAGAAATTCAGAAAAAGAACGGGGAGACCTGGCGAAAGTACTTCCACTGTTCCCAACTCAAGGAATGGAAGGGGACTGCGCCAGCTAACCCTAATCAGATTCAGCAACCTGAAGAGGCGCCGCCGCAGAGAAGAGCTGAAATCCGACAAATCTCTGTCATGCCCTGCCCTGAACCGGTGGATTTTCCCTTAAGTAATACTTTCCTCACCCTTGGTGTAACTTGAACAAGTCCAAGTACAAAGATTCCTGAGACAGACCTGTCCACAGTAATCTAGGGGGGGGGGTGCAGGAGAAAAGAACTCAGAACACAAACATGTAATTTTAGAACTGCAGCAAGTTTTTTTTTCCTCTTCTTTTCTTCTCTCTTGTGAACATTACTCCTTCCCTTTCCCCCTATTCCCCAACCTTGCCTTAGTACTTTGACTCCTTCAAGCTTATAGAAATAGCAAGAAGGGTCTACAGCGCAATCTTATCTTTTATTTTCAGGTACACAATATGGATTACCAGAATGTGAAGGTGAGATTTGTGAGAACAATGATGTATGCAATGTATTTAGTGTTGATGCTAATGCAGGAGGAATGTACAGCTGATAGAGCAGTATTGCCCACTATAGTCCCATTCTCTCATTGGAGATGTAAGACAAGCCTATATCCCAAGGAAATCATGCTGTGCAAAGTCATAAAGTCTAATTATGGGGAAAATGACAGCAGACTCCCCAGAAGCAGCTATGACTTTCGCAGCTGTGATGAAGAGTGGGTCAGACCACCTAATATGATTCTGTTATGTGCTGGGACCAGAATGTTAACGCAGGAACTGTACTGTTTTTCTCATGAGGACACCATGAGACCTCTAGTGCCAATGCATTGTGTTTATGTCCCAAAGGGCCCACGGAAATTAACAACAACGCCCACAATAACTTCTAGCGCTACTCCAGCCTCTAAAGGGTTTACTGAGGACATGGGGCCATACTGTGAAATTGCAATCGTGTCGACCGCAGTGTGGAGCGCAAAGAATCCTTTCAAATTTATATTATCAATTGGCTCTAGGATAGAAAAGCCGCTTGCGTTCTCAATACAGACACCTAGTGGAGAGACGCATCACTACCAGCTAACTGCATGGTCAAATAAAAATTGGATTGTTACTGATTCGGAGTTAGGGACACAGGGACCTCCTGACTGGTTTATAGTAATAGACCCTCTATGCCAGCGGGAGTCCGCGATGGGAATGAAATTCACCAAATTGGGCACCTTCAACACAGAGCTTCCATCGGAGGAAGGAAACTACACCCTCACAATAGGGAATTTTACCCAGCTCCAATTCAACCCTCTCATTCCAGACGCTGAGAGCACATTAAGTGCCAACTCTCACATAATTGGCTCCCATGTGATTAAGCGGGATATTAGGGAACAAGTTTTAATTCGGCCACAGATGGTATTAAAGGAAATCAGGGTCAGCCTGACGGGATTAAATACCATCGAAAAATTGCCACAATGTGCTCCCTACTTGGAACCCAGCAAAAAGGGTTGGGAGGCTTGGCTGCAGTTATGGGTGGGGAACACGCCTCGCAGATTGAAACGATCTGTAGGAGACTGGGTTGCACCAGTTGCTGGAGGAGTAGCGGTCTTAGATTCTATAAATATAGAAACCCTCGCAAATAAATTTGCCTACGCTACCTCCTATATTTCCCAGCTGGGAAAACCCATTAATGACTCTTTCCACACCATCTCTGAAGTCCAGCATTCCATCAGCTCCATTTTAGTAAATTGGGAAAACCAAATTGAAAGAGATTTTGCCTTGCTGCTGAGAGGCACTCAATCACTACAATTAAATATTTCTTTAGCACTGGCATGTACCCAGGCTCAAGCTATGAATTTAGCAGTAACCATGGGCATGATCAGGCAAGCCACGGAGGGAAATATCCCCCTGGAAATCAAGCAGTTAATCAGGCCAGAAATTCCCACCCCGCAATTGGAATTGGAAGCCTGGTGGACTCTGGTGAATACCTCTTTCTCAGTGGACAGGCAGGAATTGAGACTTCTCATCCTGATGCCCACTGCACAAAGGTTCTTTTATGTACACCCCGTTGTGCCACTGGGGCTGCAAGTAGGACCAACCGAAGTTCTGTATTCCGTGGACTCAGATAAATGGGCCAGGAATGAAAACGGAAGTTGGGAAGCTGTGGGTCTACAGGCATGCGTACACAAAGACAACCTGGGATTTATTTGTGATGAGCAGACTCTACAAACTCACCACCCCTGCGTGAACCCCTTAAGGGACTCCCCTCAAGAATGCAAATATGCGCTTAGGCAAGAGAATGCCTCTGCTTTTGTGTACTTGGGAAGAGGGTGTGCTTGCGTGAGGACATATTGTGAGTACCTCATCATAAATACTTTCCACATCCAACCCATGCTCCCAGATGTAAACAGATGCTTCTGTAACTTATCTTCCATTGTGGGATGCGATATAGAATTCACAGTCCCCATATGGACTAGAGAAGAAATCTTGCTGGCCCCGAGTCTGTTCAAATTCATTCAGCCAGTTTTTCTGGGCATGGGGCTGCGGGCGATTAGATCCCTGCTGTCCCATCCCCTTTTAAAACAGACCTTGCAGGAAATCAAGAGGAGCGGAGACACCGCGTCCATGGTGATTAAACATGACGGACAGGAAATCTCCGGGCTACTGACACAAATCAAGGACACGGGAAAGCACTCGTTCCTTGACGCGCTCCTTGGCTGGAGCCCTACTGGGTCAGCGATCCTTAACGTAGCCCTGCACCCTATTGTAGTCATTTTGGTCTTCCAGATTATACTCTGTATTGCAATAATTGTCTTGGGGTGCTGGCTGAGAAAGCAGCTCAAGAAGGTGGACGAGCTCCAAACCATGTGGAGATATCGTCCCCTCGTCATAGAAAAGCCCTAAGTACCGCCTTGAATCCCCTCCCCACTTGTGCGAGGGGGGGGGGGAGGGAGGCTCCCTTTCTTCATTCCTTTTCCAAGATCTTTCTTTTACTTGTAAGGGAGGGCTGTATAGCCCAAGGGAAAGGGAGAGGGGAGAAAGGCGACGAAACCGAACCGTGGAGGGAGGACCAACAGTGGCAAGGTAGAGCTTGCAAGGGCTGCCACCCGAGGGTTCAGAAGTCTTCATTGGAAGACTCCCATCGGGTGCGTGCCCTGCTTTGCCACTTCAGGCTCCCATCTGAACTGGATCGCGCCAGGCGCTTCAGTTCAACAGGCCCGCTGGGACCCCCGGTTTTGCAGCCCCACATGTTTAACAACAGCGGGGACCGGTCGAGTCACAGGCTAAAGCCGTCGGATCATCCCCCTCTGGTGCCTCGATTCCACCAAGTAGCTAAAGGGTCACAACGAGTCAAATGAAAGCTCGGCCCAATATACATTTTAAATCCCTACACCCTGGGTATGGGTTTGGAAAACTTCCCCCCCCTCCTTGCTCACCCCTGGACAAGGCTTTAAGGGTGAAGACCCCACTGCCCCGTCGCTCCCAGATCACCCTGTATTTGGGGCATTTGCATAGATCTCTTCGGCACATGCTCCAACTTTCGGGATGGGAAACAGAGGACGATGGGAAGTGTAGTCCCCACAGCCCGCTTTTACATTATGCATGTCAGTATATTTCAGCCCCTCGCTCTGTTCCTATGGGGAGTTCTATCTTTTACCAAGTAAAGGGTGGGCTCGTTGGCCCAGGGGGAAGGGGTGAGAGGAAGCCCAAATTGAGCAGAACAAACTCAGGGCATTCTTGCAAGTGTTGGATCGCTTCTTGATGGTCTAGATAACAGTCCCACCAAGTGATCCATCACTACAAGGCCCGAAGTGACTCTGGGACAGAACCTGTTCTGACCCAGAGAGACTCCCAGCAGTCCAGTGTTTGAGCTCTGTGACTCTTCCGGCGCTCCGTGATCCTGAAGGAACACAGGGAACGGAGAGGGGAAGAAGTTGCAGACGCTCAAAGCATCAGGAACCTGGCGCAGCCACTGTTCTGACCCATTGGGACGCCTGAGCGTGCAGCCCTTACCCACATAACTGTGGAAGGGACTCAGGCTGTGCATGGGCACCCGAACCGAGGAGCTTAGGAAAGGCCACCTCCCCCGGGCACCCTAGGTCCGCCAGTTACCTTTTAGATTAAAAAGGCAACGCGGGCGAAGAGCAATCTTGGAGCCAATACACCTAAACTATGGTCCATTCACAAGCCACTATTCCCACAAGGAGCGGACCGAACCCAGGTCCATATATTTGATAAATGTTTTATAATATCCTATTCCCAACATGCCTTAGGCTTAGTTCATCTGCATAAACACACCATGCGCATGCACTAACCCAAAGTGCAGGATTGGAGACATCTGGGACTTAGAGTTCTAACCCCCCATGGGGTAATGAATTATTGCTATTAAGATTTGTCTATCTTTTACCAGAGAAGGTTGGGCCGCCGAAGCAGCCCGAGGGTTAAAAGAAGGCAGGCACTGACACTTGCCCTCCGGAGCGCGGAGCTCCAGCTAAAAGTTCCGCCCACCTAAGGGTCTCAGGGGGCCAGAACAGACTCTGCACCAGGTGCCATACTTGCAGGGGCACCCTGAGTTTGTAAAGGCGCACACGAGACCAGGCAGAATGCTCGAACTCGGCCCCCACCGGGAACGCCAAACACACCGAAGCACCTTCAAGTCACGGTGACTCTGACTTTCCCCCACTAGAAAGGAGTGCCCAATAATAGGAATACCGCTGAAATAAAACCTCAAACCTTTTGGGGTGATCTTGAGAAAAGGGGGGTGCCCCACAATGGCCCCAGGGACCCATTTCAAGGCAAAAGAGTATTTGCATATGTGCCTCCCACTTGGTGTGCTTAATGAACTGAATATCCTCCTTGCCTGACGCCTCTGTAAACCGCCCTATCTGCCAGTAGAAGGCAGTGCTCAGCGGAAGACATGACGTGGCAGTCTACCCGTTGTCATCTCCCGGGCGGGAGAAAGGACGGAAAATGGGGATTTTGGCCAACCAGCCATGTTTATATGTATGTTTGCAAGATGTTATGAATCTATTTTTGACCAAAAGAAGGGTGCCCACCCTTTTCGGGTGGGCTGGGCTCAAAAATTAGAGCAGGCTTTTGGAGAAATTGCGAGGCCGAACCAAGGAGTGTGGAGTTGGAGGGAGCGAGAGTCGAGTTGGCCCTTTTACGAGCTATCTCATCGGGCTTTCCCAAGAAGCATCTCCCTGGCGGAAGGCCTCTCCTGGTGGTGTAGGCTCGGAGAAGCCCACCCAAAGGAGTAACCGGCCGCGCTCAAAGCCCTCCTCACCATGGTTTCCATCGCATGGTCAGGTTAGCGTGAGGGACGGGAAGAAGAAGAAAAAACCCCCCACACTGCTTTGCTCAGGGTCATTTGCATCTCCCACACCCACCAATAGACCACTGGCACCACATTAAGGGCACGACCCCACAGGAAGTGGGAACCTCCAGGCAACGCAGAACCCTCCCCTGCCAATCCAAACTTTGATTGACAGACAGAGACCCTTAGGTTGAGTGTCAATGGGAACCTAAGTTTTCCTTATGTGTTTGTTTTTGCTTATGTTCTATCTTTTACCAAGTAAAGGGGGAGTCCCCCCCTCCCAGTCAGGGAGGGACTCCAATAGGCCCTAAAAGAGAACCACGCTTAAGCGGGTTCTCCGGAGCCCAAACGGGCTCCCGATTAAAATATGGGAAGCGATCCCTGGGTCTACTTCCCCGAACCTACACACCAGGAGAGGCCTTTCCGTGGCCACACTCCCCGGTTCGGGTTGTAGACCCATGGGTCCGCACGTCCATCGTATGCCGCTCCCCTATGCCAAACCTACAGGGCATGGGAGCGGACTCACTTTAAGATTGAAGAGAGCAGTCCGGAGCCAAACGAGAAAAGGGCTGCAAAAGTATAAGGAATTATGACTGTGTATTAGTATTTTGCCTGGAAAGTTTATTATTGTGCTAGAACTGTATAAACTTGGACAAAAGTCTGTAAAAACCTCTCCCAGAACCCTTTGTCCATGACATTTACATAAATATACAGGAAACTCCTTCTGACAGGGTCTCCCCAGACCATGTGAACAGGCCCCCGACCGGATCCGAGCAAGGATCGGAGGCCCCCGTGTTGGGCATGCTCCATGGGTGACTTGACTTCACTATGGGCAGCCTGGATACAAAGGGGGTGGGGGTGGGATATCCGCCGCAGACTCCTCGGCGCCGCCAGCCTCCTCCCCTCCAGAAGGAGACTACAGACAAGCCAAATGAGAAGGGAGACCTCCCCTTTCCCCAGCGTGGAAGTTATCGAGGGGGGGGAGAAGAAGACCGAAGACCAAAAAGGTCAGACAGATGAATTATGTATTAGCATAGTGATAGGATTTGTGTTTTATTATATGTATGAAATGTAACCCAGTGATTTTAAATGACTTGCCTTGGGAATCTGCGTATAATATAAAATGCTTATTGCCTGTCTAATCAATTATGGCAGCCTAGCCGGTCTAGACTGCACACATGATTTCTGCTTTTAAGTGACCTTTGATTCGAATACCTTGTATCTGGAGATTCACCATGTGTTTTTTTTATGGATTTTAATAAGGCTATATTTTGCTTCTAAGTAACCTTTTAAATTTAAATACTTTGTATTATGAGATTTTATTATGTGCCTTAATGAATTTTAATACTGTTATATGAACCCTTGGTTCAGATACTGTGTATTGTGAAATTTTACTATGTGTTTTAATAGTGCTATATGAAATATTGAATATGTACAATGTATCCCAGAAGGCCTCCCTGTAAGCACGAACGCCAAGGAAGGATCTGATGGCCCATTGGCATTTTTAAATTATGTTTTTGAGTAGTTTTAGATAGTGGCTCCAACCTTTTTGCAGGTAGCCGGTATTCCATAGTAGATTTCCCATGCTTCAAGGGTTTAACGCCCTCTTAACGAAGCCCCGTTTTTCTTTATTTTTATCCGTTGCATATGCGAGACTTCGCCACTAGGCGGTGACGTCAGTCTCGAGGGGGGGAACTGTGAGGAAAAACCCCCTACTTTTCCTAATATGTGCACATCATGATCACCAACATGGTTGCCAGGGCGCCTGGAGAAGTAAGCTTGCATCCGCCTGGCCAGTGAATGCGAGTGATGCTACCCAGGAACTACATAAGACTCCAGTGTACCTATTAACAAGTATATGAGCGCTTGAGTCAGGCACAGAGTGTCTGCAGCCGCGCTCTAACTTGTCCCCGCCATCACGTGGAACCCGCCATGGCAAGGAGGAGGCTACGCCGCCACGGAGCTGTCCAGGCGAACGGTGTGAAGCGTTAAGCATGGAAACCACTGTGTTTTGCTTACACCACATGTAGCCATCTTCCTGCCTGGTTGGGCTTCATTCCTTCTATGTGGGAACCTCACGTACACACCTTGAGTCATTCCTAGCCCGCAAGCAACCCACTTAGTTTATGAATGGATTAATGGCTCCACTATTAATCCTGATTGCCCAGTGGTTTCCTAAACAACTGTCTTCACCCCGGAGAGTTGAGAAAGAGGAAGAATCTCTCCTGATACCATCAAGCCTTTTTGTCTACACCGGAATACCTAGGTGCATATCTGATTCTCTATTGTCCCTTTCCCAGTTAATCCCATCTCCTCCCAATCACCCAGTCATTCCCACATTGATACCTACGGAGCCGCCCCAGGCCCTGTCGCAACCTGGAAGTTTCCAGGATGCCCAGGATGAAGGTGATGTTCATTGGTTGAAGTACACACCCAATCAGGTGTCGCCATTGACCCACCATTGGTCCAGCCGAAGTCCAGCCTTCTTGGTCATCAGCAGAACCTCCCATTACCACTCCCAGTCACCTCCCATCCCCTCAGGACTAAGGTGACTCTATATAACCTGTGGACTAGCTACCCACAGGTGTGCCTTCTACTCAGTAAACCCCCATTCCCGCTGGGTAGTAACACCCCCGATTCCTGATCAGTTTCGGGACCTTTCCCCCATTTCCTCATTCGTCGCCATCGGAGCCTTCCATTGGAGTCTGCGAGAGGTAGTATTGCCCTGTATGTCCATTCCTTTATGTTCCCCTATCGATCTCTCTATTTTTCCTAGACCTGTATGAATGTGTGATTGATTTTGTACCTTGTGTGAACGAACTATTGTTTCAAATAAACCACAATTGATTTTATTAAATTAGAGTTCTTTATTGAGCATTGACTCTCTGATCGGTTGAGCCTCGTATACATAGATAAAAGATTCCGTTTAGGGGCTAGCTGTCTCTCACTCTAATTCCCCAACTTTATTTTGAGAGCAGTTTCCCTTACACTGTCCAAGTCATTTATAATTGTTCCATTGAAGTCTCCCATTATCATTATTTGATCATAAGTCACTTGGTCTAATTTTTGCGGGATATCTTTGAAAAAAGAGTCTTTTGCCCCATTTGGGGCAAACAATCCCAACAACAACGTCTTTTTATCATTCATCATCACTTTTCTTGGCAACTCTTTCATGATTCTTACTCTGCTTCCCTCAATTTCCAGTTTTTTTTCAAATTGCTTTTTAAAGATCTTTCCAACCATATCTCTTGTAATAAATTTGATTACCACATCTCTTGATAATTTGTTTTTCTTTGCATACTGGGAATTAACCCTATATATATAGTCATACAAATAACTGGATTCATCAGAGTCTATTTCTAAAAACTCAGCAATGATTCTTATTATATATATCCTTAAATCAGAACCTTCCTCTTCAGGTACTCCTCTCAAACGAATCTGGTTTTCCATTAACTTGCAATCTTGCAGTGCTGCTTTCTCCTGCAGTTTATTAATCATGGGATCTTGATCTTTCACCTTATTTTCAACCTCATGTACTTTGTTTAACGTTGTTTGTGAATCATTTCTGAGATTTTCAATCTCTTTATTTCTGACTTCACCACCTCTAGTTCTTTAACTACTTGCTTTTTATTTTCTGTTATTAGGTCCTTCATCACTTTGATCATGGCATCTAATTGTTCTTGTATCTTTGGCATCTTTACTTCCTCAGCTTCTGCTCTGACATTCCACTCCCCTCACTGCCAAAATAAAATTTCAGGTTGAGCTCTCCAAATTAAAACTACACCACTGGATCTTAAAGATTAGGAGATGCCCCCAAAATGCACCCAAAATCGCCATCCTCAGGGCTTCTTAGCTCAAGATATTCATTTTTAAAGTTTTTAAAATAGACAAAATGGTGGCCGAGATTTTTCTAGCCCTTTTAAAATTTTCTGTTTCTCCAAAAGGCTACCAAAATTAATACTTCTGATATGTTCCAATATGTTTCACTCTGTAGTAATGAAATCTGCCAGCCCCAATAGTTTTTTAAGTCTCGTTTTTATTTCTTTAGAGTTTTAAATTATTTTGACCTTCTTTTAATGGCCACCACAATTTTTCTATGATTGTCAAGTCCTAGAGAAGGCCAGGAGGTCTTTAAATTCCATTCTTTCAATGGCCTCTTCCTGCTTTTCTTGCCATAAAGTCCCGTTCTCGATGGTTGAAAGATCACGCGAAAGATACATCACTTCCTGTGCAGTCTTCCAGCTCAGCAACTCAATAGTGATGGGTTTTTTTTACAGAAACCACATGTATTCCAAATAGAAGGGGTTTTTTTGCCTTTAACTTTGCTTCTAAGTCTCCCAAAAGTCTCAAAATTGCCCCCTTCTCTTGTTTATAACATTAGAATATTGTAGCTAAGTCCAGATTTCAATCTTTATCTCAAATAAAGTTGGTTTTAGTCCCGGAATGAAAGATAAAGATCTTCTTACCTTGCAGCCAAATTTAACCTTTTTAACTCCATCCTCTTCAAGGATTAATATTTAGAAATTTAAATAGTCCAAAGAAAGCTTGAATCTTGATGAATTTAAGTCAATTTAATGACCACGGAGACCCTCTGTAGACGCTGGAATGCAATTCCTCGATGGGGACTCATCAAAGCCTCAAAGGAACCCCGCTGGGACTCCTTTCAGCCAAAGTAAATCCCCTCAAAATATTCCATGCATGTTTTGGCCTTTTTCCTCACTGAGAAAAGTGGGCAGCAGGCGTTGGATTCGCCTTCTCTACCCAGAACAAAGGCTCTGGTCCGCTTCCCTTTTGAGAAATGGCTCAATTCTCCATGATCCAACCCCGGAAGTTGATAGTGATTTCTTATAAAGCAGGGAGGAATATAACTTGCCCACCACTGAAAGCAGACTTATTGGATGATAGTTACATGGATCTGTTTGGATCACCTTTTTTGTAAATAGGGACTATTATTGCATGTTAAGAAGAAGATAATGAAGAGGAGGAGATTGGATTTATATCCCACCCTTCACTTGGAGTGTCAGAGTGGCGTACAATCTCCTTCCCCTTCCTCTTCCTACAACAGATATCCTGTGAGGTAGGTGGGGCTGACAGAGCTCTTTTGAGAACTACACTTGAAAGAGCAGCTCTTTCAAGAATTGTGACTGACCCAAGTGACCTGCACACTTAACCACTACACCAGCCTGCTAGGCATGAAGCCTGTCTTGTTAATCTAAGTGAAAATAGGTGCAAAATCTTGGCCCACCAGTTAGTATTTATTATTTTATTGTATCACCTGGTTTGTTTAGTTAGATTAATTCAGATTAGGTCAGATTATTTATTACGGTACATAACCAATAAAAACAATATAAGAAGCCAATCCATTCAAATCCAATGTACAAAATACTCAAACATTTAGGCATGGTTGTTAGTAGAATAAAAATATTCGAAAAAGGAAGCTTTGCAAAACTTTAAAATATACAGAAAGGATAAAAACAGTCAACTTCAAAGTCCCTCCTTTACAAAATCATCACAAATTCTCCTGGCAGCTTCCAGAAATCTGGCACAATCATATGTAAATTGGGGATTAGAGTCTACTAACAATATATTTCTAGTTTTGGAGTCCAAAAGGCCCTGGCATCTCTCTAGCAAACAATGAATATACTTGGCACATATGCTTTTGTATAGTCCACACTCAAGCAAAACACGGTCAATTGTTTCCACTTTATCTGTACAGCAAGGGCAACCCGCTCTGCCATTGGCACCTTTCTATAACGGCCTTCTACGACTGCAGATGGAAAAATATTGCATTGAGCCATAGAAAAGGCCCTTCTGTGAGATGGTATTACTAGATTTGGAGATGACAGAATATTTGGATGATGACCATTTTCCTCTCTGGTTAATCCTTAGTATTTCAGGTAGTAATGCTCTTCCACCTGTTTTACCTTTCCCACTGTCAGAGTTATGATAGACTTAGACCAGTGCAATGAAATTGGTTTAAGAGAATGCATCCTTCAACATTGGTGTTGTGCAACACCAGGTTCACAAATAATAAGACCTCTGTCCTGCAGGATTATCTCACAGAGCAGAATATGGATCTGGCTTGCATGATCAAGACATGGGTGAAGGATGGAGAGACTGCCACCTTGAACCAGTCCCCCCCTTCCCTTCACCAATCCTGGATAGTAAAGCGGGTATATGTGGCAATGTTTATCTGGGAGTCTTTCTCCTTTAGGGCGCTTTCCACCCCCAAAATTGCTGGCATTGAATGTGTAGGCCTGGTGTGGGATATGAAGGAAAGCTTGGCTATTTGGCTGGTGTAAACAATGGCCTAATGCACCAGCAGATACCCTGTCTGTCTGTTGGAGGCTGCTGTCAGCTGGGCACTGGAATGCCCTAAATTGTTAATCTTGGGGGACTTCGATGTCCATGCCAATGGGGCAGCCTCTTCTCTTTTGAGTTTAAATGTTTTATTAGGTTTCAAAGGAATAAGGGAATGGGTTGGGGAAAAGAGATATAGAAAAAGAATGCTGTTACATATTTGCATTACAAATATAAAGCATAAAAAAGTCTTACATGCATGAAAAAAGAAAAACAATAGCTGCTAACTGTAAATCACAAATTACTTTCTGATAGTCTAACACTAATATCTTAATATTTAATAATTTCTATGGATTATGTCACATATATGTCATAAATTTAAATCAATTGAATTTTACCATCTGCATTAAAGGGCTTAAAACATCAAGAATTGTAACGACTAGCGCTATTAACGCCATCTTGGAACCACAAATTATATCTTAATTTATATTGTCATATATTTTTAAAATAATGTTTTATTGTAATAATTTTATTGTAATAATTCAACATTGTTGTTTTACTATTTTGCTTGTTGTTAGCTGCCCTGAGCCCAACTGGGGAATAAATGCAAATAATAAATAAATAAAAAATAAAAAATAAAAACATAAAATATTTTTTGCATCTTGCATAGATTTGCCTTTCAGTAAAAGGGAAAGTGATTCCAGTTCTGCTATTTCAAATAGTTTCTCAATTAGTTCCTTTTTGGGGGACACTTCTTGATGTTTCCAGTGTTGTGCCATTAGAATACTTGATGCTGTGGAAATATGTGCAATCAAATGTCTTGTTTCCTTTGAATATTCACTGGGAAAAAATTCTGGTCCAAATCATATTTGTATTTTCAACACTTTCTGCAGTAACATGTACCATTTCCCAATATTTCTTGACTACATCACAAGACCACCACATATGGTAAAATGTTCCCATCTGGGAAGTACATTTCCAACATTTATTTGATGCATTAATATACACCTTAGATAGTTTTTTCTGGAGTAATATACCATCTATAAAACATTTTATGTACATTTTCTTTAAAAGTAACCGCTCTAGTCAATTTTATAATAGATTTCCACAATGCTTCCAAAGCTACCATATCAATATTATGGCCTATATTTTGTGACCATTTTATCATACAATCTTCCAGTAGTTCATAACTTTAATGCCAGTAGCTCACAAAGTAGAATTTCTGCTCACAAGACTCCACAGTTTAGAGGGAATATTGGTACAGACCCCTCTGTGTGAGATTGTAACCTATCCCTGATGTCAAGGGTTTTCTCAGGGGGGCTGAAAGAGGCAGTGGTGCAACCAAAGGAACCATCTTTGGACCCTATGGCCCAGACCAACTACCACCCAGTGTCTAACCTTCTGTTCCTGGGTAAGTCAGGTGGTTGAGAGACCAGTGGCCAAGCAGCTGCAGGTCTTCTTGGATGACACTTCTGTCCTGGATCCCTTTCAGTTGGGCTTGCATCTTGGCCATGAGGCTGAGATTATGAGATTACAGATGACCTCCAGAGCCAGCTGGATTGAGGTGGGTCAGAGCTCCTGCTGCTTCTAGATCTGACAGCATCGCTCAACAGACTATAATGATCTCTTGACTCACTGCCTCACTGACATAGAGATTCAGGAGTCTGTCTTGCAGTGGCTTTCTTCCTTTCTTCAAGGTTGGGGACACAGGGTTTCTTCTAGGGAAGAAGGTTTCTCTATAATATCCATTGGAGTGTGGCATCTCTCAGGAAGTAATCCTCTCCCCAGTGCTCTTTAACATCTATATGCATCCCCTTGTACAGTTAATCTGGGGGTTTGGGCTGCAGTGTCATCAATATGCTGATGACACCCAGCTCTATCTGTTAATGGATGGCCAGCTGGACTCAGCCCCAGGTATCTTGGACAGGGTTTTGGGGGGCATGGCTGAAGTTGATCATCTGAAGTTGAATCCAGTGAAGATGGAGGTCCTGTATCTGAGCCATGGGAGACTAGATATGAAATTCAGTTCTTGGCCCTGGGTGAGGCGTCAATGACACCAGTGCCAAGACTTCAGAGCCTAAAGGGATACTGGATGCCTATCGACGGAGGCCCAGGTCACCACAGTTGCCAAGTCAGCTTTTTCCCATATGCTGCAAGTGTAGCAACTGGTTTCATACCTTTCCACCTGCAACTTAGCTACAATGATCCATGCAACACTCACTTCCAGACTGGACTATTACAACTCCCTCTACACTTGTACCTGATCCAGAAGTTGTAGCTTGTGCAGAATGCAGCAGCGCACATGCTGTGATATTTTCACAGGCACACACTCAACTGGTGCTACGGCAATTACACTGACTACTGATAGGATTCTGGATCCATTTCAAGGTGTTGGTGTTAACCTTCAAGGCCCATAGCAGCCAGGGACCAACATACCTCCACCTCTCCCCATACGTGCCCTGACAGGCCTTGCACTCATTAGACCAGCATACACTGGAAGTCCTTGGCCCAAAGGATGTCTGTCTAGCCTCAACCAGGGTCAGGGCATTCTTGGTCCTGGCTCTAACCTGGTGGAGCAAGCTCCCAATGGAGATCAGGACCCTGCTGGATCTGTCACAGTTCTGCAGGGCCTGTAAAACAGAGCTGTTCCACCAGGCTTTGGGGTGAGGCAAAACACCAACAGGCCTGTCCTCCCACAATCTGCTATATTTGTTGGGTCACTGAACTACACTGAACTGGAGCCATCTGAGAGCAATAAACTGTACGACCGGGGGGAAATTCTATAGGTTCTGGCCTCTTCTTTACTGTTATACTGTACCAGGACACTGTAAAACGATGGTTCAGAATGCCTTCTTGTTTTTAAGGGTTAACGGTTTTATTATATAGTGGGTTTAAAGCATTGCAGAGACGAGATCATAGTGAGGACAGCTCTTTATTAGGGGCAGCATAGTGATGGCTGCTTCCACAAAAGACTGACTAAGGACCTGTGGGCCAACCCTATATACAACTCTAATCTCCCGTGCTAGCTTGCCATTGGTTCATTCAAACAGGCAGGGGTCTGTGATTGGTGTAGGGCGGCAGGTATTTGGATCTCATTACCCATTGTTATACAGTCCCCAAACTCTGCTTTCCTGGCTCCAATGAGCTGGCAGGAAGTACATACTTTAAGGCACATACGTAACAGGTTTTATAGTAAGAATTGGTTTTATTGCTGTGTGTTTTGCATGTTGTAACTATTCTGAGTCTGCATGCAGGAAGGGCAGGATAGAAATTTAAATAAATAAATAATGATATTGCAAAGGAAGTGGAGAGTTTAGTCTTGCCCTGAAGTTAGTCACCTTAACTTTAATGTCTTTTCATTTTGCTACTACCTTTGTGTTCTGGACAACTTGCTAAAATTGCTCCAGCCATAAATATGCATCTTCTGGGTAGTTTAAGAACCATTATGACCAGACCAGGCAGGGGAATTGGTTTGAAGCTGACAGCAGGGCATTTAAAAGGGCAATCCATGATATGTATCAGCAATTTAAATCACACAATAATAAAAGGTATGCTTAACTGGATATTGCTGTTGAAATATGAATCCACAACAGGAGTCTCTGTAGCTGCACAATTCCTCCTGGAGGAATCACTCCTGGAGATCCAGGGGCCAGAAACATTTTCTCCCTCATTCTCCTTTCCCAGACACACTAGAGATCATCAGAAGCTATCCTAACCACCCACGAAGGCGTTAAGGTAGATAATGATAGATGAAGGGGGAACGTTAAGGTAGATAGTGGGGGAACATGACAATTGAGGCTACTTGGTGATGTATGTCACTTTTTAAAGGCACTTGCTACCAATGCATGTCTGTGTGACAGAAAGAGAGATCATCAGAAGTTTTTAGCTTCTGTATATTTTAATAAATGTACATGCCAAGAGTTTTGCACAATTAAACATAATCTTTATACAAAATATTCACAATCTTTTACATCATCCCATCTACTTTCTTAGAGAGGGTTTATGACTAACTGGGTTATTGTTATTTTGAACACACATGAAGCTGCCTTACACTGAATCAGACCATCGATCCAATAAGGGCAGTATTGTTTACTCAGACTGGCAGCACTTCTCTAGAGTTTCAGGGAAAGGTCTTTCATATCATCTACTGCTTGGGCCTTATTAACTGGAGATGCTGAAGACTGAATCTGGGACCTTTTGCGTACAAAACATATGCCTTACCACTGAGCCATGGCCCCTTTAAAGTTATGGGGGCCCTAAGTTTATACACCTAACTTGAAATGTGAACTTCACAGATGTGTCTGAGAATACAGGCATGACTAAAATCCACCATGTGTTAGGAGAAGACCCAATTATGAGAAGAGGTCTCCTGAATTTCCTCCAGTAATCAAGTTAGGTTTTAAACACACAGATTTTACTTGAGTAACTACACATTACCAGCTTTCATGTAAACTGATGTCAAAGAAACTGGAATGTATAGGGTTCAAAATAGTGTTTTATATGTTTCCTATTTGTTCACTAGTTCTCGCCAGTGCAATCTAGAGAAAGCTGACTATGCTTTGTTGAACATGCTTTCAGCATGCTTACATAGAAGAACCATGTATACATTTTATTAATCACAGAAATTGGGAGAAAATGGGAGAAATAAATTTTACTTTGCTGTGTGTTTCTCTTGGACAAAATTAAAAGTTAAGAAACTAGAGGGAAGACTCCAAGGGTGTTGTAGAAAATGAGTTTTATTTGTATAAAATTGTCCAACATCCTTCCAGCCTCTTGCCCTTTCAAAGTCATTTTTCTAACTTTTTTGCAAAGATCGGGTTCTCTTTCTTCCCTGTGCAAACTGTTTAAGTCTTTAAGATATGCAAGAACAGCTTACTGGAGCAGCTCAATTGTTAGCCTCCCAGAAACAGTGGAAACACTCCAGAGTTCAAGAATCTTTAGGCTTGGAATGTTTTGCATATGGTACTGGCTGATCCTCATATTCTCAGAGATTGCTTTCACAACTTGAGAAATGTAGCAGCCAATATCTTGGCTAGAGAATAAAACTTGTCATTATTTAAACCAGGGGTGGGGAACATTTTTTCTGCCAAGGGTCATTTAGAAATTTATAACATCATTTGGGGGCCCGTTTCAAGCATGATATTTCTGAGTATTAATTTAGTATGCATTTTGGGTTCATACTTCCCCCCTCCTCCTTTCTATTATCCCTCTTTTTGGAATAAAGATCTCTCTTCAAAGTTCCCCCACTTCTGGACTCTCAAGGATGCAGGATATGCAAGTAATCTTCGTATTGTAAAGTAGAAGTGCCTCTCCCCCGAGTTCCCTTACATACCAACAAGTTAGAAATGTGTGGGGAATCGAGAGATGTTATAGTATCCAAATGGGTAGTTGAAAGTATGTTTTGAACCTTCTATGCAATTCACATCTGTATGTTATGTTTTGAAGCTATCTGAACTTTGTCTTTGAAGTAGCCTTTAAGATGCCATGCTATGTAACATTCTGTATCACTTCCAAGGTATTATTCCTTGGGCCAGTGTTGGATTATCAATAAAACGAGTCTTTGATTTAAACTATAGCTCGATTATTCGAAATATTGATGCATGACAGCCAGCAGGAACTCGTTAGAATATTAGGGTCCCCCCTAATATTACCATATTAGGCCATGCCATCTGGGATAATTGAGTGGAAGTTGGTGGTAGCTGGATCCCACCCTCAACCCCTGCCACCCCTCCCTCCCTTCATGCAGAAACTGCAGCTGCTCCCACCAGACCCAAGGTACCCACATACCCTACCAGTCGTCATTTACAACACCCATCACTTAGGCTTCAAAGACAGAGAGAAATAAATAAAGGGAGATAAAAAAAATGAGAGGGAAGAAAAGGAAATAAATAAATGTGGGGAAGAAATGAGAAAAAGAGAAATAAAGAAAGAGGAAGAAAGAGGAAGAAATAGGGGGAAGAAATGGAAATAAAGGAAAATAAAGAATGGGGGAAAATAAAGGGGGAGAAGAAACGGAAAAAGGGGGGGAAGAAATAGAAAGGGAAATAAAGAGGAGGGGGAAACTTACTTGAACTTCCACAGTGACGCTTCCAGGTCCCGCAGTGATCTAGGGAGGCAGCAGCAGTGCGACAGGGCCCCAAGACCCCCACCAGCCAGCTGGCCTAGGGAGGCTGCTATGCAGCGTGGCCCAGCCCAACGACCCCTACCAGCCAGCTGGGCCCGGGGAGGCTGTGGCATAGCGCACCAGGCTCAGTGACCCCCGCCAGCCAGCTGAGCCTGGGGAGGCCGCTGCGGGCCAGTCTGAGGGGTTTCGCAGGCCATTTACTGCCTGTGGGCCGGAGGTTCCCCACCCATGATTTCAACAGTAGTATTCTATAGTATTTGACTAAGAAAAAGTTCATTTATTCCATCTTCTCCTTTTCCAAGTTTATGTCCACAGCTTCTCCTTTGAATATGCCAATATACATAGCAAGTCTGTCAGATATGAAAAAGCATTCCGTTTTTACACTGAAATACTAGGGCATTTTGTTTGGGGATTCTGGTTGTTTATACTGCTAAACCCTAAAAGTGGGTCTGCCAGAAATTCTGTTTAAATAATTTATGGAAATGAGATGATGGAAAAATGAATAAGAAAATTTCACTCATGTTAGCAACACAGCAGTAATATACAGGAGAACAGTGCAGAGTTTTAAAATTGCTTTAATTCTCTTTGTTCTCAAGCACCTTATAGTGAAATCCAAAGCAAGGTTACACTTTTCCAAGTCAATCAGAGCTCCTTATGTGATCAGAAGGACACCATTCAAACCAATTCCTTGGCCTGGATCCAAATCATCAGCCCTTCAATTATTGGACTAAGCTTGCAGAAGAGATCCTTGTGTCCATCCCTTTTCCCAGCACTGCCTTCCTGAGCTACTCCAAATCTCTCTCTTGAGAGATACCCACAGATACCCCAGATACCCACAGATCAATGGAGCCCTCAGGGACACTGGGGATGCTGCAAGCAGGAGGAAATTGGTAGACCTTTTCCTCCACTTACACAGTAAGATTACACAAAATAATTTGGGAGATCTGAGGAGACACTTTGGTGGTAAGAGGGACACAGAAACAATCCTTTCTCAAAAATTTCTCTGGAAAACTATGTATTCACCATTCCAGTATTGTGAGGCCAGGACTGCACTGGCCAGTTTTTTATAGCTATTATTTATACATTATTATTAAAACATTTTATGCTGCCTTTCCATCTAATTTAAGAGTCCCCAATAGGGTTGCCAAGTCCAGTTTAAGAAATATCTGGGGACTTTGGGGGTGGAGCCAGGAGACGTTGGGGGTGGAGTCAGGAGCAAGGTTGTGACAAGCATAATTGAACTCCAAAGGGAGTTCTGGCCATCACATTTAAAGGAACTGCACATCTTTTAAATGCCTTCCCTCCATCGGAAATAATGAAGGATAGGGGCACCTTCTTTTGGGAGCTCATAGAATTAGATCCCCTGCGCCAATCTTTTTGAAACTTGGAGGGTGTTTTGAAGAGAGCTACTGGATGCTATGCTGCATCTATCTCAAAAAACGCCCCCCTCCAGCCCCAGATACCCACAGATCAATTCTTCACTATACCCTATGTGAATCGGTCTCTATAGGGAATGATGGAGATTATCCCCCCACAGCGCTTTCTGATGAACCTGAAGTGGGGGGAGGGCCTCCAAGCTGAAGGATCCCCTCCCCTCACCTGTGCATTGGCAGCCCTAGTCCCCAAGGCAGTGAATGATCAAAACATTAAAACAATATACCCGTATTTTTCACACCATAAGGCGATCCGGACCATAGGACGCATCTTCCTCCTGGGGGGTGATCCGCTGCCTCCGCCTCCAATCCTGGCGCTTCCCCCACGCCTGCCTGGCTCCAGCTTCTTCCAGCAAGTGCTGGGATCGCTCCACGCTGTCCCCACCGCAAACCCAGCACTTTGCGAGCGCCAGCTGCGGAGGGGGCAGCGTGCTTCCTCCGTGCCTGTCTGCCTGGCTCCAGCTCTGACACTTACAGCAAGCGCCAGGATCGCTCCCTCTGCCCTCCGATCCTGGCACTTGCTATAAGCGTCAGAGCTGGAGCCAGGCAGATAGGCACAGAGGAAGCACGCTGCCCTCTCCACAGCCGGCGCTCGCAAAGTGCTGTGTTTAAGCTATACAGGGCTTTAAGGGTGAATGTCAGCACCAGCACATTTTTCAAGGGCAGCCCCTCATAGAATGCATTGCTATGATCTAATCTAGATGTTATCAAGGCATGTTGCACAGTTGTGTCATTCTTTTTACCCAGGAAAGGCTGCAGCTGGTTTACCAGCAAAAGCTGGTGAAAGGTGCTTCTGGCCAGTGCTATCACTTGCTTATCCAACAGGAGGCTAGGGTCCAGCCGCATTCGCAAGCTACAAATCTACTCCTTTAGAGACAGTGCATTCCCATTTAGAACTAGGGTTGCCATCCTCCAGGTTGGGCCTGGAGATCTCCTGCTTTTACAACTGATCTCCAGCTGACAGAGATCAGCTCTCCTGGAGAAAATGGCTGCTGTAAAGAGTGGACTCTATGGCATTGTACCATGCTGAGGCCCTTCCCCTCCCCAAACTCCACCCTCTCCCCGATCCACCCCCAAAGTCTCCAGGAATTTCCCAACATAGGCCTGGCAACCCTATTCAAAACAGGACACACCACAATTTGCGGATCAGTCCTGCAGGCCACCAGTTCCATCTCTGCATTGTTGGGATTAAATTCCAATTCATGTAAATGTTTGGTGTCAAGACAGAACCTTGTGGGAACCAACAGGTCAGAGGTCAAGGGAACAAGCAGCAATCCCCCAGCATCATGCTCTGAAGCTTACCTTCCAGGTAGGACCAAAACCATCACAGAATGGTGCCCTCAAAATCCTAACCCTGAAAGACAGTCCAGAGGATACCGCGATGGATAGTATCAAAAGCTGCCAAGAATCCCAGAAGAATGAACAGGGTGATATCCACATCTATCTCCCATAGGAGGTTATCCACCAGGGCAACCAAGACCATTTCAGGCCCATAAACAGGCATGAAATTAGATTGAAAAGGATTCAAACAATCTAGTTCATCAGGAGGAATCCTTGAAATAGCCCATGCCAATCACTTTGTTCAAGAAGGGTACATTTGAGATTGAACAACAGTTATTCACAATGAATGGTTCCAGAGAAAATTTCTTTAGGGATGAACATATCATTGCCTTTTTCAAGGCAGGAACAACCAACACCTCTCTCAGGGAGGCATTTACTGTTTCCTGGATCCGGACATCCAACTTCCTTCCACACACAAAGATTTCAGCAACCTGGAGGAGCAACGATTATACCAGCAGGTGGGAGGTCTCAGACTTCCAATAATCTTCTTAGACTGAATACACCAGAGAAGCTGGCACTGGGCATTATCTGACCCTAGCACTGTTAATGTAGAATCCAAATCAGCATAGATGTGAGTGATTTTTTTGTTGCCAAGCCTCAAGTAAACTAGTTACAGCAGGCCACCAAGCAGTCAGGATTGATCCCAATAGCCCTCTGACCATTCTGAAGAGTTCTGCAGGCCTACACCATACAAATGCAATTGGTGGTGGTGAAGCAGGGCGTTTTTTTTTTTTAGCAGGAACGCACAGGAATGCAGTTCTGGCTGGCCTGGTGCCAAGGGGTGCTAATATGCAAATGACCCCCTGCTGGGCTTTTCCTACAAAAACGCCCTGCGCAAAACAATGGTGACACCAGAGGTATGGCCTAATATGCAAATGAGTTCCTGCTGGACGTTTTCTACAAAACAAGCCCTGTGGTAAAGTATTGTTTCTTTGCTGCCATTATTGTCATGGAGCAGGTTGAAAAATGAGCTTTAAGTCCATGTGTCAGATATGTTATGAGTCTTTCTCCGTTGTTATGAGACTTTCTCCATCTTTGCCTTGCAATGGGTGACCTCCTTTCACCAAGGTCGGGGACAAAGGGTGGTGATAGGGGAAGAATCATCCCAAAGGCACCCACTTATATGTGGTGTGCCACAGGGTGCGGTTCTGTCCCCGATGTTATTTAACATCTACATGCGCCCCCTTGCCCAGATTGTCAGAAGGTATGGGCTGGATTGTCACCAATATGCGGATGACACCCAGCTCCATCTATTTATGGGTGGCCATTCCAACTGTACCCCGGAAAATCTAGACCTGGCTCTTCAAGCCATAGCATCTTGGCTCAGGCTGAATCGGTTGAAGCTGAATCCGATGAAGATGGATGTCCTCTATCTGAGTTGGGGTGGCTCGGGAAAGGTGATCCCCTTGTCGGCTCTTGATGGGGTGCCACTAATACTGCCCCGAAGGTCAAGAGATTGGGAGTGCTCCTGGAGTCCTCTCTGACAATGGAGGCCCAGGTAGCAGTCACTACCAAATCTGCCTTTTTTCATCTTCGCCGAATACGACAGCTGGCCCTTTTTCTGGAGCATGACGACATAGCTATGGTGATCCATGCTATGGTCACCTCAAGAATAGATCACTGTAATGCTCTCTACATGGGGCTACCCTTGACCCTAACCCAGAGACTACAGCTAGTGCAGAACCCTGCAATGCGGCTGTTGTTGGGGCTCCCTAGATGGGAGTACATTCAGCCAGTGCTGAAAGAGCTGCACTGGCTGCCTATTGTATTCCAAGTCCATTTCAAGGTGTTGGTTATGACCTTTAAAGCCCTTTATGGTTCGGGGCCTGCCTATCTATGGGACAGCCTTTCTCTGCATGTTCCCCAGAGAGCACTGTGTTCAGGGACACAAAATCTATTGTCTATCCCTGGACCAAAGGAAGCCAGGCTATGCTCCATTTGGGCTAGGGCTTTTTTGGTGGCGGCACCAAAAAGGTGGAATGTCCTCCCAGAGGCCACAAGGGCCCTGCGGGATCTTTCACAATTCCGCAGGTCCTGTAAAACTGAACTGTTTTGACAAGCCTTCAACACCTGAATCCTGAAGAGAACCATCACCTCTCACCGCTGAGGAGCTATGAATATCATGGGATCATCAACAGAAAAAGACAGATCCCGCCATATCAAAATGTATAGCACCACAAAATGTTTTAAATGTATTTTATTGATTTTAAATTGTTTTATATAATTGATTGTTAGCCGCCCTGAGTCTGCTTATGGAGAGGGTGGGATATAAATTGAAATAAACAAACAAACAAACAAATGGTTATTCTTGCAGTCCCCCTTGTATTTTCCTCGCTCACAGCCCCCTTCCCCACTGAACCAAGGCGTTGTGTAGAGGCACATAGGAGTCTTTGTGCAAACTGCTCCTAAATTCTCCTAATTCCAGGGCACTGACAGGAGCACCAACCATAGCAATCAGATAACTGTCTAAGGCTGTTTGAAAACCATTTGGCTCTGAGGGCAAAGCATCTTAATCCCCTACCCTTGCAAAGCCTTGGAATGCTTATACATCTAAACTGCAGCAAGTAGTGATCTGTTCATGACAAGGAGACTGTCTTCAGTCCCCCCACTGTTAGATCACCTTTTTCTACTGAGAACCAAAACCAGATCAACCTGCATAGTGCGTAGGACAAGATCAACCTGCGCATAATATGTCAGACAAGGTAGCTTTGGCATTGATGTTGAAGTCCCCGAGGGCAAGCAGTCCAGGGATCCTCAACACCACCACTGAGACTTCTCCCACCCACTTTACCATGTGATTTCATACTGAAATCTTGTAACTGGAATAACAACAACTCTTCTTCATCATCATCATCATCAACAACAACAACATTGCAGGCACTTGAAACAAAAAGCATGAAAGCCAGGATTCAGAAGACCAGTGATAACAGCAAATGTTGACTTTGCAAGACAAAGGATGAATCAGTTGACCACATGGTCAGTGCCTGCAGTAAAATTACTTATACTGGCTGTAAGGAACATCATGGTAGAGCTGCAGCTATGTTGCACTGGAATTTTTTGCAAGTATAGCTTACCATCAGCTAGAAATTCATGGGAGCACAAAACCAGAGAAGACCATGGAAAATGATGAAACAAAGATTCTTTGGGACTTCTGAATACAAACAGATAAAAACCTGGAGCATAACACCCTTAATTGCAGGGGAAAAATGAGAAACAGAGAGAAAAATTGTAGGGGAAAAATGCAGGGAAAAATGAGAAACAGAGTTTGGATCATTGAAGGTGTAATCCCAGGAGACAGAAGAACAGAAAAGAATTACTAAGAGATGATCACAAAATACCAAGACCTACAAATAGAGTCAGGGTGCCTATGGGAGAAGAAGGTTACCACTGTGGCAGTTGTCATTGCCATGAGCAGTGCTTAGTCTCAAAAAACACATGGACATTCCGGCTTCCGGTTTTGGATTCATGGAGGATTGACGTGCTTCTCAGTGAGGAGCAGTCCAGACCCTCTGTTTTGGAAAAAAAGAACAAATGGATGCCATGGAGGCAAGATTGGTGAAGGTGATTAAGGAATCTGTAAGTGAATGTAAGAAGGAATTAAAAAAGGATATAGAAGTTCTCACTAAAGAAGTTAAAGCAATATCTAAATGAATTCAAGATGTTGAAGATAAAGTGACAGACCATAATGTAAGAATTAATACAGTGGATTCCACTATAAAAAAATGCAGGAAAAAGCAGTACTGCAAGATTGCAAATCAATGGAAGACCAGATACGTTTGAGAGGGGCGCCTGAAAAAGATGGAATGGATTTAGGAACATACATAATAAGGATTATTGCTGAATTTGTTGGTGACGACCCTGATGAGACTAACTATTTCTATGACTATATTTACAGGGTCAATTCAGAGTATGCAAGGAAAAATAAACTACCAAGGGATGTGGTAGTGAGATGTGTAACAAGAGACTTGGCGGGCAGAATTTTAAGTAAACAATATGATGGTAATTTGGTGGTGGAGGGTAGTGAATCAGAATCATGAAAGAATTACCAAGAAAAGTTCTAAGTGACAGGAAACTATATAAAAAATTGACAGATCAGTTGAGAAAAAGTGAATTGAGATATAGGTGGATTCTTCCAGAAGGTGTGGGTTTTGAATACAAAGGGAAGAGATGTACCATTACAAATGTGCAAGATATGGAGAAATTCCTGATGGAAAATAAAGAATTTGGGGGTACAGATTAAAACCAGAAAATCATGATGGATTACAAATTATTATCTTGGAATGTAAATGGACTTAACACACCACAAAAAAGAAGGGCAACTTTTCATTGGATTAAGAAACAAAAGTGTAACATTATTTGTTTGCAAGACGGACATATTAAACAATTGGATTACAAATTTTTATGGAATAAGCAATTAGGTTTGGAATTTTTTTCACTGGCCAAGGAAAAAAAAAGAGGCATAGTTTTTTATGTGAAGCAGGATTTAGAACTAAAACTGATGTTTAAAGATGATGATGGTAGGTTTATTGCAGTGGAAATGATGTTAAACCACAAAAGAACTTTGTTATTGGGATTGTATGCTCCTAATGGTGCTAAAGACTCTTTCTTTAAGGGCATTATGCAACAACTTGACCAAGTGACATATGAGCAAATTATGATAATGGGAGACTTTAATGAAACGGTTAAGAATATTTTGGACAGATCTGGGGAAAAAAATAAAAAAGGGAAATTGCCAAAATCTATTTTTGAATTAGTTAAACAAGAAAATTGTGTGGATATTTGGAGAGAAATGAACCCTACGGTGAGAGACTATACATTCTTTTCAGCAAGACATAACTCTTTCTCAAGGATTGATATGTTATGGATTACAAAAAATTTGGGGTTGATGAAAAAAAATAGAGATTCTTCCTAAAATAAGTGCAACCCACAACCCAATAATGTGGTTTGTGAAGGACACTAAAGAGACTTCAAGATGGCGGATAAATGAAGATTTACTGAAGAAAAAAGAGGTAGTAGAGGCTCTGGAGAAAGAGACCAAAGCTTTCTTCCAAGTAAATGAAAATATTGATGTCCAATATCAAACGGTGTGGAATGCATATAAAGCAGTAATGAGAGGCATTCTAATCACACTGAATAATAAGGACAAAAAAGCTAAAGAAAAACAAATGATGGATTTATAAAAAGAAATTGGAAAGAGAGAGAGGGAACTAAAAAAAAGGTCAGGAAAAAAGAAAATCTCAAAGGAAATTACAATTCTACAAGAACTACTAAGACATTTATTAAATAAAGATGTGGAATGGAATTTAAAAAGGCTTCAACAAAAATCTTTTGAGAGTGCCAACAAACCGGGAAAATACTTGGCAAATTAAACGAAAAAGGGAAAATAAAATTATCAATAAAATATTTTCGGGAGATAAAGAAATTGTGGATCAGGAAAGAATTAAAAGAGAATTTTATAAATATTATGTGAAATTGTTTAAAAGCCACATGGTGGATAAAGGAAAAATAGAGACATTTTTACAGAAAATAAATGTAAACCTTTAACGGAAAATATGAAGAAAGTGTTAAATGACGCGATTGAAAAAGAGGAAATAGAGGCGGCAATTAATTCAATGAAATTGGGGGAAGCTCCTGGTTCAGATGGATCTACAGCAAAGTATTATAAAGTTTTGAAGGAGACTCTACTTCCAAAGCTTCTGAAATTGATGAACATTATAAGAGTTGAAGGGAAGCTACCTAATACTTGGAAAGAAGCAGTAATCTCATTAATTCCGAAAGAAGACAGAGATGCCACAAATGTAAAAAAAATAGACCAATTTCATTACTTTATAATCATTATAAACTGTATGCTAGTATACTAGCAGAACGCCTGAAGCAGCATTTGAATAACTTTATTAAAGAAGAACAAGCAGGGTTTCTTCCCAGATAGCCGATTAGAGACAATATCAGAACGGTAATTGATATAATTGAATGCTATGATAAACATCCAGAAAAAGAAGTGGCTTTGTTCTTTGCAGATGCAGAGAAAGCTTTTGACAATCTACATTGGGAATTTATGTTTGCAGTAATGGAGAAATTGAGATTGGGTGAAGACTTTGAGCGAATGGTAAAAGTGATATATACTGAACAACAAGCAAGACTTTGTATTAACGCAGATTTGACAGAGAAAATGGTAATTAGTAAAGGAACAAGGCAAGGATGCCCTCTATCCCCACTGATATCTATAATGACTTTAGAGATATTGCTTATGCAAGTCCAAGAAGATAAGGAGATAGAGGGTTTGAAATTGAAAGGTTGTTCTTATAAGTACAGAGCCTTTGCAGATGATGTTATGTTTATAAATGAAATCCGACTAAAGTTACACCGTTGCTGCTTCAAAAAATTAAGGAATATGGTGAACTGGCAGGCTTTTATATGAACAAAGAAAAGTCAAAAATTCTGTGTAAAAATATGACAAAGAGCAAACAGGAAGAACTACAAAATTTAACAAATTGTGAAGTGGTTTCTAAAGTAAAATATCTAAGAGTAGAAATCACAACAAAAATATTGATTTATATAAGAATAACTATGAAAAGCTCTGGCGGAAAATTGATGGAGATTTATTAAAATGGAATAGGTTGAACCTGTCTATACTGGGTAGAATATCGGCAATTAAGATGAATGTATTACCAAGAATCATGTTCTTATTCCAAACAATTCCAATAGTGAAAGAAGATAAACAATTTAATAAATGGCAGAGGAAACTTTCAGAATTTATATGGGCTGGCAAGAAACCAAGAATTAAAATGAAGATCTTGACTGATGCAAAGGAAAGGGGAGGTTTTCAAGTGCCGGATTTAAAATTATACCATGATGCAGTTTGTTTGGTGTGGATAAAGGAATGGATAATGTTATTAAATAAAAAATTATTAATATTAGAAGGCCACAGAAATATTTTTGGTTGGAATGTATATTTGTGCTATGGGAAAAGTAAGGTGGATGATTTTTTCTCACATCATTATATAAGAAGTAATTTGTTAAAAACTTGGTTGAAATACAAGAAATATGGTGATGAGAGGAAACCGCTTTGGATTGTGCCGACAGAAGTAATAAAACTATACTCTGATATTCAGGAAGAAAAACGGATAACATACAAACAATTGCTAAAATACAAGGCGGCAAGGTGGAATTAAAATCAGTGGAAGAATTGGATTATAAATATAATTGGTTTCAACTGCAACAAATTAAAAATCTGCTTGAACAAGATATTAGAAATGATGGCATAAGACAAGATCAAACTGAACTGGAAAGAATGATTTCGAAGGTATATTAACTATTATTGAAATGGTCTAAAGAGGATGAAGTGATTAAATCTCTAATGATAAAGTGCGCAATTAACGTAAATAAAGACATTCAGATGGAACAATGGGAATATCTATGGAAGAACTCTGAAAATATCGACATGTAATAACATCAAAGAAAATTGTTTTAAAATGTTATACAGATGGTATATGACTCCTAAGAAACTGTCAAAAATGAACAGTCAGATGTCTGATCGATACTGGAAATGTAAAAAACATGAAGGATCTTTCTATCACATGTGGTGGACCTGTGAAAAGGCTATATAATTTTGGCAAATGATAAAGCAAGAAATTACAAAGATTTTGGGTTACAATATAAAGAAGGCACCAGAAATCTTTTTGTTGGGATTACAAATGGAAAATTTTCCGAAACAAGACAGAACATTACTTTGGCACATGCTTTCAGCTGCATGGACATTATATGCGCAGTTGTGGAAGCAAAACAAAATACCAGAAAAATGGGACTGGATTATGAAAATTATGCATTGGAGCGAAATAGACAAGCTTACTAGAATATTAAAAGAACTCGACATAGATAAATTTAACAAAAAAACCCACAAGGACATTCTGGGCATTGAGCAAATAACACCAGCTCAGCTCCAGAAGACAGAGTTGTTTGAAACAGCAAGAATCCTGCAAAGATACCTGTGCAATTCCGAAGAATTTGGCTGGATTTCTAATTGCAGAACACCATCTATCAGTCAAATATCTGACTATGAATTCTTCTCCTCCTCCTCCTCCTCCTCCACCACCACCACCATCATCTCCACCCTGTTAACCAAATGAAAATTTAAGAGTATCCTACCTCATCGAGGCACTGAAATGCAGCACTTGAAGCCACATCAATGGAACCTTCATCTCGGAAATTAATTGTTGGTGCTATGGCATAAATAGGATCTTCAAGATACCCTGGTTCTGCTTCAGGTTCAGGTTCTGACTCACTCAAACTGGCATCTTCAAAATCACTCATTTCCCTTGTCTAAAATTCTGCAAAATAGCAAAAATTCAACTGGTTTATATATTTAATTCTTAATGGAAAATAAATTCAAAGTTTAACAAAAATCAGCTTTTTTTAAATTTTCAAAACTTTATTATAATCATAACAACGAATACAGAGTAATCAATATTCATATTTCCAAAACATAAATAAAAAAAGAAACAATCAAATGAACAGAAACAAAAACAAACATCAAACAGCAGCGCAAGAAACATATTGATAATAAAACCAATACTATAAATACTTTAAAGTGATTCATTATATTAGATTGATAATATCATAGTACTTGCAGGGAATGGTTCTAAGAAAAAAGCACAAAGGAAAAATGACCAAAGAAAAAACCCCACGGACATAAATAGTCACAGGAAAAAAGCCCCCATGGAAACATGCCCACATGGAAATAAACCCACATGGGGAAAAATCCATACTGAAAGAAGCTCACATGGAATAGGGTTGCCAAGTCCAATTCAAGAAATATCTGGGAACTTCGGAGGTGGGGCCAGGAGACTTTGGGGGTGGAGCCAGGAGCAAGGTTGTGACAAGCGCAATTGAACTCCAAAGGGAGTTCTGGCCATCACATCTAAAGGGACCACACTCCTTTTAAATGCCTCCCCTCTTTAGGAAATAATGAAGGATACGGGCATATTCTTTTGGGGCTCATAGAATTGGACCCTTTGGTTCAATCCTTTTGAAACTTGGAGGGTATTTTGAGGAGAGGCACTGGATGCTATGCTGCAAATGTGGTGCATCTATCTCAAAAAATACCGCCCCCCCCCCCCCCGAGCCCAAGATACTTGTGGATCAATTCTCTATTATACCATTTTTGTTAATTCCAACTATGTTTATTGATTTCTTCCTTCCAGATACTTGCCAGAGCCAGCCCTGCTTAGCTTCGTAGATCTATGAGGCCTCAACTGCTTCTGCTATTTAAGAAAGAGAAGCGATCACAGAGCAAGCAGTAATTTGCCTAACCCAAAACCCATACATTTTGATATTCCTGAAACGTATAGGCAACTGATACTTCACGATTCTGGTGTGGAAAAATCCAGACAGAATTCAGGTTTTAGGTGATAGAGTGCTTGAATTAAACAAAGATATCATCTATGGAGATGGCACCTTTGATAAAGTGCCAAATATGTTTTACCAACTGTACACATGGCATGCCATGGTGGGTAATTCATATCCACCATGTATTTACATTTTACTTCAAAAAAAGAACATAGACACCTATAGAATGTTTGAGACAATGAAGCTATTGATTCCAGATCTGTCACCTCAAAAGGTTTTAGTGAATTTTGAGAAGGCTTGTATGAATGCAGTGAGGATTGCCTTTCCACACGCTGAGGTAAAGGTGTTATTTTCACCCGTGTCAGAGTCTCATTAGGAAAATCAACAGTGTTGGTTTGAAGACTGAATATGAAACTAATATGAACATAAAAATTACACTGAAATCTCTTGCTGCATTAGCCTTTGTCCCAATCAATGATGCAAGAACTGTTTACAATGATCTAAGAACCCCCCCACCCCTCCTCACCACCGTGGGACTGCCACAATCTGATGGTGACACCCTTCCACCCCCCTCAGGTGACTCGCAGGACTCCTTGCGGATTGGCGCAAGCTCCACTGCGGACTCGGAGGTGGGCGGCCGCTCCAGTGAGCCAGGCGAGGTCAGCACATCCAGCACCCCCCACCAAGTCCGGGGGAGGACACATCCAGTGAGGAGGTCATGGATGCCGCGGTGGGTGGCGTCCGTCTGTCCACAGATGATGAGCGGCTCTAAATAAAAACAAAAATCTGGGGAAAATAAATGATTTCAGGATTTGTATTTTCTCTGTCCAAGGAACAAAGGAAGATGTTTTAATCTTTGGAAGGGTTGCTAAGGCATTATTCAGGAAATGATGGTTAACTTTACAGATATCCCCTAAATTTATTGGAATATTTACCCCTAGATAAGTCCAGGTCTTATAAATTCATTTAAAATGATAATTAGAATAAATAAATCCTGAAGAGAATCAGAAATTGTAATAGGATAGAGAATGAATTTGGATGGATTGGACCAAAGTCCAAAAATAGATGAAAACAAAAATAACAACTTAGAGATAGCTGGTAATGAGGATTTAGGGTTAATTGCAAAGAGTGTTAAGTCATCAGCAAAAAGAGAGAGTTTGAAAGACTTCTAGTGGACAGTAATTCCAACAATATCAGATGAGTTGCGAATAGCATTGGCAAGGGGTTCAATCGCTATGGCGAAAAGTAAAGGGGAAAGGGGACAGCCCTGTCTGGTACACATGATAACCTAAATTCATCAGGGTCCAAGTTGTTGATATGTATGATAGCTGATAAAGAGCACGTATGGTTTTAATAAAAACCGGGCCAAATTCCATTTTCTCCAGTAAAGTAATAAGGTATCAAAATCAAAAGCCTTTTCAAAGCCTTTTCAAAGTCTATCGATAAAATAAAAGAAGATTCGACACAGAATTTCCTACAATAGTGAATGATATTGAATACCTTCCTTGTGTTGTGGGTTAACCTGGTTTGGTCCGGATGCATTTAATGGCCAATGAAAGTATTAAGATGAGAAACAAGAGTTGCTGCAAAGATTTTATAATCATAATTTAAGACAGAAATTAGTCTATATGAATGGGATCTAGCTGATCTTTATTTTTTTTAGGAAGAACTATTATTTTCCCTTGCAACAGGTAGGAGGAACATTTCTAGAACTTAAATCTGATTATAGGTATCAGCTAAAATAGGAGTCAGTAAAACAATGAAAAAATTATAAAACTCCAGAACAAAACCATCTCTGCCCAGAGATTTATTGGATTTCAAAGACTTGATGGTCTCTTGAATTTCAAGCGCTGTGAATGGCTGATCTAAAAAAGATCTGGATGCAAAAGATATTGAGTTAAGTTTCAAGTAAGTATCCAAAAAAGAGTTGATATGATTAGATGAAGGATGCTGAGACGCATATAAAGCCGTATAGTATTTCTTAAAGACATCTACTATATCTTTAGCAGAGTGCTTCAATGAACCAGATTTATCTCTAATAGATGGGATGGTTATTGAGAATAACCTCTTTTTAACCTTTCAAGAGAAGCGTTTAAGCAACTGAGGAGTCCGAAACAAGTACTTCTGTTTAACGAATGCAATTCCCCCCTCCTCATACCACCTAATATAATAAAATACCAAAATTTTCAACTCAGCTTGAGAGCAAACAAGAAGTGAGATTTAGCTATACTTATCAAACCTCATTTCAGAATGAAACAAAACAGACAGGAGAAGAATTGTACATAAAGCTATAACACTGACTTCATAAGTGCAAAGATATTACAGTTTACCAAAGTATATTGATGTAAAGCCACTTTAAATTATATACAAATGAAGCTCCCCAAGAACTAACCCCCCAAACAATTCACACCCACATCCACTCACACCGATGATTTGTGGAGATTCAAATAATAACAACACGCACATTAACAATCCATGAACACTCACGCACTGAATCTAACAATACATTCTCAAGATCTAAATTAAG
The DNA here is from genome assembly GCF_032191835.1 of Heteronotia binoei. Lineage (NCBI taxonomy): Eukaryota > Metazoa > Chordata > Lepidosauria > Squamata > Gekkonidae > Heteronotia > Heteronotia binoei. Next base: position 5,441,942 of record NC_083230.1, read on the forward strand.
TCATGCACAAGTCCATACTCACTTTAAGAAAAAAAAACCATAAAAATAAAATAATAGAATTGCAAAACAGATCAAACAGGCCCTTTAGTCTATTGTGCACAGGTGTATATATATATAACATTACTCACACTGGTAATCCACTACCATTAAGTTTAATTCCAAGTCTATCGGCATTAAAACTTAAACACACCAAAACCTTCCCAAAACTATTATGGGATATTATAGCACTTTTAAAATCCAATATCCAGTTGGCCTCCTACACTCACAGAGCCAAACATAGATATTAAAAGGATAAATTGGTTCTAAAAGACAAATCTAGGCATAACCTTGAGAATAAGTAATGGTAATAAACAAACAATGACAAAAGAAGTGCTGATAAATTATAAATACAAAATTTCATACCAATTCATTAAGGGCCAGTAAGTACCCAATCGCTCATTTCAAAACATATATTGGAGAATTTTATGAGATCAATAAAACCCAGAATTCATCTGAACAGAATACCAACCACACTCTTACAAGTAGGGTTGCCAAGTCCAATTCAAGAAATATCTGGGGACTTTGGGGGTGGAGCCAGGAGAGTTTGGGGGTGGAGCCAGGAGACATTAGGGGTGGAGCCAAGATCAAGGCTGTGACAAGCATAATTGAACTCCAAAGAGAGTTCTGGCCATCATATTTAAAGGGACGGCACACCTTTCAATTCCTTCCTTCCATAGGAAATAATGAAGTATAGGGGCACCTTCTTTTGGGGCTCATAGAATTGGATCCCCTGGTCCAATCTTTTTGAAACTTGGGGGGTATTTTGGGAAGAGGCACTAGATGCTATACTGAAAATTTGGTGCCTCTACCCCAAAAAACAGCCCCTCCAGAGCCCCAGATACCCATGGATCAATTCTCCATGATTTTCTATGGGAATAAATCTCCATAGGGAGTAATAGAGTTCCCAGCAGACATTTCCCTCCCCTCCCCCCGCTTTCTGATGACCCTGAAGCGGGGGGAGGGTCTCCAAACCAGGGGATCCCCTGCCCCCACCTGGGGATTGGCAACCCTACTTACAAGCCTATAATAAATCACATCACTCTCTCTCTCCATAGATTAAAAATTCAACCATTCCCCTCCCATATGCATGATCAAACTCTCACACTTGCCCACCTCTTAGACATACACTCCTATATTCACACAAATTTAAAATTCAAGCACACTTGCAGATCCATACATACACACCCACACATCTGCAACCATGCAAATTTAATTGATTACTTTAATTGAAATCCAGGCAACCAAGCACATACCCACTCAATACAAAACGCTCATTAACACCCTACAAAATTCTATATCCAAGCATGCACGCAGACCCACACATACCCACGCACCTACATTCATTCATACAAAATTAAATGATTACTTAATAAGTAAAAAATGCAAACACTCAGGCAACCAAGTTCACACACCCACTCACCCATGCAATGCAAAACGCTCATTAACACCTTCGTCAAAACGATCCCTAATGAAAACATAGAAATTATTTTTTAAAAGAAATAAAAGGGCTGAGCACTGCTTAAACAACTCAATATGTAATGATCAGGTACAAAAAACCAGCCACTCTTCCCTGTGCGGTTGCAAAAGAAAATCCAAGTACATCAACAACCAAATGGCGCCCTCTGGAGGCTAGAATAGCAAACTTGTAAATACAAGCAGAAGAAAATCCAAATTGATTACAAACAAAAAAAAATTCCTGCCTCATTCTGAAAAGGAAAAAAAGTTATAAATTGCAAACATGCACAGCAGTCAACGCCAGGAGAGTCAAGATGGCGAGAACGTCCAGTGGGTACACAGCGCCATCTGTGGTCAGAAGATGAAAGGCGATCTTGAGAGACTGCATCCAAGAGCTCAGTAGGAATGGAAAGTTTGAAATCATGTAGCATGCTGATTCTGGAGTCTAAATCACTGACTACATAGGACTGTTCTTGAACCATGACTTGTAGCTTGTAAAAGGCTGTCCATCTATATTTAATGTTTGCTTCATGGCTTGATGCCTTTGCAAAGTCTCTGAAGAGAGATCCTATAAAATTTGCACTTTATGATCCCCAATCTTAAGTGAGCCACGTGAATGAGCCTTGTATAGCAGTTTGGATTTCACTGAGTTAGAAGAGAAACAGACCAGAACGTCTCTTGGCTATGAAGACTTCTGTTTTTGAATAGGTCACAGTCTATAAACAGCATCTTAGCTCTGAGTCAGAAAATCCAAGCTCTTTTGAACGCCATGTTTTAATGAGACCTTTTAAATCAGAAGGTGAAAGAGAGTTCTCAGGAAGACCCCTTATCTTAGCGTTTCTGGCTTTCAAGGAATATAATTCTACCAGTAGCCCACTCATCCCATTTATAAAAATACTGTGCGTCATCTTATTTTATTTCTTTATTTAATTTATATCCCACCCTCCCCGCCAAAGGCAGGCTCAGGGCGGCTCACAGGTTAGGGTCAAACAGTGACCAAACAAGTAAAACAACAATAAAACATAAAGCATAAAAACAATTGTTAAAACATCATCTTGTGAAATGCTCGCCATATTGAAAGCAGAATCTGCCGTTTCAGCCATCTTCTCATTTGAGCTGAGATGGGCTGAATCAGTGCAGAGAATCTGTCAGTCATATTATGTTCTAAAGTCTAAAAAGCTTCCACTACCTCTGCTCTGAAGCTTGCAAATTCGTCCATTGACGGGTTCCCGCCTCCCGCCACCATTTTTTCTGGAAGGCTAGGAGATGCTGCAGAGGCTCCGGGACAGTGTTCCTTCCAAGCTGAGTGAGCGTGAGCTAGCTCACAGATTTATAGCCTCCAGCTCACAATTTTTTGTCTTAGCTCAGGAAGGATGACCCCAGAGCACAATAATTTTTGCAGTAGTTCACAACTTTAATGCCAGTAGCTCACAAAGTAGAATTTTTGCTCACAAGACTCTGCAGTTTAGAGGGAACTGCTCTGGGACCTGCTTACTTAGGAAAATAATCCTGAGCGAAGCCTTTCGAAGGTCCCACTTGCTGCAATTTTGGTCAGAGGGACTTTCCCATATTAAATATGATTTTTAAAGGTAAGCTGAGCGATGCGGTGGCCGAGAATTTAGGGGGTAAAAGTGGAGCTTCGCTTTCAAGCATCCATCCCCGAAGCTCGCAACGCCACGCCCCCCAAATTCAAAGTTTAGAGGAAGTAACAAAACAGATTAGAGATGAATTGCTGGATATGCTTATGTGTAGCAATAACAAAGATCACCAAGAGAAAGGAGAAATAAGCATTTGTGAATGGAGTAGATGAGGGATATTTGTAGCGTATATATTGACTGATTCTGTGTGGCTGAAATATATGTGAGAACTGAAAATACCTCATTCACTGCATGCTAACAAACAGAAATTTAAAAACTGAACAAGACTGGACACAATTTCTGTGTTCTGAATATAGAGCTATACTTCTGAGCAGTATCAGTCATCGCCATTGCTAAGGCCAAATTCATCCCAGAATTCACCTGCATCCTTAACAAGTTCCAGTAGCAGCAGGGAAGCCAGTAGAGAACACCATAGTCAGAGTCCTCCCTGCATGCAGGGTTTTTATTGGATCCTAGTGCACTAATCTTAGGTACCCAGAACACTGTTGATCAGTCCAAGGAACCACAGCAGGGTAAAGAGAGACACGACCAAAGGAAGGATCAGGACCGGTTCTACATGTTTTTTTAGGGGGGGGGATTAAAAAATGGTGCCCCCTTATGGGCTCATACCTTACGGGCCCATAGAATAGAATGGACTCCATACCCAATTTGGCGCCCCCTCCCCGGTGGCACCCGGGGCAAGCACCCCACCTCTGTCCCTTCCTAGATCCGGCCCTGGGAAGGATGGGGGAATCTACAGGTCTTTGGACTCTAAAGAAATTAAGTTACCTGACAAATAAGGCACAGGAATTAGTCGGAGCTTTAGTCAAGACTCTTAGATGGTGTGTGAGATTGCAACAACTGGTCTTGTGGAATCCTATTTTTTTAATTAAGTGAAGAACATAAATATTAATTGTTAGATTAATTGCACATATTTGCTTTTATCTTTGATCATCAGCTGCTTTCAACAAGGCAGGGTATACATTTTAATAAAGCAGACATACTTTTCAAGTAGCTTTAACTCAGACCATATATCATTTTCAGAGACATAAATTAGTACGTTTGAACAGCATACCACATCACTTGAAACAACACCCAAATACCAAGGACACAACACAGCGACAACTCTCTCTCTCTGCTTTTCTAGAGGCACTGTGGTTTAAAGGTCACAAGTGTCAGTTGGCCTCTAGTTCCATTTGGATTTTCTTCAAGAACATTCTGCTTTGCAGAGCACAGCCAGCAGCTGCATTTGCTTATAAACTCAAAACAGGAGGATGCCTCCTAGGGAAATCACAACATTGCAAAACTAACTACAAATAGCATAACACAAATGGTGTGTGTGGGGGGGCGGGTTGTGCATCTGGAAGTCCTGGTGACTTTTGGTGACTGACCACGACTGGGGGCCAGGAGGATATTCAAAGAGGTGGCTGAATAAAGCGTGCCCCTGTCCTCCTAACTAGTGGTATTTCAAAGAGGCCTCCCATCCAAGTGCTTGCCAGAGTTGACCCTGCATAACTTTTGAAATGTGAAGAGACTGGACTTACCTGGGCTAACCAGGTCAGGGTGACAAGGTGGTCTAAGGAGAGAGCCTTTTAAAATCAAGATCACATTCTTTAATGGTTCTGCATATGCTGAACTGCTGCAATGTTTTTGGGTTGCTTCTAAGGCTAAATAAAGGTTTGTGAATTACACAAATCCACTCTCTTCACTAGTGCCATTCTACTTCCATATACCTTCCACTACCTACTAAGTCCATATGGATGGCCTTCTTTGACTTGGACATCACAAGTGGCACAGCCAGCAAGAGGCTGTGGTGTGCGTAGGGTTGCCAATCCCCAGGTGGGGGCAGGGGATCCCCCGGTTTGCAGACCCTCCCCCCGCTTCAGGGTCGTCAGAAAGCGGGGGGAGAGGAGGGAAAAATGTCTGCTGGGAACTCTATTATTCCCTATGGAGATTTATTCCCATAAAAAAATCATGGAGAATTCATCTGCAGGTATCTGGGGCTCTGGGGGGCCCCTGTTTTTTGGGGTAGAGGCACCAAATTTTCAGTATAGCATCTAGTGCCTCTCTTCAAAATACCCCCCAGGTTTCAAAAAGATTGGACCAGGGGGTCCAATTCTATGAGCCCCAAAAGAAGGTGCCCCTATCCTTCATTATTTCCAATGGAAGGAAGGAATTGAAAAGGTGTGCCGTCCCTTTAAATGTGATGTCCAGAACTCCCTTTGGAGTTTAATTATGCTTGTCACAGCCTTGATCTTGGCTCCACCCCCAAAGTCTCCTGTCTCCACCCCCAAAGTCCCCAGATATTCCTTGAATTGGACTTGGCAACCCTATAGAGGCACCAAATTTTCAGTATAGTATCTAGTGACTCTCCCCAAAGTATCCCCCAAGTTTCAAAACGATTGGACCATGGGGTCCAATTCTATGAGCCCCCAAAGAAGGTGCCCCTATCCTTCATTATTTTCTATGGAAGGAAGACATTTTAAAAGGTGTGCTATTCCTTTAAATGTGATGGCCAGAACTCCCTTGGAGTTCAATTATGCTCGTCACACCCTTGTTCTGCTCTGCCCCGATGTCTCCTGGCTCCACCCCCAAAGTCTCCTGGCTCCACCTCCAAAGTCCCCAGATATTTCTTGAATTGGACTTGGCAACCCTAACTCTATGGCATTGTACTCCAAGTCCCACCCTCTCCCAGATCCACCCCAAAGTCTCCAGGTATTTTCCAACACAGACTGGGAACCCTAATAAAATGGCTGCTCTGAAAGGTGGACTCAGGGCATTCGACACAACTGAAATCCTTCCTCTCCCCAAACCCTGCCCTCCCAAGGCTCCACCCACAAAATCTCCAGGTACTTCCCAACTTGGAGCTGACAACCACAGGTTTCCTCTATCAGAGCTCCCAGCCCCATAAAGACTTAAACAGGTAACGTATCTATATTTCCAAGTGTGCCCCTATCTGTGGATATCTAAATCTGAAAACTGGGGGCACATTTACCCCAAACAGGTTTTTCTGCAAACTTGAGTGACTCCCGTGGTTTGCAGAAAAACCTGAAATCTTTTTTACAAATACACATGGGGTTTAAATCCCCCTCCCAATAAAAATAATAATTAAAACCTTGTCTGCACATGCACAGGCCATTCACTGGAAAGGGAGCTGGCAGTTGCTGCAGCAATAGGGGCTCAGATCTGATGGCAAGCGGAGGCAGGGAAGCCTCAGAGGCCTGCCTGGATTCTTCCAAGTGAGCTGCTGAGAGTGCAGAGGAAGGAAACCGTGGCAGGTCGCTTGGAGCAGCTCCAGGTGAGCCACCACAGAAAAGAAAGTATTGATGGGCCTGGGCAAGCCTCCAAGAGCTGGAAGGGAGAAAAGAAGCTTCAACTGCTCCAGGCAAGCCAAAGAGAGTGGGGAGGGGGCGAGGCAGTGGGCCCACTTGAAGAATCTCCAGGTGAAATATCAAGAGTGGAGAGGGTGAGAAAGAAGCCGGGGGGGGGGGCTGCTTGGAGCAGCTCTGGGCAAGCCACTGAGAGCAGAAGGGCAAAGAAGCTTCAGCTGGGTCTCCTAGAGCTGCTCTGGGTGAACTGCAGAAAGCAGGGGTGGGATGGGAGAGGGAAGGCAGCAGGCCCACTCAGAGCAGCTCTGGGAGAGTCACTGAGAGTGGGAAGCGGGAATGAAGCCTTGGTCGGCCTGTTTAGAGCAGCTCCATTCAAGCCACTGAGAACGGGGGTGGGGGGAGGAAGCTTTGGCTTAATTACCCAAAGCTGCTCCAGGTGAGCTGCAGAGAGCAGGGGAGTGGGGGGGAGCAGCAGCTACAGAGGAGTCCAGGGGCCACATTGGGTCTAGCAAGAAAGTATGAGGGGAGATGGGACTCCCTCTGCAAGTCTCGCAGGCCTCCAATTGTTAAATGTTGTTTCAGCTTAAGAAATATTAGTAAGCCTAATATTGAAATGTCGACTGCAGGGTGACATGATAGAGGTTTACAAGATAATGCATGGGATGGAGAAAGTAGAGAAAGAGGTACTTTTCTCCCTTTCTCACAATATAAGAACTCATGGGCATTCGATGAAATTGCTGAGCAGTCAGGTTAAAACGGATAAAAGGAAGTACTTCTTCAACCAAAGGGTGATTAACATGTGGAACTCACTGCCACAGGAGGTGGTGGTGGCTACAAGCATAGCCAGCTTCAAGAGGGGGTTAGATAAAAATATGGAGCAGAGGTCCATCAGTGGCTATTAGCCACAGTGTGTGTGCGTGTATATATATATATATATATATATATATATATATATATATATAAATTTTGGGCCACTGTGTGACACAGAGTGTTGGACTGGATGGGCCATTGGCCTGATCCAACATGGCTTCTCTTATGTTCTTAAGCCTGGTATTATACTGTGTCTTGAAAATTTTCTCGGCCCCTTCTAAAATTGAAATCTTTACATTTTATCCCTGAATTTTGCTTTCATTAAATATGTGTGCAGGGAGGACTGGTCCTTTTTCTTATCTGATCTGAGTGTCTGCAGCTAGCTTGGCTGGGGGTAGGGTTGCCAAGTCCAATTCAAGAAATATCTGGGGACTTTGGGGGCGGAGCCAGGATACATTGGGGTGGAGCTGGGAACAAGGGTATGACAAGCATAACTGAACTCCAAGGGAGTTCTGGCCATCACATTTAAAGGGACAGCACACCTTTTTAAAATGCCTTTCTTCCATAGGAAATAATGAAGGATAGGGGCACCATCTTTTGGGGCTCATAGAATTGGACCCCCTGGTCCAATTGTTTTGAAACTTGGGGGGTATTTTGGGGAGAGGCACTAGATGCTATAGTAAAAATTTGATGCCTCTACCTCAAAACATAGCCCCCCCCCAGAGCCCCCAATACCCGCAGATCAATTCCCCATTATTCCCTATGGGAATTGTTCTCCATAGGAAATAATAGAGTGTCCAGTAGACATTTCCCTCCCCCCCACTCTTTTCTAATGCGGGGGGGGGAGGGCCTCCAAACCAGGGAATCCCCCGCCACCTCCCTCTCTCTCACACACAAATACTTACTGGGTCTTGTTCCTGCAGAACTTTACTTGCTCTGAAAACTGAAAGCAAAAGAAAGGGAGGGGCCGTTCTCCAAAGCCCTTCCTGTTTCCTGCTTTCTGCTCAGCCTTAAAGGGACATATTTTAAAAACGGACCTGCAGGAGCTCTAAAACTACATGGAGATTGTGGGGGGCGGGACTTCTTCTGCCGGCCAGCTGGCTGGGGGTGGGGAGAAGCCTGTAAAACTGGGGGATCCCCCGCTGGGACCTGGGGATTGGGAAGCCTACTGGGGGGGAGAGCTAGCGCCGGAAGGAAGAGCTAAAACTAGGCTTCCCAATCCCCAGGTTCCAGCAGAGGATCCCCCTGTTTTACAGGCTTCCCCCCACCCCCAGCCAGCTGGCCAGCGGTGGGGGAGGAGCCCTGGCCCCACAGCCACTCTGTACCTCTAGATCTCAGGCAGGTTTAGAAAATTGCAAACAGGTCCCATTTCAAAATGCCTGTGTGCATGCCTTTAAAGTTGAGCAGGAAGTACTTCATGGGGAAGGGTCAGTAGCAGAACCTCTTCAGAGCACAGCCCCTCTGTTTTGCTTTCCTTTTAGAGTAAGTAAGTGGGTTGGTATGAGTGTGTGTGTGAGAGAGAGCAGCACCAATCCCCAGGTGAGGGTAGGGGATTCCCTGGTTTGGAGGCCCTCCCCTCCCCCGCTTCAGGGTCATCAGAAAGCTGGGGGAGGGAGGGAAATGTCTGCTGGGAACTCCATTATTCCGTATGGAGTATTATTCCCATAGGAAATAATGGAGAATTGATCTGTGGGTATCTGGGGCTCTGGGGGGGGCCCTGTTTTTTGAGGTAGAGGCACCAAATTTTCAGTATAGCATTTAGTGCCTCTCCCCAAAATACCTCCCCAGTTTCAAAAAGATTGGACCAGGGGGTCCAATTCCATGAGCCCCCCCAAAAAGGTGCCCCTATCCTTCATTATTTCCTATGGAAGGAAGGCAATTTAAAAGGTGTGCTGTCCCTTTAAATGTGATGGCCAGAACTCCCTTTGGAGTTCAATTATGCTTGTTGTGCTCCTGGCTCCACCCCCAATGTCTCCTGGCTCCACCCCCAAAGTTCCCAGATATTTCTTGAATTGGACTTGGCAACCCTAGCTAAAACTGGAGTGCCATGAAGCAGTTAACAAACTCCCAAGTCAAGGTGCTGGTCTTACCCTATAAAGCCCTATATGGTTTGGGGCTACAATGCCAGTTGAAGTACTTCTCCCAACCTCAATACCCAATGCTCAACCTCTGTGGCCTTCCTCCAGGTGCCAATCCCTCAAGAGGCTCAGAGGGCAACAACTATAGGAAGGGCCTTTTCGGTGGTGGCTCCCCCATCATTGCAACAACCTCCCAGCTGCGGCCCACTTGGCACAAAATGTGCCATCTTTTCAGTGCCAGGTTAAGTCTTTGAGGAGACCTTTAAAGACCTCTCTGGTTATGTAGTGGTTTGATATGATTAACCAGGGGTTTTTCTTTCACTTTGGGTCAGCTTTTAGATCAGGTTTATTGTTCTTTAATGTTTTTATATTATTTCAATTGTCATAGAATTTACAATACAGAAGAACATGGTGATTGTCCTTTTTGCAACCCCTGGAGGGTCAATCTGAGGACTGTAAGATCTTTTCACTATTAGCCTCAAACAAGAGTGAAACCATTGAATCTGTGGCAGAATTCTTTTACCATGCTTCCAGGAGGAGATGTTATTTTTGACCATGGACTCTATTGTTATCCATATGGTGTTGTCTTATTATGCCAGTAAAGGGTATGAGATGTGATGTTGTTTTCATCTTTAATGTTTTTATCTATTGTATTTTACGGTTTTACATTTGTTGTAAAGCACCTAGAGACCTTTGGCTATGGGTGGTATAGAATTGATATAAATACTACTACTACTAACAACAACAATTTTAAAAATCCACTTCCTCCATATGTAATCACAAGTATATTTAAATGATAGAGTTGAGGGGATGATCAGCGAGGAGAAAAGTGTTCTAGTCAAAGCAAGAGATGACCAGAGTGTGAATCTAATTTTTTTTTCCTGAGGGAAAAGAGGAAAGGGCTGAATTTTTAAATGCTACAGAAGAAGAAACACAGCCTGGCAACAATATGAGAACTGAAGCAGAGGAATCAAAGAATGCCTAATCTTTAAGAGACGTTAACAATGTCAACAGCCATGGAACATGCACAAGGAAAAATAAGACTTGAAAGAAAGATGAGAAGGTCAGTCTTACATATTGAGTGCGATAGAGTGGAAATACATTTGGATGTTATTTCTTTCCTGCCTTTTGGAGGATTGTTATGGGGGGAAGGGAATGAATACATTAACAAACAAACGAGAAATGAAAGAAACCTCATATACAATATCTTATTTTGCAGAATAACGTGAGATATTTTGAAAAGCAATGCTTACAAAGAATAGTTACTTCTATCCTTTAGTTCTTTCAAATTTCTTCTAATAAGCCTCTAAAGCAGCTCAGGCAATTAAAACTCCTGGATCCTATGTCAAGGAATAACTAATAATAACCAGTAACTGGAACACCAAGTCTGAAATATAGCCATTGGCTTACTGTGCTGGAGGATGATACAGTATTAATGTCTGGTCTGTTGTAAATGTTGCCTGAACATCCACATTTTCTCCTAGTCTTTGCATTCTATTAATTATATTAATTTAATGTGTGTTTACTTGCCCTTGAGAAATTTAGTTTGGAAGCTGGGGTATTTTTAGGTTATCAGACTTAATATTTAGAAACTCAACTACATAAAAATGCAAGTGGAACATAACACTTTTGCAAAGTATTTATAGAAAGCAATTGTTAAGGTTTACCATCTTCAGTGTTCAAGATGGGCATGACTTGTTTCTAAAAAGCCCTATAAAAGTCTTCAAGACTGGCCTTTTCTTAAATAGCTGACAAAGAAAGAAGGGTGACCTCAGATTCTTATAAAGATTTAATATGGCATCACTCTTATACTGAAAGAATGTTTAGATTCTAAACTGTACTGTGTATTATAGAAAGATGTTCTTTTTTAAGAAACCAAAGCCTTAAGCAGACACTCGCCCTCAGGTTCCTTAGATAGGAACAGAAAGAGAGGAATGCAGAATGAACTTTTTACCCACACTGGCCAGCAGTTGCTTATTTCAAATATTTATACACAGTCTACTGATAGACGTTTGAGAGAGTTTACAACATAAAACATAATCTGAAGTAAAGTAACACATAACAGAACTAATTCAAAAATAATAACAGTCCCAAATCCAATCAATCAATTAGATTACAGGCTAATAAGCAAAATGCCCAACTGACCGACACTTTTGCCTGGTGCAGGCAGAGCCGTCCCAGTGCAGCTGACAGCCACTTAACGTGGGCGGTGCTGGTCCATTCCCAAAGGGATCTTTTGTAGTTTACTATTGTAGCGGTCATGCCATTCCTGTGCCCACTACCAGGCGCCAGCTGAGAGAATTCTTAGGAGCAGCAGGGTTCTGCAGAATTTGGCTCCCCAATTTTGCCATAACCGAAATGGAAAAACCGAAATGGGTAGAGGCAAAGGACACTGTTATAGAGGATTTTCAGCCATGGGAAAATGTTAGCAGTATAAATAAAAATTTTAATGCTGGTTCAGATTCCTCTGAGCAATGGATGGCTCCTGAAGGGTTATATTGGATCTGTGGTAAAAAGGCATATACACTCCTGCCCAGGAGATGGCATGGGACTTGCATTATTGGAACAATACATCCCAGCTTCTTTCTTTTGCCATTAAATGCTGGTTCTGCTTTGGGGACTCCAGTGTTTGATGATTATGTTAGATCAAAACGTTCCTTGGACATCGGAGGTACGCAGTGGGGAGATGAATGGCCTCCACAGCGGATCATTGAAAACTATGGCCCAGTTACTTCGGCACAAGATGGGTCTTGGGGATACAGAACACCTGTGTATATGCTTAACCGTATTATTAGATTGCAAGCTGTGGTAGAAATCATTATGAATCAAACAGCCATGGCTTTAGAACTGTTGGCTAGACAGCAGACCCAGATGCGTGCAGCCATATTTCAGAACCATTTGGCTCTGAATTATTTGCTGGCTGAAGAAGGTGGTGTCTGTGGGAAGTTTAATCTTTCAAATTGCTGTCTTAATATAGATGATAATGGAGAGGCTGTACAGAATATAGCATCTGAAATTCGTAAAATTGCTCATGTACCAGTCCAAACATGGAAAAAATTGGATGCATCATGGGTTGGACAAATTATGGGAGATTGGAAGCGTATTTTATTCTTAATTGGTATTTCCTTAGGAGGTTTAGGGTTATTGCCTTGTTTAATTCCTTTTATAAGGTCCAGTATTAATAATGCTGTAAAGGCACTTACTCCCATTGAAAAAATGCCAGCATCTTGTACATGCCTCCAGAAGAAAGGAAACAATATTTCATTAATTTGTGTAATAATGATCAGACTCTTTCAGACATAAATAAGCTTTCAGAGTTTGAAAGGGGTAAATGAAGAGGGACCCCTGAATAATTAATGAATGCCGCTATAATAATAAATGAAAATATGCTCTTGCCTTCAAAAGCAAAAAGGGTGTCTGATGCAATGTGTTAGAAGCAGACAGCTTTCAATGGGTGCGGATACACAGATGTGTATTGGATAACAAGACAGGAGTCTCTGAGAAGCTTCTTGTTCAAGCTGATAAGCAGGGGGACATAAGAGTGGAAAAATACTGGAAGGAAAGCAAGGGGGTGAGGGAATGTTGAATCAGATAATTTGTGAGGACCTGCTTGGTTTGGGACCCGACAAAGCAGGAAAGCTTGTTTTACTTTTCCAGATTATGAACAAAGACGACGATGAAGATGATGAGTGAGCTAAAGAGGACAGTATTTAAGTTTTTCATGTGTAGGCTGGGCTAACAGTTTAAGTTTTTTAAAATATATATATTTTGTTTAACTAAATCAGTTAACAAACATGGATGTTTAAGCAAACATATGCTGTAATGTTATTGTTTTAGTTGAATAAAACTATTTAAATTATTATTATTAAGGTAATGATTATTTTTCTCCTTCCAATAAAGTACAGCTTTTCTGCCAAATATGAATGATTAATCTATTAAACTGGAGATAATTCACCTCACAATGATTTCATAATTACCTATCTATAATGTGTTTCTAATAGTATTAAAATCAATAATTTTTTATAACTGTAAACCTAATATGAACAGTTGTTATTCTAAATCTTCATCTAGTTGTGAATATTAAGGTTATACCAGCAAAAATGAGTCTTTATGTAGAAAACTATGATTTAAATCAAGTCTTACTGACTAGTGATTTAAATCACGATTTAAATTAATTTGATTTAAATCAAATCCACCCTGCAGGGTTGGCCTTGCTTAGTATTTGGATGAATCAAGGAATTCCAGGGTCGCTATGTAGAGACAGACAATCGCAAATCACCTTTGAATGTCTCTTGCCTTGAAAAACCTATGGGGTTGCCATATATTACCTGCGACTTGAGGGGTGGAATCAATGAACGAGGCAACTTGCAGAATTCAGTTAATGGAACCATTTTTTTGTGGTTGATGATATCAATATTAATCAAAATTCAGTACAAATGACCTGTTTGTTTCAAAAACAGGGGATGAGGAAGATGCCACCAGTCCTTTCCAGAGGCGGTGACACAGAAGCTCTTCAAAAATGCAGCTCTTGAAGAGTAGGAAGAGGCTTAGTGCTGTGCATAGAAAATATTCCTTAAAGCCAGCATGCTCTTTTTAAAGACATTATAGAACAGCTTGATGAACTGACCTATGACCAAGTTTTGATAATGGGAGATTTTAATGGAACAGTTAAGAACTCATTGGACAGATCAGGAGGGAAAAAAAAACAATAGTAAAGAAGGAAAATTGCCAAAGTCTTTTTTTGAACTGGTTAAACAAGAAAATCTGGAAGATATATGGAGGAAATTTAACCCTGAAGTTCGGGACTATACTTTTTTTTCTGCAAGACACAAAACTTTTTCTAGAATTGACATGTTGTGGGGAACTAAATATTTAGGTCTTATAACAAGGAAAATAGAGATTTTACCTAAAATTGGTGCTGATCATAACCCAATAATGTGGATTACAAAATTGTCCAAGAAGGTGAGAAGATGGAGATTGAAAGAAGATTTGCTACAGAATAAAGAAACAGTGACATACCTAGAGAATTTAACTAAAGCTTTTTTCCAAATGAATGGCAAAGAGGATATTGACTTTCAGACTGTCTGGGATGCCTATAAAGCAGTAATGAGAGGAATGTTGATTACTTTGAATAATAAAGATAAGAGAATAAAAGAAAAACAGTTGTTGGACATTCAAAATGAAATAAAGAAAAAGGAAGGGGAGTTGAGAAAAAGGCCAGGGAAAAAGAAAATTTTAAGGAAAATTACAATATTACAAACTCAATTGAGACATTTGTTAAATAAAGAAGTGGAATGGAGCTTGAAAAGACTTCAGCAGAAATCCTTTGAGGGAGCAAATAAACCGGGAAAGTATTTGGCTTGGCAATTGAAGAAAAAGAGAGAAAATAGAATTATTAACAGAATTGTGGTAGATGGAAGAGAAGTGGTTACTCAAGAGGGAATAAAAAGAGAATTTTTAAGTACTATGCCAAATTGTTTAAAGGTGTTAAAATAAATAAAGAAAAGATGGATGAGTATTTACAAAAGATAAAAATAGAGCCCTTAACTGAAAATATGTGAAAAGTTTTGAATGATCCAATTGAAAAAATAGAAATTGAAGCAGCAATTAACACAATGAAGAATGGAAAAGCACCTGGGCCTGATGGCTATACAGCTAAATATTTTAAAACTTTTAAAGATGAGTTAATACCAAAATTGCAGAAGCTGATGAATACGATAAGAATAAAAGGGAAAGTACCAAACACATGGAAAGAAGCTGTTATTTCATTGATACCTAAGGAAGATAGAGATGTCACAAACGTAAAACATTACAGACCAATTCTGCTATTAAATAATTACTATAAAATATTTACAAGAATCTTAGCAGAACGGCTTAAACAACATTTGATAAACTTTATAAAGGAAGATCAAGCAGGGTTTCTTCCCAAAAGACAAATAAGAGACAATATTAGAACTGTTGTAAATATTGTAGAATATTATGAAAGACATCCAGAAAAAGAAGTAGCATTATTCTTTGCAGATGCAGAGAAAGCATTTGATAATTTAAATTGGGACTTTAAGTTTGCAGTAATGGAAAAAATGGAGCTGGGTGAAAACTTTATAAGAATGATAAAATCAATATATTCTGAACAGAGTGCAAGGTTGTGTATAAACACAGATCTTACAGAAGATATGAAAATTAGACAAGGCTGTCCGCTTTCACCATTGTTGTTTATAATGACTCTTGAAATATTATTGATGCAGATACAAGAAGAAAAAGAAATAGAAGGTTTAAGAATAAAAGGATTTACTTACAAATATAGAGCTTTTGCTGATGATATAATGTTTATAAATGAAAACCCCATACAAGTTACACCTTTGCTGCTAGCTAAAATACAAGAGTATGGGGAGTTGGCGGGACTTTGTATTAATAGAGAAAAATCAAAAATACTGTGTAAAAATATGCAAATGAACAAGCAACAAGAATTACAGAGACTAATGAGTTGTGAAGTCACCTCTAAGGTAAAATACCTAGGGGTAGAAATAACAATGAAGAATATTAATCTGTTTAAAAATAATTATGAGAAGTTACGGCGTAAAATGGATGAAGACATGTTAAAATGGAATAAGCTTAATTTGTCATTGTTGGGTAGAATAGCTGCAATCAAAATGAATATCTTACCAAGAATAATGTATTTGTTTCAAACTATTCCTATTGTGAAGGATGGCAAACAATTTGATAAATGGCGAAGGAAAATCTCAGAATTTGTGTGGGCTGGGAAGAAATCAAGGATTAAAATGAAAATTTTGACAGATGCAAAAGAAAGAGGTGGGTTTCAACTGCCGAATTTAAAATTATATCAGGAAGCAGTTTGTTTAGTGTGGATGAAAGAATGGATAACATTGTTAAACAAAAAACTTTTTGTGTTGGAAGGTCACGGAAATAAATTTGGCTGGAATGCGTATTTGTATTATGGAAAAAAGAAGATGGACTTTTTCTCTCTCACCATTATATAAGAAATAATTTGCTAAATACATGGATTAAAGAAATATAAGAAATAATTTGCTAAATACATGGATTAAATACAAGAAATATGGAGATGAGAGAAGACCGTTATGGATAGTGCCAGCTGAAGTAATAAAAATAACGGCTGAGATACGCAAAGAAAAGTGGTTGTCATATAATCAATTATTAAAAATACAAAGCGGCAAAATAGAACTGAAAACTGCTGAAGAGTTGAATCATAAATATGATTGGTTTCAAATGCAACAAATAAAGAGATTGGTGGAGAATGACATTAAAACTGAAGGAATAAGGAAAAAGAATTGGAAAAAGTTCTGCTTGGAGACAATGATAAATTAATTTCAAAAGTATATAAATTACTTCTACAATGGTCTACAAAGATGAAGTAGTGAAATCGCAAATGATTAAATGGACAATTAATGTAAATAAATACAGATGGAAACTTGGGAATATTTGTGGAAGAACTCTATGAAACTTTCAACATGTCAAAGTATTAAAGAAAACTGTTTTAAGATGATGTATAGATGGTATATAACTCCTAAAAAATTGGCAAAGATGAATAATAAAATGCCAGACAGATGTTGGAAATGTAAAAAGCATGAAGGTTCTTTCTACCATATGTGGTGGACTTGTGAAAAAGCTAAAATGTTTTGGCAGATGATTCAGCAAGAGATTTCTAAAATATTGGGATATGAGTTTAACAGAGTTTCAGAGACTTTTCTGTTGTGACTACAAATGGAAACATTTCCAAAAGAAGATAGAAATTTAATCTGGTACTTGCCGTCAGCCGCTAGGACATTGTATGCGTAGTTGTGGAAGCAAGAAAAAATACCAGAGAAATGGGATTGGATTATAAAAGTTATGACATGGAGTGAAATGGACAAATTAACAAGAATATTAAGAGACTATGATACCATACCAAACCTTTAATGGCATAATAGATTCAGATAAAAATACACAGAATATAAAAATTTAAACATTGGAGATAAAATCAAAATAAAACCGAGCTTATAGATGAATTCAAACATGGTCAGAATTAAATTTAAGGATGTCCGCCAGAAATTTTGCCACAGCCTCACTAACCACCCCCTCAGTATCACTCAATAAATAATAACAGGGTGGCAGAATAGACAAATCTGAAGAAAAAGCTTGGCAAATAAATCTTTACGGAGGTTATGGTAAAAAGAACAATCAAGCAATATATGCTGGATTGAGTTAGGAGTATTCGCTCCACAGGAGCAAAGTCTGTCGGCTAAAGGGACTCGCTGATATTTCCCTTGTAAAACTTTGGAGGGAAACGCATTTAGTCTAGCTAACATAAATGCCCTGCGATGACTTGGAGTGGTTAGGGCTGATAGATAATTGGGCATTTTGCCACAGAAAGCACAGAGACCTAAGGAAGCTGGAAGAGACTATGGAAGAGACTATGATTTAGGAAGTTTTAAGACGGAATGCAAAAAGTTTAGAAGATATGTAGAAAAAGAGTGGAAAATAAAAGGACATTGGACAATCTTTGATAATGATTAAGTTTTAAAAAGAAAAAGAATATAAATGTTTGTTTTAATAGTTAAGGGTACCTTTAAATATTTGCATTTTAAGTAAATAACACCGGCGGGGGTCAAGTAATGGGGGGAGGGGTAAGTAGAAAGTAATATATGGGGTAGATAAAAGAAGGTTTTTTTAAAAGATGTAAGATATAGACTTAGTACCATATGTTACCAATAAAATTGTTTTAAATGAAAAAGTGGAGAGGGAAGGAGCAAGAAAAACATATTTCAGGCCATGATATTAAGACACCTTTGTCAGTATCAGGCCCTTTGTCAGTAACAGGTCCTTAAAAACAGATATATATATATATTTAAGCCTTATTCCTATTCTATGAAGCATGTTGATTCTACATATATACTGGTACATTGGGAAAAACTCAAAAATGTCTTGGATATGTCAAATGGAACCCACATTTGGAACATATGAAGCTGCCTTCTACTGAATCAGACCCTTGGTCCATCAAAGTCAGTATTGTCTTCTCAGACTGGCAGCAGCTCTCCAGGGTCTCAAGCTGAGGTTTTTCATGCCTATTTGCCTGGACCCTTTTTAGTTGGAGATGCCGGGGATTGAACCTGGGACCTTCTGCTTACCAAGCAGAGGCTCTACCACTGAGCCTCCCTCTCTCCCTTAAATGGCTGAGAGTCAAGGAAAGGCATAATAGCTGTTACTTCCTGACCATGTGGCAACATGAAACAACTGCAGCTTTAAACTATTTTTAACAATTGACAGTATTATATATGAAGGGGTCCCCACAATGCTTTCTTGCTTTGGCTGCGACAGATTAACCCTGTGTGCCATACCATACTCCCCCCCCCCCCCCCAAATCCATTTCTGTTCTCTGTTCATTTAGGAAATACTGATAAACCGACTTCTTCTAACCTGAAAAATCTATTTAAAATATTTGGTCCTTGTCTACGTTGCCTCAGGCTGACTGCACAGCAGTTAGCGACAAACACTGGTTGCAAAGCGATTCTTTTAAAAGGACAATGTTAAGGGGCCACGAAATGCTTTGCGTGCGCGTGCACAGAGACCTCTCTCCTCTCGGCATTTTACCCTGCTTATGTATCGTGTGGCGGGTGCGCGCCCGTAGCCTCCCCGCAACGCCCAGCGCCGCCGGCGCATCCAAGAGCAGCAAAGCTCCGCTTCCCCTTCATCCTGCCCGCCCTACCAGGCTTCCCTCCCGGGACCCTTCGCTCCTACCTGCGCAACACACTCACCAACCTCCACACCAGCGTCTTCCGTTGCCATGGGAATCAAAGCTCCCCGACCTTATGTCCCGCCCTCCTCTCTCCCGAGCGGCCAATGAAAGAGTCCATCCCCATCCTTTACAGTAGGAAAACATCCGCGCTCTCCGGCAGCTCATTGGCTGAGATTTCAGGAAACGCTTGCTATTCTGGGACTTGTAGTTTTCACTTCGGATGTGTCTTATGAGATTCAATTAACCGGAAACTACCACGCCCAGCAGACACCGCGGTGACAGGCTGCGGCTCAGCCGGCTGGGTTCAAGCCAGTTTCCTGTTTCTTGTACGGAAGGGCGCAAGCCTCAGCCTTGAGCTTGAGGACCGCTGTGTCTTGCGGCGTCCCGGGAGAGCGTTCTATAATCTTCACGGCCTCGGCATCCAAAAAGACTGTTCCACCCGGAGGCTGACAGAGATGCTGCCTCAGGCCGCGAAGAGAGCAGCAGGCGCCGGGCGTGGATTGCTGCGGCGGAGGGGAGTTGCCGGGCCAGAGTGGCGGGAGGCCTCCTCCCAGCTGACCTTCGCCACCCGTCCGGGTAGCGGCAGCAGAGATCCTCCCGGGTCGGAGAACCCTCTCAAAGGGTGGGCCCTGGCTGTGAGCCCCTTTGGCCAGCTGAGAGTGCGGCTCCCTTGCCACGTCTCAGTGAGTCCCCTCGACCCACATCAGTACCCCGATGCTAACAGGGCATTTGTTACAGTGAGTAGACAGAACCCCAGTCCCCATCCTGGTGCAGACCTGGATGATGTGCACGTGACATATGACACAGAGCAGAAAGAGATGGGAGTCCTCTCAGATGACATGGACAGCACAGCCTCTGTGGATGTGAGGATCCCAGTAAAATTTGGTATGCAAATTAACCGATTGCAAAGAAGTAATGTGTTGACTGTGCGATACTGTGGCATCCAGTTAAATTATTCTCACACGCGGACAGTTAGGCTGGTTGTTCACAAGCTTGAGCATTCCTTTTGGTTTGGCATTTCCTGAGCAATGTGGCTTAACATATTTCCAGCTTTTTGCAGCCACTGTAGATTAGACAAAATGTTTATTTCTGTGGCTCAAGGCATTTCCTGGCAGGTTGGTGTTCTTGGCCTCTGTTTTCAGCTGAAGTTTAAGGTAGCTGCCTTGGCAAAATTAAAAACAGTTTTCAAATCCTGACATGTTAGCCAGCACAGTTTTTCTTTCACTTCTATAGATGTCTGCTGGCCAAGCCTAGAAAACTTCCCATTTCATCACAACACATCTTTTTATAGTACAGTGGATATTGTGTCAGGTTTCACTGAACAGTCTTGAACTTAAATTCCCATTCAGCTTGGCAGTGGATGCTTGGGGGTCAGTCACTGTCTATAGGCCTAACCTAACTTTATTTTAGTTAGTTTATATCCCGCTCCTTTCCCTGCCAAGCAGAGCTAAGAACAGCGTCCAACAATTAATATACAATAAAATCAACATTATTACAATTTTAAAAACTTCGTACTACTATTTAAAATCCACAATTGGTGTACTATCTTAAATGACACCCAACAATCCATCACAAGTTGATAACTAGGGAGGCAGCCAGTACAGAGAGATTTACAGCCCAGCAATAATGAGGGAGGCCACCTGATCTCTTTAACTATCCCTGTCTTCAACCATATGCCAAGTGGATCATCTCAGTCTTACAGCTCTTCGGAACTGAACCAAAACCCGCAGGGTCAGCATCTCACTGAACAGAGAGTTCCACCAGGTGGGGTCCAGAGTCAAAAAGGCTCTGATCCTGATCAAAGAGAGCCAGATCACTCTGAGGGCAGGAATTGCAAATAAGTTGTTACCAGATGAGCATAATGCTCTCTGAAGTGTGTATAGGCAGAGGTGGTCCTGGAGATACAGTGGTCCCAGACTATTTAAGGTTCATAGGGTTGTTGTAAGAATAAAATGGGATAAACCTCTTATATGTTGGAGACAAATGTTCTAACAGTAATAATATGTGGACTCTAACCTGAGTCCATGTATTTTGAGTGTTTTAAATATATACATTTTACAAACAGCTATGATGTTTGCGTTCTTTAATTTTTTTAGTTCCTTCATGTATTCAGATGTAGGATTCCCAGTTTATAGATGATTGCAACCACAAGAGATACAATATTAGATTAAAACAAGTACAGTTCAGTGCAATTCACCTTCACTATTTGTAATTGGTTTTAGACTTGGATATCAAGACATCAGGGGATGGCTGTGTGAAAATTGAAAAAATTGAATGTGAAAGTTGCAGAATTAAAACAGAGAATGGAACTAGCATTTTACAGTCAATAAAGGTACAGCAAAATTCTCACACATGCTCATTTCCTTTTCTTGTCTTTATTTTTAGAAAATATGCTTCATTATCTCCAGGGCTTTTGGGGGGGGGGGGATGTGGTAGAGCAGAGTTCTGAAACCTCTCTGTGGAAACAAAATTATTTTAAAATGATTAAAAGTTCATGAGGGGCACCCGTGTGTTTCTCTTTCATTTCCTTCTTGAGAACGTTGGCTCCTCTTTTTCCAGAAAAAAGTCCTGATTATCTCTCATAAATATACTTTATGAAAGTGAATTTATTCTTGCATATGCAGTATCTGATTATTCTAAATTTGGGATTTTTATAACAGTGTACAAGCTGATAAAACAATTTGGTTAGTCATTTAAACTAGTGGCCCCCAACCTTTTTGGCACCAGGGACCGATTTTGTGGAAGACAATTTTCCCAGGGACTGGTAGGGGTGGGGTGCTGGGTTTTTTGCTGCCCCAGGCTTCCCCCATGCCCACACCCTGTCCCTGCTCCCCCCAATGAAGGTGTTTATATGAGGAGTAGGCAAAGGTCTCTGCCTCACTCTGCAGCCCGGTTGCTAACAGGCCACGGACCGGGGGTTGGGGACCCCTGATTTACACGCAGTCTTTTCTATTTGTGGTACTAGTTTGACAATGTCAGTGGAAAGCATAGTAATAAGAATATTAAATACTTGTAAACACAACGATATATAAACAAATTTTTGCAAAATGTTCTGATACCTTGTAAAGAGTTTCTTCATTGGGTGTTATTAATGTGATTGAACAGAATTGTGAATTGTCTCTGAAGAATTTTTTAGCTAGGGCATTGTTTCAGATCTTCCACAAAATACAGACGTACTTTGTTTGTCAAGCTGTTTTTCCATTTGTATGTTGTGCTGAGGTCTTTTGAAAGTCCCTGAAAACAAAAACATAGTAAAGTGTCTACTTAGTTCACATAGGAGGGCTCGTGTGCCCTTTAACAGATGCATAACAACTGGAAATTATACAGATGCAACTTTTACTTATATGCTGTTAGAAATTCAGTAACTTCAAATTAATAAATAAAAATAGTATGAAATCTTTAACTGCTGGATTTCTACTTTATTTGCAATTAATTCATTTTCCAAAAGAGTGGCTAAAAGATCCAACTGAAACTGTGTCCAAAGACCTGTTGTTGCTGAGAAACACATATCTGAAGAACATCAACAATAACAAAATTAACTTTTTAATTGCGTATAAAATTCTCTTCCAGAGTAAGAATATTGACATTCAAGCCAAAGGAGGCAAAGTGATCAGCCTGGGAACTCTTCAGGGAAATGCTGATATTCATGTGTCACAAGAAAGTGTAAGCAAGGGGTTTTTTTTTACTAAAGACTGCAATCATTTGGGAGCTGTAGGATAGAGAGATTTAATTACATTACACAAAATAGCATTGTAGGTTTTTATCTCATAAAGGAGAATTGTTCTGAGCATTTGTATTTACTTTTAAGTTTTTGTGCAACTATAATTGCTGCCTTTCTTCCTGAGAAGGATGTTCTGCTTTTAACACAGTTGCATATCAGATAGAAATCCATAGGAATTGCCTTTCTGTGCTGGGAAATTTCAGTATTTCTCACACTTCCTAAAGTTATACGGCCTGTATTAGGGAAAAGGTGACAAATCTACATTTAGGAACTTGCAGTGCATGCAGTTATGTTACAGTGCAAGAAAGCTACTTTCTGTCTTTATTGGTTTTTCACTCTTCAAATAAGGAAACACAATGAATGCAGGATGCTGGAGGGGATTGTTACAGTGTATGATCAGGGAAATTAAATACATGTAAGCAGGGGTCGTTTTGTAGAAAAACAGGTGGTGGAGTCATCCAGGGATAGTTATGCAGCTGCACCTACTATTCAGTGGACAAGGTAGGTAGGAGGTGGGGAGGGGGGCTGTCAGAAAGGTTCAGGAGCTGTGCTCCTGTGAGCTCCTGCTGAATTCGAGGCCTGTGTGTAAGTATGTATGTAGCCCACGTTCCAATCTGACCCAAATCCCTGCTAAAGTAGCATGAGTATCAAGAAGAAAACCCTCTCTCTTCATGTGTTAAAGGAGCTGCTTGCTGGCTCAGGTTCTACAACCAGCTTAAAGGAAGGCCCCCAAAGTCCATAAAGCCGTCAGTATTTTAAAAGTAACAGCACAAAAAAAGATTTGTGTGTTATTCTTTTGTGCTGTGGAAAGAGAGATCAGTTGCTTTGGCCAAATGTCGACATGAGTATCTGCTTGTCAGTTTAAAGCAAACATATTAGATAATTTTCAGAAGATGGCGTCTTTGCTTTGTTTCCTTTCTCTTTAGGGAGAATGAAGATGGAAACTATCTTGTAAAGATTGATCCTGTGACCATGGATTGAGCAGCACTAAGGGTGATAAATAGGCCATTAGTTTGCAGCTAAGAATTTTCCCATCCATTCAGGGTCTTCAAGAATAAAACAATACAGCCACTGTGCTGAGATTATAGTTTATAGGAATAATTGTTCCAGCAGGTTTCTTTGGAAAAAGTTAAAATGAAATTGGAAAAATCCAGAGTTGATTTGCAATCATCTTTGATTTATTTCATCTGAACTGATTTGGACCAGAAGAACTAGTATCTTTGCTTACTCTCAGGCTCTGTTCAGACACACAGTATAATCAGATGTTGCTGTTGTTTCCTTCCGGATTTAAAGTGGCTGATCAGACAGCAACATCTGCCTCCCAGTATTAACTCATAGCCCCCCCCCCCCTCCAATCCTTCTTAGAACCGGATTATTTTGTTACCAGTTTGAGAGCCAGTTTGGTGTAGTGGTTAAGTGTGCGGACTCTTATCTGGGAGAACCGGGTTTGATTCCCCACTCCTCCACTTGCACCTGCTAGCACGGCCTTGGGTCAGCCATAGCTCTGGCTGGAGTTGTCCTTGAAAGGGCAGCTGCTGTGAGAGCCCTCTCCAGCCCCACCCACCTCACAGGGTGTCTGTTGTGGGGGAGGAAGGTAAAGGAGATTGTGAGCCGCTCTGAGACTCTTCGGAGTGGAGGGCGGGATATAAATCCAATATCTTCTTCTTCTTCTTCTACCTATTCCTTTGCGGTGTTTTTTGAGTTCTCCGGTTTCACCTCGTAGTTTTCGTCTGGATAATTCTGCCACGATATTAACCAACTTCCAGATGTCTGAAGGCTGTCCCAGAGCAAAAGGAGCCTCGGACATCCGGTTTACGGTCACCATTTTTTTTACTACATAGCGATGTGCGCATAAGAACATAAGAGAAGCCATGTTAGATCAGGCCAATGGCCCATCCAGTCCAACACTCTGTGTCACACAGTGGCAAAAAAATTTTGCCA
This sequence comes from Heteronotia binoei, assembly GCF_032191835.1. NCBI lineage: Eukaryota > Metazoa > Chordata > Lepidosauria > Squamata > Gekkonidae > Heteronotia > Heteronotia binoei. The sequence continues at coordinate 5,466,703 of NC_083230.1, forward strand.
CTGTGGACCAAAAGAATAACGTCTAGAGATGGTAGTAGTGGAGTCGTTGTCTGAGAACCTTAACTGATTAAGTAGGAAAGTATATGACCCTGCTGTCAGCAATTATTAAAAAAAATTTTTTTGCCACTGTGTGACACAGAGTGTTGGACTGGATGGGCCATTGGCCTGATCTAACCACATAACGTTTTAACCTATGTGCATAATGCGTGCATGTGCAAAATAAGAACTGCATGGTGGGAGGGAAAAAAAGAACTGCATGGTGCCGTCATGTGGACGGCAGAAGACAGTTTCACAGCAGAGTGATTCGAATTGTAGTATGGCAGTCCGATCGATAATATCCAGAACAAAGATATTCGGAACAGAACGGGGTCAGTTTAACCCAGACTCAACATGCTGTGTGAACAGGGCCTCGT